>NC_137885.1:24179628-24272128 GCF_963924005.1 Protomyctophum bolini
CCTGGCTAGTGGCTACTTTTATTTATTTTTGTACTGCCTTTATTTTTATTTTTATGTGTGTGCGATTCCTTCTGCCAATGGGTGCGAGGAGCCCTTAGTGGCAACACGGTATAGTGCTGTTTATCCTTCAGAGTCAGAATCATCTTTATTGTCACATCACAGTTTTCACAAGTACAAAGTGGTAGAAATGTGTTCCCATCATGTTATTTGAAACCAAGAAAGGGAAGACGAGAATAGAAGAATACAGGCGTGCTTTGACATTTTTACTTTCCTACTACACAAACTATAAGAGCATGCTCATCCACTGCGGTGACCATGTACAGGACAAACACATGGTGAGTCACTGTTGCTCGCTCCCACAGTTTATTGCAAACCGCTACGTTTTCCATCGCAAAACGATATCTTGCCTCAGGATAATTGAGGAACGGGGAGTATGCTCCTACAGACGGGTCGCGTCGAACCACCAACTGCTAGAGAGAATTATAGATCGGGTGTAAACACGGCCGAGTGGCACTCAGGAGATAAGATAATATACACCATTTGTTGTAGTGTTGTAGTAGCTATAGTCGAAATCAGACCGACTGCACTCGCCTCCAAGATCGATCCATGCAATAAACAAGCGCAAAACAACAAAGATGAAAGGAAAATAGTAACGTTATCAATTTGTTTGTCCTAATGTTGTTTCTTCTTCATCTGAAGCAGTGTAGGGAATTTAGAGAGATAAACAGGGACGAGAAAAACAGCAATAAATCAGGCCACTGTCCTCACAGACGGGTTTTCTCTGTGCAGCCAGGGGCCAGAACGCAGCGTTCTGGAACACTTTTGAGACGTTCTCAGATCCTCGGGATCAAGTTTTTCTCTCACAAGCTGACGCCAGTTGTGTGTGTTTGAAGTCAAAGTTGTATTGTTGGTGCGTATTCACACGCACCATCGCATCACCCACGCACTGATACTGTTTGCGGTATAGAGAATAGAGAAAGGCACAAAAAAGGCATTGAGGTAGAATCGTGTCGGCCAACCCTCTAATGGAGGCCTACGGTCGGTGAATGAATGGAGGTTTAGGACAAGGACAAACCGTGAGTCCGTGGTGGAAATGCCCGTTCAAGGTTCTTCTTTTGTTACAACTCGTGTACACGATGTATAAAAGAGTAAATCATATTTTTCAGACCGCGTAGTTAGTCCACTAGCTGCCACTTTATATAAACAACGTCACGGTATAAATCAAACATGCGAATCAACTCAATAACGTCCACATACCGGATGGGCCGAGGCCCAGGTTAACAACGTGCTGTTAACCGACAGGGTACTATGATGTAAATCGGGTTACATGAAGTCAGTTGGTGTGAGAGAATCGAGGACAGGGTGAGATGGAGGCTGATGATTTGCTGTGGGCGACCCCCTGAAGGGAAAATAAGACATACATCTATATCTTGTGCCACCCCTTAACCCTACCAACTCAGTGGCCTTGTGGTTAGAGTGTCCGCCCTGAGACTGGGAGGTCGGGGTTCGATCCCCGGCCGGGTCATACCAAAGACTGTAAAAATGGGACCCAGTGCCTCCCTGCTTGACACTCGGCATCAAGGGTTGGATTGGGCTGTAAGTGACATACTAGTGCCATGTCCAGGGGTTGTACTTGTACAGCAAGCTGCCTCACGCTACAGAAACAGGACATAGGATCCTGCCCTATGGCAAGGCTACTTACTTACTTACCCCTTATCTCATTTCATCTCATTTTCCATTAGGTATAGGAACCGTTCAAGCATATTCAAGACAGGAGAGGGAGGCGGTGTCCTGGGTTATATCATAATTGTCAGCGGCTCCGTCCCGTCCCCTTCTATTCCCTTTCCACTCCAGCATTCCCCCACAGGCAGCTTTGCTTTCTCAGAATGAAAGGCTACATTACTGTTCTTCTTGTTTCTCCTTTTTTGGACTGTGTAATTGTTTAGTTGTTTTTGTATTGCGTCTATTGATCTCGGAAAGCCAAGAGCACCATAGCTCTGTCTCTGCCAATTGGTTGGTTCAGCCAAACCCACGAGTTTATCTCATGCAATATATGGTGGGAGAAAAACGACATAGCGACTCTATCACTAGCTTTATGGACTGATACATTTCCGTGGTATTACTGCTACAATCCACAGCCGTGGAGGAGTCGGTAGAGAGGCACACTGGGAATCAGAAGGTCCCCGGTTCGATTCCCGACCGGGCCATGAGCTGCTTGTCACTACCCTGCTCTCTCTCCATGCATGTTTCTAGTCTCCCTACAGCCTACACTGTACTGTACACTGTACCATTCTGACCTGAGATCAGATTAAAAAAATGTCGTCTACATCCTGACAGTTTTCCATTCTGACCTGAGATCAGATTAAAAAAAGTCTCTTCGATTTTTCAAAAATAGCTAAAGCATAACGTAATGCTAACACCAAAAGGGGTTCCCGCCTAAAATGGGTCAAATAAAATAGGGAAACTATATAGAAAGTATGTTTTTTCTGGTCCAGATGGCTCAAAAAGTGTACTAATTATTATGCATTTCAGCATATGGTAGTTCTCATGTTAGCTTAATGCCTAGCATATAATACATTACAGTTCATTACTTTGTTTATCACAGTGTACATTAGCTGATTAGCATATAGCCTAAATTAACCTACTGTACAGTACAGTACAGCATGTCAACTGAAAGTTCATCACGTATATTTATAGCTTATTTTAGCATACATTAGCTTACAGTGCATCATAGAATACAGCTCATATATATACTAAATACGTTAATATAATTAGAATATTCTAACCTTTAGCTCATATTAGAATACATTAGCTTTTAGTTCTTCAGGGCATTCTTGCCCTGATGAAGACGGGTTATAGGTCGAAACACAATGTTTTTAATTTAATAAAGGCTTTCCTCCTCTTTTTAACCTTGAGTGCGCGGATCGTCTCTTCTTTCTTCTTTGTCTCTTTTTTCTTTAACCCATTCTGACCGGGAACCCGTTTTGGTGTTAGCATCATGTTATGCTTTAGCTATTGAAAAATAGCAGATCTACAAGCTCATAGCGCGCCACCGAGTGGCGCGCTATGAGCTTGTAGGTCTGCTATTTTTGAACGACTGACATTTTTAGAATCTGATCTCAGGTCACAATGGGTTCATCAGACCAGTGTGTGTCCAGTGAAAACCTCGTATGAATCTGATCTCAGGTCAGAATGGGTTAAGCTTTTAGTTCTTATTGGAATACACTCCCTCATACCTTATATCCATATTTTTCCACCAGTCTCTGTCGGGTGGAAACCTCCTCATATATAATGTTCAAAACTGTCACACAACAAAAGGATCAAAAGTAGCAGATCTACAAGCTCGAAATGAGGCGCAAAACGTGGCACGAAGCGACGTAGATCTGATATTTATTTTTTTGCTATAATTTGGATCCAGAAAAGAAAGCGTTTTGGACATACAGTGTGAGGTTTCCACCCGACAGAGGCGATAGAATCTATCGCCTCTGTCGGGTGGAAACCTATCGGATAGATGAAGGCAGGCTCACGCTAGGAGTCGAGGGGAATAATATTTATAAGGTATTGTACATGATCAAGCCCGTAATGCATCATAATGTCCCAGACTCCAGGGACCGCACGGCCACTGACAACACGATTATCCTCGCCGTACAATATTCCCCGAGACGTCCCCTAAATTCAATTCACCCATAGCGTCTTAATTGAAATGGATTTGGCCGTGGTTTCAATTTGTGATCTACAAGTCGACGTCTCGCCCAAGAACGACGTGCGTTGTGACGTGTGATCTAAAATGAAACGGAGAGGCCGCCTGGGAAATATGCAGACCCCCCCCCCCCCCCCCTTTACTGTGAGGAGTGGGCAACGCAAAGCTGCCATTATCGTGACGAACGCGGCCCTCACGGGTTTCAAAGTGAGGGTTAACAATTTGAAAGGAGAGAGAGAGAAAAGTTTCAAACAAACAAAGTAATTAGTAACTAAAGTTTTCAAATCAATGCAGTGACGTTAAATGTACAATATTTGCCTCTGAGATGTAGTGGAGTATAAAGTAACTTTGGAAATAATCAAGTAAAGTATACAAATGCCTCAAAATTGTGCTTACATGCAGTACTTTTACTTTAGTAAATGTTCTGTTACTTTCCAACACTGAGATCAGATCCGCTATTGGTTCTACTACTATAAGTATCGGGTTTCAACACATGTTCAGTTAGTTGCCCAGTGCTAGAATACATATAGGCAAACCCAGAAGAAGACCCGGGTTGGAATCCTAATGGTTGGCCGGCACAGCCATCAATGGTAAATGGTGCATTTATATAAAGCGCCCTTATCCGAGGTGCTTTAGATGGATTGTGCATTACATTCGCCCATTCACACACACATAATACTCATACACCGACGGCGGTGGAAACCATGCAAAGGCAGGCACCGCCCTGCACATCGGAAGCGATTAGGGGTTCGGTGTCCTGCCCAAGGACACTTCAGTGATTAGGGGTTCGGTGTCCTGCCCAAGGACACTTCAACACTAGCTCTGGAGGAGCCCGGTACTCACCAATTACAGGGATGTGAACATGTCTCTCATGTCCCTCCTGCTCTGTTTCCTGCTTCCGTTTCCAGCCTCTGATTAAAATGCCCTCTTTTTATTCTCTTTCTGGAGATGTTCTAGTATAACGCACGCACGTATGCAGGCACGAGTGTGCGCACGCGCACACACACCACAATACTGAACACCATGCAATGAGACACTTGAACAATCTCAGCTGCCGAATGGTGCTGATTGCAGCATCACTGACACACAGCAGTTGAGTAGGACACACACTCTCCCACGCACATGCACACGCACATTCACATGCACACGCACACCTCATTCTGCTCTCATACAGGCACAGAAACTCACACACATTGATGAATACAATACAATATAAACTATTGTCATCGTGTAACCATCCATGATAGTCGAAACAATGTAGCAGTTCTGTGGTGTAATTATTAGCCTTGTATACTGTGTGTGACTGTGTGTGTGTGTGTGTGTGTGTGTGTGTGTGTGTGTGTGTGTGTGTGTGTGCACATCATTATGTAGACAACACACAGACATGTTTCTGACAGTGTGTGTGTGTGCGGGCACGTCATGTTTCTGACAGTGTGTGTTGGTCTCGTTCCAGATGAGAGAGAGGACGTGCAGAAGAAGACTTTCACCAAATGGATTAACTCTCAGTTCACTAAGGTAAGACAGCACGTCACATGTCTGTCTGTGTCTCTCTCTCTCTCTCTCTCTCTCTCTCTCTCTCTCTTTGTCTGTCTGTCTGTCTCTCTCTCTCTGTGTCCCCATCTGTCTCTGTCTGCCTGTCTCTTTCTCTCTGTGTCCCCATCTGTCTCTGTCTGCCTGTCTCTTTCTCTGTCACTGTCCCCCTCTCGTTTTCTGTCTCTCTCCCTCACATTCCTTTCCATTTAGTTTTTTTCTCCAGAAAAGTGCATGGACTGATTGCAACTGATTTAGCAGGCGTGCTTAGAATGGGCAGAGTCAGGTCTACATGGAATGTCTTAGTTGTGTATTAGTCCAGTCGTGTAAATATTCTCTCATCATCAATCAATCAACCAACCAATTTACTAAAGTTAAATGACACACACACACACACACACACACACACACACACACACACACACACACTCTTCCACCTGACTCTGCTCACATGATCCCCAGGCAGATGAAAACAGGGGTGTGTGTGTGTGTGTGTGTGTGTGTGTGTGAGAGCTGCGAGCGCTCAGCACATATATATTTATGGGGACCTTATGAATGAGGAGTGGAGGACAATATTATCCTCTCCTCCCCCCAACCTCTCCTCTCCTCCCCCCAACCTCTCCTCTCTTCTCCTCTCCTCCACCCAACCTCTCCTCTCTTCTCCTCTCCTCCACCCAACCTCTCCTCTCTTCTCCTCTCCTCCCCTCAACCTCTCTTCTCCTCTCCTCCCCCCAACCTCTCCTCCCCTCAACCTCTCCTCTCCTCCTCCCCAACCTCTCCTCCCCTCAACCTCTCCTCTCTTCTCCTCTCCTCCCCCCAACCTCTCCTCGTCTCAACCTCTGCTCTCTTCTCCTCTCCTCGTCTCAACCTCTCCTCGTCTCGACTCAACCTCTCCTCTCCTCCCCTCCCCTCTGCTATCCTCCCCTCTCCTCTCCTCCTTTCTGCCCTCCTCTCCCCTCATCCATGTCTCTTGTCAGATTAGCGTGTGATGTTCTGTGTTGTCCCGTAAATCAATGTCCCTAATTGGGACTAAGTAGGTTGCATGAGAGAGAGAGAGAGAGAGAGAGAGAGAGAACACAAATACCACCACATCAGTCCAGTCCATTGTTGATTACGAGGGTGGGATTGAGGTGTGTGCCGTTGCTATGACGACGGAGGCTTAGGGGTGCGTGCGTGCGAGCATGGACACCCACACCGGACTCTTGGTGGGTTTTGAAGATGAAAGGCTACAAGAAACACCCCACCTGTCCTCTCTCCTCGTTAGTGTAACTACATAAGTAGGAGTTTTGAGGTATTTTGAGTTACTTAAGTATTAAGTATTGTGTTATTCTTTAGCTATTGAAAAACAGCAGATCACCGAGTGCCACGCTATACGAGCTTGTAGATCTGCTTTTTTATTTTTATTATCGTGAAAATATGGCGCAAATCTTTTAATATATATTCTTTTGGGGCATCTCAAATCTTTGCTTATCATGGGGTGTCCCTGGAACAACATCTTTTCAGATGGGGGTCAGCGACCAATTACTGTACATATTTATGTTATAATTATTTATATATTATATATTTTTGGGGGTTCTTGTCCTTGACATAGGATTCTCAGAAAACCTTTATGATATAGAAGATTTTTTTAATCAGCCTCAGTCCCAAATGGCAACCCCTTTTGGTGTTAGCATTATGTTATGCTTTAGCTATTGAAAAATAGCAGACCTACAAGCTCATAGCGCGCCACCGAGTGGCGCGCTACGAGCTCGTAGGTCTGCTATCTTTGAGGAAAGAAAACGACTGACATAGAAACATAGCTTTTTCAGAAAACTGTCGGGATGTAGAAGACATTGTTATAATCTGATCTCAGGTCAGAATGGCTTAAGTGAAACACACTGCCCCTCGTTGCTTCTCCCCGCCCGGCCCTGCTCCCTCCTCGTCTCCCCTTCTCTCTACCCCTCCTCCTTCTCCCCACCCGGCCCTGCTCCCTCCTCGTCTCCCCTTCTCTCTACCCCTCCTCCTTCCTAAATATCCATCTCTTCATTTACTCGCCGGAGATGAGGAGGAGGAGGAGGAGAGAGAGAGAATAAGTGATTGGAGGAGACGGGAGCGAGGAGAAACCGGAGAGAGTGAAATAACCCATTTAGGCCTGACTAAAAAGTCTTCTGAAAGAATATTATATTCACAGATTTGTGCCCCGTTTTCAAGATTTTTCAAAAAATAGCAGACCTACATAGTATACAAGCACGGAGCTTGTAGATCTGCTGTTCTTCAATGGCTAAAGTATAACATAATGCTTAGTTAAAACACCACAAGGGGTTCCCGTCCAGAATAGGATAAGGGATGAGCGCAGAGGAGACTATAATAGATGACAGGATAGAGGATGGGGTGAATAAACATGGCGACGGGCCACGCCAGGTCACCCACCACCACCACCGCTGTTGCCATGTCGTCTGCGTATTATACGCAACTTTGCCATCGTTTGTTTCACAAAATGGCACATTTACAATTTAGGCATTTAGCAGACGCTCTTAATCCAGAGCGACTTACATTAAAGCAAGAACAGAAAAGCATGGGAATACGTCACATTTGGACATTTTCAGTCATGAAGGTTCTGTTTTTGCTTTATTTCACGGCTTGATTTGATTTGATTTATTTAGAAAAGCAATCATATATATTATATAATGCAACATTATGATCAGCGATTCAAGGATTATACAGTAAAGTCCGAAGACTTATTTCCACTGAGGTCCTCTCACACTGAACGGAACAATACTTTAAAATACATCACAAATTAATACACACTGTACACATAGCGGTACATGATACATTACATACACAACACAGCAAGTACGTCGCTATCCTTCCCTCTAAGATGACCCTTCATAGGGGAACCTTTTCCAGTAGCCATAGTTTAGTCTTCTGTTTAAATGACCTCAGATTGGATGTCAGTTCAACACTGGTTTACAGGCTGTTCCACTGTGTAAATGAATGAGCCTTTGGGCCCACGCTACTTCTAAAAGCAGGAAGCACCACATCTGCATGCTTGAATGTTGAATGCTGGAATCCGATTGGTCAATCGCTGAATTCAGCTGTGCATTTCTTGACAATCACCGCTCCGTTCTACAGCAGACCTGGAAAGCTGATCAAAGGCTCGGAGCACATGCTTGCGCTGTGCTTGGATGTGATGCCTCGTCCAACGTGACAGCCTGCATTAAAAAACAAACGCACCATGCCATTTACAACTAAACATTAGCCCTCACTCAAGAATGTTTTTGAGAACATTTAGAACTTGAAGAAAAAGACGATGCAGTCACCCGGAAATTGATTCTATATTTTGATCAGCACTCACTTCCTTGTTTTCCGAGCGCAACGCTTTACTTTCATTATACCGTAAGCGAAGGAAATACCTCGTTTTGTTGTTACTTTTGGGTCAATTTATTTACTTTTTTTTTAAAATAAAGTAGCCAATAAGCGGGATAACGCGGCGGCAGGTGTTTAGAAATAATGCCCTTCGGGATTACTAAACACCTGGACTTTGTCTCGGTGATTAAACATCCTCCATGTCTCCACAGCTACCGGCGCATGGTACATTATCCCTCGCCTAATCCATTCATACGCTGTGCCTGTTATATTATTATTATACTGCAGCGCCTCGCAGCGCTGTGCCTATTATATTATTATTATACTGCAGCGCCTCGCAAAAACGTATAACAGATTTGGACATAATGAGGCCTCCAACCCGACAGAGACGACGACATATAGATTTCTCTTTAACCCATTCTGACCGGGAACCCGTTTTGGTGTCAGCATCATGTTATGCTTTAGCTATTGAAAAATAGCAGATCTACAAGCTCGTAGCGCGCCACCGAGTGGCGCGCTACGAGCTTGTAGGTCTGCTATTTTTGAAAAATCGAAGAACGACTGACATTTTTAGAATCTGATCTCAGGTCAGAATGTGTTGATCAGACCAGTGTGTGTCCAGTGGAAAACCTCGTATGAATCTGATCTCAGGTCAGAATGGGTTAACCAATGTGACGTTTTTGGCCGAGGAAAGTTGCAGAGCGTCCGTTCTCTTTCATAACGCTGACCGATGTCAAATCACAGATAAGCTGAAAATTGCCTGTTATGCAGCGGGCCAAATTGAAGCGTTGCAGCGTCGAAGGGACGGCCGTCGTGGAAATGCTTTCTCGCAGGAGGACATTTTTCATCATCATAAGCTATCATGGATCAAAGAACAAGGCCGCGGGTTGAATGAAAGCTCACCTCTTATTAAAACGCGTGTAACTGTTTGTCTAACCAACTTGTAACACAGGCTGAGGAGAGACCGGCGCGGTGACCTCGTGTGACTTGTTCTTGTGCTCGAAGAATGGTGGAAAGTAACTAAGTACATTTACTTATTTAAGTACTGTAATTGGGTACAATTTTGAGGTATTCGTACTTTTACTTCTACTCCACGGCATCTCCGATCAAAATATTGTACTTTCACTCCACTACGTTTCTTTGACAGCTTTAGTTACTAGATATGTTTTTTGTAGATTTGGATTATTATTGCAAAACATACATTTTTAACCACTTCAGCCCCTATATACATTTCGGCCATTTGAAAATAGCAGATCTACATTACAAGCTCACAATGCACACTGAGAGCTTAAAGATCTGCTATTTTCGAAATATGTTAAAAACGTGTGCAAACTTGAAATGGGACATTCTGCACAATGAGTGCTTTTACTTTTGGTACTTTACCAACCCATTTTGGGCGGGAACCCCTTTTGGTGTTAGCATTATGCTTTAGCTATTGAAAAATAGCAGATCTACAAGCTCATAGCGCGCCACCGAGTGGCACACTACGAGCTTGTAGGTCTGCTATTTTTGAAAAATCGAAGAACCACTGACGTAGAAACATAGCTTTTTCAGAAAACTGTCAGGATGTAGAAGACATTTTTAGAATCTGATCTCAGGTCAAAATGGGTTATTTAAGTAGTACATGTTGATGCTTAAATGCTTTGACTCAAGTGCTTTTTGAGTTCCGGACTTTACAGTATAGGCCTACTTTCTGTATTGCAGTATTGATACTTTTACTTGAGGAAAACAATGAGTGAGTTATTTATGGACCTCATTGTGCCATTGTGCCATTGAGAGAGAGAGAGAGAGAGAGAGAGAGAGAGAGATGGGCGAGAGGGAGAACAGGTGCGGAGGAGCAAATTGAAAAGATGAGAGAAGGGAAGAGAGGCGAGCGGAGGAGAGATTAGGGGAGGTGAGATGAGATGACGGGCAGGATGAGGAGAGGAGAGGAGAGCCAGGGGCGTTGAGGAAACTGAGACGAGGAGGAGGAGGAAGAAGTCATTTTTTTTAAGATTGGCAGTTCATGGAAAGATAGAGAGGAGAAAAGAAGAGTGGAGATCACAGAGAACTATGACGAAAAATGTTCATCAACTACCATTTTTGAGTGGTGCAACCACTCCGTGTTCACCTATGTGTGGTTGGTTAACCGATGTGACGTTAATGAGCACCATTATGAGTACCAGTAGGGGCGCTGTTGTGCCATGCAGAAACAGAGAGAGAGAGAGAGAGAGACAGTGCTGCACTGTTGCCTGCTAATGAGAGAGAGAGGAGGGGGGGGGAGAGAGGGGAGTTGCACCACTCGGTTCACACGGGTGTGATTTTTCACTAACGAAAACTAAATAAAAACTAAGCTATGAGGACTAAAAACGAAGACTAAATGCGTTGACAATTTTGTCAACAAACCTGACTAAACCAGATTAAAACTCATCAGATGACTAAAATACATGACTGAAACTAGATGCCTGGAATTATTTCCAAAAGACTAAAACCACATACAAATTGGCTGTCAAAATCAACACCATCACAGGGGATATATAGGAGAAGAGAAGGTTGGAGAGGAGAGGAGAGGAGAGGAGAGGAGAGGAGAGGAGAGGAACGCCGGTATAGAGAAGAGGTGAGGATGGTGATGTGCTGCTCTCTGAGCCACATAAGGAGTTCAGGAATGCACAGGCAGCTGCGTCCTCACGGGAAGCAGCTATAGCTAACAGTCCCCTCGGCTCCCGCAGATCCCGACCCTTTCACACAAGCAGACAGACTCGCTGCTCTCCTCTCCTCTCCTCTCCTCTCCTCTCGTCTCCTCTCGTCTCCTCTCGCTGGCTGCCTTGTGGACCACGGGGGAGCTCCGGTGACCTTATATAGCTGTGATGTTGCAGTCGGGACCGTCCCAGAGGGAGGACATGCGAGCACTGAATAACTTGGCCTCTTTTTTCTTTTTACTGTGTGACGTGTATATATAATATATATATATATATATACAGTCGGAAGCTCTTGACTGCATGCCTGGGTTTCAAGACTTCCAAGTGTCTCTGTGTTTTGCTACGGCTTCCTCCAAGTGATTGTGTCAATGTTTAGTGGTGGCTTCCTATATAAGCCTTGCTTACACATGTCTTTGTAGTATAACTGTGGCTGCCGTCATGGCCTCTTTTCTTTTCCCCCAGAAGTGAGCTCTGCATGAAAAGGGGTCTTTAGGGATTGTGCCATCCTCCATATACACCACGGCACGTGATATATCTGTGTGTGTACACATGGATGACATCCCTGTTGGGCACCGTGTCATCATGTTCCAAGACATTTAGAGTACTGGAGGACACACTGTCTAGTATGGAAGGCATGCAGTCTCCTCTCCTGGTGAGCCTTGATTTTGGGGCGGGAACCCGTTTTGGTGTTAGCATTATGGTATGCTTTAGCTATTGAAAAATAGCAGTTCTACAAGCTCAGAGCGCACCACCGAGTGGCGCGCTACGAGCTTGTAGGTCTGCTATTTTTGAGAAATCGAACAACGGCTGACAATAGAAACATAGCTTTTTCAGAAAACTGTCAGGATTTAGAAGAGATTTTTAGAATCTGATCTCGGGTCAGAATGCGTTAAAGCATGCTGGAAGGTATATTGAGATGGTTCACCTCCGGGTTGCTACGCCACAGTCTGGTAATCACCAAGAAGGGCCAGGGTTCTCTTCATTCCTTCATTCCAAAGCCTTTTTCCCTCCCTCCAGTTTATCATGATTTTCTTCTTAATTATGAAATGAGGGAATTGCCTGGATTGTTATGTGAAGCTGTCCATGGTGCTGGAAGTGCACATACTGTACATTAACGTACAGTATCAACGTCAATACTAGTTTTTTTTTCCTCCTTTCTCTGTTATTTTTTTAGTGGTGCAACCACTCCAAGGAACAGCAATGTCCGTGTTCACCTATGTGCCTATGTGTCCGCCTATGTGTTGGTTAATGAACACCAGTATATGACTATGAGTACCAGTAGGGGCGCTGTTGTGTCAGAAACAGAGAGAGGCAACAGTGCAGCACTATCCAGTGCTGCACTGTTGCCTGCTAATGAGAGAGAGAGAGAGAGAGAGAGGGGGGGGGGGGGGGGGGGACACTTGAATTGCATGTTTTCCATTAGAAATATATGTATTCACCTAATATACAATTTAAAAAAAAAAGCATTTGTTGCGTTCAGCAGTTAGAATGAGAACCATTTCTGGATGCCATAGCCTCCTTTCACGCTGAGCCAAAATTAAATGTCAGAGCGGAAAACAACTTGAGATGATGTGTCGACGTTTAGCTGCCAAAGTGGATGAAACAGAGAGAGGAGAAAGGATGGAAAGAGGAGACACAAGAAGACACAAGCAATTTTTTTACCTTTATTTATACAAGTGAGTCCTGTTGAGATACAAGATAGCTTCTTTACGAGGCAGACAGCTGTTCAGGGTTGCAGAAAAGAGTTACAGAGAAGAGTTGTACAGTTATAATTTAAGAGTCGAACAGCAACCTATAAGGCAAGAAATCAATAGAAGCATACATATCGTCTCTGTCGGGGGGGAAACCTCGTATGTCCAGACCTGTTACTTTTCAGGATTCAAATTCTAAAGCATCAGAAGGAGTATTCTTGATGCTTTTGCGTGACGCTGTAGCGTGATCAAGTAGGGTGTTAATTTACAACATAGCCTATAATTCATAACCCTTAGGAGCTGTGTCTACCAAGATGTTTAGTTTAGTGTGTTGAATTGTTTACAATGGGAGCGCCGCATATCTGGAAGCGCCAGCAGCGTGGCACAGCAGGCACTGAGCGTTTATCTTGCGCTGGTGTGTGAACATGTGGAGCTTTTATCTGACTTGAAGCTGCCTGAAGCTTGAATTGAAATATTTTCAACTGGGGCGTAGTAGGAAGCATTATTATTTAATTTTGTTGGTGAGCTCTTTGCCGTTTTCAGCCAGGGAAAAAAAGCCTTATTGGACCCTTAGCTATAGGGAGGCATGTGAATGAATGAATACAATATAAAGTTGTAAGGTATTAACCCATTCTGAACGGGAACCCGTTTTGGTGTTAGCATCATGTTATGCTTTAGCTATTGAAAAATAGCAGATCTACAAGCTCATAGCGCGCCACCGAGTGGCGCGCTACGAGCTTGTAGGTCTGCTATTTTTGAAAAATTCGAAGAACGACTGACATTTTTTAGAATCTGATCTCAGGTCAGAATGGTTTCATCAGACCACTGTGTGTCCAGTGGAAACCTCGTATGAATCTGATCTCAGGTCAGAATGGGTTAAGGTAACTAAGTATGTGTACTCAAGTACTATACTTGAGTACAATTTTAGTTACTTTTTACTTTGCCAAGTATTGTCAATGTGTTGCCCCAAGCATTTACTTTATTTTAGATTTGTTTACGTATAGGTTTGACATATTGTGTGCATTTAACTTAAGTTATTTTATGTGCAATTAGGATAACTCATTGCATACTTATGTACACTGTGTAGCCAATCAGTTCAGTAGTTGCAGGTGTTCAGTACAGCAGTACAGTCAGTTTTTCTCCAGCAGTCGCGAAGCAACCACACACCCAAGCTGCTAATGCCATTCTTTGCTTTGGGCTTGAAACTATCTCCTGTAAGTTTGTGTATACCGTAATTGACTTGAGTCGTGTTTTGCAAGCTTTATCTGAGAATTGTTTTGTGATATGTGGGATGCTTAATTTGTTTAACACACATTAACCACTTCACTCCTATATGCATTTCGGCCAACTAGTCTACAAACTCACAATGCGTTGCAAAGTGACATATTTTGAGCTTGTAGATCTGATATTCTCAAAATATTTTTTTTTGACATTTTTACACATTTTGAAAACGTGTGAAATGGGGACATTCTGCACAATGAGCACTTTCTACATGTGGTACTTTCTACATGAGGGAACCTTTTTGGTGTTTTAAGCATTATGTTATGCTTTAGCTATTTTTGAAAAATCGAAGAACGACTGACATAAAAACAGCTTTTTCAGAAAACTGTCAGGATGACGAAGACATTTATAGAATCTGATCTCGGGTCAGGATGGGTTAAGTAAACTTTGATACCAACACTTTTGTACTTACTTACTCAAGTGAGTGACCGGATGGAAACCGAAAGGTTCCCAGTTCGAACCCGGCCTCCCCCAGAGTATAGTGTTGAAGTGTCCTTGAGCAAGACACTGAACCCCTAATTGCTCTTGATGTGCAGGTTGGTGCCTTGCATGGTTTCTCCCCCGGCATCGGTGTGTGAATGTGTGTGTGAATGCAATGCACACTCTCTGTGAAGCGCCTTGGATAAAGGCGCTTTACACCGTTTACCATTTTACTTGGTAACAGAGTACTTCTACTGTCAATTGCAGTATTGAGATACCTAAATAACACATCTGAGTACTTTTTTCCACCACTGATGAAAGGAAACGAAGCGGTGAGCTCATGAGAGGAGCGAGGATGGATATCACATCGATGTGTTCCAGATAATGCGAGCTTCAAACACGATCAAAGCCTGACCTCGGATCCCCTCTCGTCACTTTGATGTACTAATCAAGACTCCCAGACTGTTTTACTATTTAAGTTAAGTGTGTGCGTGTGTGTGTGTGTGTGTGTGTGTGTGTGTGTGTGTGTCTGTCATTGGATTGGATTGTGTGTGTGTGTGTGTGTGTGTGTGTGTGTGTGTGTGTGTGTGTGTGTGTGTGTGTGTGTGTGTGTGTGTGTGTGTGTGTGTGTGTGTGTGTGTGTGTGTGTGTGTGTGTGTGTGTGTGTGTGTGTGTGTGTGTGTGTGTGTGTGTGTGTGTCATTGGATTGGATTGTGTGTTTGTGTGTGTGTGTCTCTTGAAGGTGGCCTTGGGGCGTCATCCAAACCCGTTCTCTTGGGCCGGGCTATACGATTATCATCGCAGCGGGAGGACACTTGTAGCGCACCAGTTTGCAGCTCTTCTGTTGAACAATTTAACCCATTTAGACCTGAGGACGATTCAAAAAAATGTCTTCTAAATCCTGACCGAAAAAGTGTTTCTATATAAGTGGTATAAACAATCAAATAATCAAACAATTTCATGTCAAGGAGCCCCAGAATTATCTGTATTTGGCCATCTGAAAATATGTTCGTTCGCTCTGAAATAATGTATATTCAAAGATTTGCGCCACATTTTCACGATATAAAAAAAAATAGCAGACCTACAAGCTTAGCTATGAGCTTGTAGATCTGCTATTTTTCAATAGCTAACGTATAACATAATGCTTAAAACACGAAAAGGGGTTCCCGTACAGAATGGGTTAATGCTTCTGATGAAATTGAAAGTAACCATCGCCAGTTATGGCCGTTCATTTGGGGATGAATTTCGGGTTTTTCAAAATAAAGGGCCCCGTGCAGTGAAGGCACAGAGCAGTCAAAGAGTTAAAACAAAGTGGAACAGTGGAAAGAGGTTGAGCATAGGGTTTGGTTTGGTGTGACAGGAGTAGAATCGAAGGCATATTTGTAAATTGGTATCTTTCTTGGAAAGTGGGGAACTTGGGGATGAGTAGTGTATACCGTATGACCCGAAAAAGGCACATTATTTGTCGGAAGGAAAGCAGAGGTAATTGTCTTGTTTACGGTTATGAACTTTGGGTCAAGTAACCACGTACTGTTCTTAAATAAAATGTTGAGGTACTTTACTAGTGGATTTCAAATTTTCAGTAGTTTTACTTCTACTTCCACTACCTCTCAAAGGCAAATATTATATTTTACTCCACTAGAATTATTTGAAAACTTGAGTTACTAGTTACCTTGTAGATTTAAGACGCCCTGAGGGCGAGAAGCAAAACAACAGGTCTGGGAATGCCAAAATATGTATAAAATATATATTTTTTTTAAATCCCGGGCCCGGCAGGGCATAAAATGTGTGCCAATTTGTAAGGCCAGGCGATGCCTCGGGCCATCCCAGTTAGGGCCCAGGTAGGGACGGGCCTTAATTTTCGGGCCCGTTGAGAACTCTAGTTTTCGTCGGCTGCCGGGTCCGGCTGCACTAATAACTTTGTGTCAAGCCCGTCTAGAGTTTGAATGGACAGGTATCAGTCAAAAGGGAGACATCAAGGGGGAGGAACGGGTGGGGAGAGATCACCATATGGGATGTCGGAACAGGTCAGCTCCATATATGGAGATCTAAGGGTTTGAGGTCAGATGTAGAGTTGCTGGCCAGATTAATATATGCCGATCTAGGTGATGATGCAGTTTTCTCCATATATGGCTATCCACGGTTTGATGAGGTCAGCGTCGTGATGGAGACGGCCATATATGGAGCGTGTCACGAGGACTGACGGCCATATATGGTTGTGTGATGGACGGACGGACTGGTTTTGCAGGTTTTCATAGTAATCTGCGACCTACAGTATGGTCGCAACAAAACTATTGTATTAATCACTTAGAATGACTCAGTCATATTATATCAGCTTGCAGCGAGATTGTTTTAGCCCCCGATCCAACCATTGTTTGTTTTGTATCTGAAGCACAAAATGTAAGTATTTAAATGTAATTCCAAAAGCAACACACTCATTTACAGGGTGTCTACCAATATAATGTGTGCGCGTGCGCACGCGTGTGTTTGTGTGTGTGTGTGTGTGTGTGTGTGTGTGTGGCTAGCCGATGTTATGCATCATGTAATGGGAGCCTAACAAACTCAACAGTAGGCTACAATACAATCCTTAGTTAATTTAACTCTTGGAGTGTAAAAGTGGAATCAAATGATTTTACCGTATCATTTAATAATATAGTTTTCCTTGTGTGTATGTAATTGTTTTGATGTGAGCGCGCGCGGCGTAATCTGTAGTGATTGCAACAGCAACTCTGTGTGGAATAATAGTGGTGATGTCTTCATCTTGTGGGCCATAGTTACACAGGCACAGATGTGAGAGCGTTGGAACAGAAGTTGTTGCCACATTCAATGATTCTGCCTAAAATAGCAGGGAAATCATTTAGCTACACACTTTGTGTGTGTGTGTGTGTGTGTGTGTGTGTGTGTGTGTGTGTGTGTGTGTGTGTGTGTGTGTGCGCGCGTGTGCGTGTGTGTTTGTGTGAGCATTCCATGCCTCAATGCAACACACACTCACACACACACACACTCACTCACTCACACTCTCTCACACACACACACACACACACACACACACACACACACATAGGGGACACACTCGCAGAATCGTCCAGAAAGGTACACACACAAATGTAGCCTATAAGTGCATTTACAAAACAAACACATTTTATACACATACCGTTTGTTTTTGTTGAAAAACGTGTCCCTACACAGTCAAAGTTGGAATATATTGATTTGGCTCTGAAAGTGTAAAAGGAAAGAAATATGATCTTGGCATGCATGTATTAGATGTCCAGGGCCCAATTGCACTCACTTTCAGAAAGAGACAAGTCTTAGAGTTTGGCGGCTATTAGGATTACACATGATTAGGCCAAGCAAAATAAACGATTGGTCTCCGGTTGGCTGTCATTTTTCGGTAGGGAATTTATTTATTATATATATTTTATTTATTTTTCGCAGAAGGATGGGTCGCAAAAATATACATAATTTTTTCCCTATACGGCAATGATGGATAGGCTTCTTTTTTAATAACTTCAATATTTGCCAGAGTATAGCTAGCTAGTGCTACAGGTTAAAAGACAAAAAACATAGCTAACGTTATAGCTAGCTAGCTCACACACACTACACACAGTATAGAGCTCTTCATGGGTCCAAAAAAATGGTTCCGAAATCCAAAATAACGTCAACTGTCAATCCACCCGTAGTGCTCTCCGGGACGGAGAAGCTGACTTCTCTCTCGTAGTAGCCTATAAGTCGAGTACGTCGTTAAATAACTTCAAAAACTTTGGCTTTGGGCAGGTAAAGGCCAAGTTTGGTTGGGCTGCATATATATCGATATTAAAGACCTTTTTGTTCTGAGTGACTCGGTCGGATTTTGACTTTTCTTTTTCTTCACCAAATGCCAATATAATCAAATGGGTCGCGCATATTTTCGTCGGTCGGAAAAACCGGAGACCAATCATTTATTTTGCTTGGCCTTAGCATACTTTTATGCTAAAATTGGAACCCGAGGCTCCCCAACTAATTAGCATACATTGTTGGCATGGTATGTACTAGAGTAGGGTCTGATTCGGCGCAGAATTTGAGAATTGTTAAGTCGTTAAGGGGGCATTGGCGGCAGTGAGCGCTCTCCCGTGAAGTTGTCATGCGCATGCACCTGCCAGCGACTAGACCTGGATTGTGTGGTGAGCTTTTATTTTCTCCACACTGCGCATCCCTCGTAAGCAGAAAACGCCTGCGTCACTCGCTCCCCGTCTGAAACGGCCGTATCTCCCCGCCGTCCGTTTTGGTTTGTGATTTCCACAAAATAAATACTTGTCACTCCAGCCACCTCGGGGACACAGGCCCGCTGGGGTCCCTCCGAGAGAGAGAGAGAGAAAGAGAGAGGGGGAGGTTGTCTAGAGGATCAGCCAGTCACTTCCACGTTATTTCTCAGAGGGGCCGCCGCAATGCCCACTTGTCGCTTCCCATCAGGAGAAATTGGAGCGACCCTTCGGGGTCGAGAGAGTCGTCTGTCTGCCTCTGTCTGCACGTCCGTGCGTCAGACGGGCTGCGTGGCGTCTTAAGGGTTTCTCTTGTTCACTGCTTCCAGTGATGGAAGAAGTAACTGTACTCCGATGTTTTTTTCCTGAGCTGATCTCGCGAAACCACTGGACCACTTGGCATCATATTTCCTACACTCACTCACTGCCAGTAGGCCAAACTAAATATCCACCTAAATATCCACCTACGTCCTTGTTTTTGTTTATTTATTAATTTTTTCCATATATCAATGCGCACCCTTACGTCTGTGTGAAAATATTATTGATCCAATGTAAAGTTTTCCAAAGTGACAAACCTCCTAATGCCATTGGATCCTCAAACTATCTGCCAAACCAGCTAACTCCATCCGTTTAGCCAATGAAAAGTATTAAAAAGCGCTTCGACAAAAGCCTCCTAACCCCACTGGAAAAATCCAGACGGCAGAAATAGGCATATCGTTTCTGTCTGGTGTAAACCGCTTGTGTCCAAAACTGTTACCTTTTCAAGATTCAAATTTAATAAGTAGCTATTTTTGCTGCTTTTGTGTGACACTGTAGTGTGAAGCAGTATGGCAGAGGTTCTCAAAAGTGGGTGCCTTGATGCAGAACACCTGGACTGTATTATTTATTTCACTTCAGTTTAACCACTTAGACCCTACATACTCAGTAAAACAGACCAGAGTTTTCCTTTCTCAGCCTATACAGTACGCCAAGTCTCTTCACCACAAATGGATCGCCATTTGATGACATTTATCCTCTCAGACCCAAAACAAACGGATATTTTGATGTCGTTGGATACGATTTTGTCCACGATTCCATACCGTATTGACGTGAGAGAGATAACGGGCAAAGTTTGATCAAGTAATGATAATTCGACATTCTCTAATTTTGTAGACGTCTTGTAAAATTAAGTAATACACTCCTGCATGGGAGTGCAAAATGAAACCAAATTGGTTTAATTTTGCACTCAAGAGTTGAAGGGTCCATTTGGTTACCAGCTCTGCATCATTTAGCTGGGGACCACCTGGAACCCCCTCAAGGACCACCGGTGGTCCTTGATCTACATCAGTGTACACCACTGATGTAAATGTACGGCACACATAATTGATGGCAGGTGTAAATGGAGGTGTCACTGATGAGACAGAGACCGCCCGCATCAGGTCATTATTCCCATCATTAAACTCTCCCTCTCCCCACTCATAATTCCCTCTCTGACGTGCACACACATCTTAATTTACCAGTTAAAAATACTGTATACATGATGCCTGATGGAGGGGAAAGGAACTGGCTGGAATAACGTGTTCCTTCCACGTGCCATGGGGGTGAAAAATGGGTTACAAAATCATGGGATAAATTTAAAAAAAAATATATATATATACTGTATACTTGATCACGGTCTACTTATAGTCTACTCCTTTTTCTCCTCTACACCAAATGTCTTTGCTGAAAATAGCTGATCTAAAAGCTCACTGTGCGCCACGACCGCCATATGTTGTGAGCTTGTAGATCAGATATTTGTTGACTGCGTCAGCATTGGTGGAATTAGTAACCAAGTAGGCTACACGCTACGTACTCAAGTACTGTACGTGATTTGAGGTATTTATCCCATTCTGACCTGAGATCAGATTCATGCGAGGTTTCCACTGGACACACACTGGTCTGATGAACCCATTCTGACCTGAGATCAGATTCTAAAAATGTCACAGTCGTTCTTTGATTTTTCAAAAATAGCAGACCTACAAGCTCGTAGCGCGCCACTCGGTGGCGCGCTATGAGCTTGTAGATCTGCTATTTTTCAATAGCTAAAGCATAACATGATGCTGACACCAAAACGTTCCCGGTCAGAATGGGTTAATCCCAGAGGCAAATGTTGTACTTTTATTTGAGAACTTTTACTACAGTAGTTAACTTGGTTACATAGATTTGGGATTATTACAAAATGTGCATTAACTGCTCATTATCTGATATAGATCAGATAAATTAGAAGATCTACAAGCTCTCATGAGCTTGTATGTCTGTCTGCTCTTGGGAGGATTCATTTCATTGTATACATTTTGAAAACGTCATCGGGACATTCAGAAAATTAGTACTTCTACTTTTGGCACTCTTGAACACCGGACACTCAAGATGTCTCGTCAGGTTTTCTTTTAACTCCGGTATTGCAAACGACCTTCACGCAATCGAGGAGCTCTCATTACAGGCTCGTCGCAGCATATTTCAGAGCGGCTATAATCTCGGCTAATTCTCCATTTCATCACGCCATTTAGCACGCCGACTACCGAGAGGATGGAAAGAGATATCGTTCTCTGAAGTCGGTTAATTATGAGAAAGTGAGATGTTAATTGTGAAAGACAGGAGAGGTGCAAGGACGCACAGGAGTGGGCAATAGTATGAGCAAAGCTAACTAGAGTCTTTTTCTTTTGATAATCCAAGTTGTGTTATTATTCTTTTTTATAATAACACAACTTTTTGTGTTTATTATATATTTTTGTAAAAAATTAACACCCTACTTTGGTCATACTGCAGCATCACACACACACACACACACACACACACACACACACACACACACACACACGCACAAAGCAGCAAAAGTAGCAGATCCACAATCTTAAACTTGTAGATCTGCTCATTTCGATGCTTTTGAATTTGAATCCTGAAAAATAAGTTTTGGACATACAGTATGTTGTTTCCTCTCTCTCTTGACAAAACGCCCGATGTTCGGAGGTCTTTTCTGATTGTCCGGTGATCCCGATTGGAACATTGGCGTTTTCTAGAGCAAGGACGGCCTCATTTTAGCTCGCTAGCATTGGCTCATTGACGCTACATTTTTTGCATCTAAAATGGACCGGCAAAATGGACGTGCGTCACACTAAAACCCAGTAGATCTCTGGGTCGGCATTCAAGCAATGGCACCTTTGTCCACCAGGTGGCAGTGATACGGTTAAAACCGGGAAAGCATAATTATGGGCCATTTTAGATCTACAAAAGCTCACAGCGCGTCACTTTGTGCCGCACTGCCAGCACTGCCAGCTTGTACATCTGCTCTTTTTGAACATGTTTGAAAATTTGAACTACTGATTTAGAAGGCATATTTTGTAGGATCGGCCTCATGCATCTTAAATAAATCAACAATTCACCCTAACACACTAACCCTGAGTAACCTCAAAATCAATATGTGTGCGTGCACGCACACACACACACACACACACACACACACTCACTCTTGGCTATGCATTATTCATGTGGTAAGCGATAGGCATAAATTACTGCCTTGATTATAGAGAAGTTAGTACACGGCCCCCCTCCCTCTCTCTCTCTCTCTCTCTCCTCTCTCTCTCTCTCTCTCTCTCTCTCTCTCTCTCTCTCTCTCTCTCTCTCTGCGGTGGCCTGGTGTGTGCACTCTCCAGTCCATTATAGCAACTCTTCATGGCTAATTTGAACGCAATGAGACACATGAACTGTTCCCCCACGGCGACAACAAGCAACAAACACGTTCAGAGTTCAGACACACCGAGCCAGGTTTGGATTGGCAGCCAAACCCCACCTGAAAACATTTGGAAACATATCTATGACCTTTTTTTTTGATGCAGGGATAGTAGTTTTAAGTTGGGTCAGAATATAACCGAAACACTTTCTGGGTCTTTGGATGGATAGGAGTTTGTTGTAACATAAATTTATTTCCTATAGCAGGCTGTTGAGCATACAAATGTAGCCAACACAGCTTTTAGAGTCAAAAGGTCCAATGTGCATTTTTGTATATTTACAATATTTTCATTTCACAAAATGTATGTATGCACTGGGCATACAGTAACAAAAATAAGCCACTGCCAAGGGACACAGATGTTTGTAAAATTACAAAAGAGGCAGCTATACATTGACACGAAGGTAGACAGGAACACCCACAAACGTCACATCCGGTTTTAGCCCGGGATAAAGAAAATGGTCTTCCCCATAGAGTTATAATAGATAGAAAATGGTCTTCCCCATAGAGTTATAATAGCGTACGATCCTTTGGATCACTTTCAGAGCGATTTGTTGGATGATAGAAATATTTGACAGCCAAGAAAAATCCATCAGAAGGACATCTGGAACACTCGCCCTCAGAAAGTTGACTTATTACGTATACGAGAGACCATGGTTCACATGGCCATGGTTCACATGGCCATGGTTCACATGGCGCTCGTCTGTCATGGTGGAACCTTTTACGCACTTTTCCCATTTATAACGTTAACGTCTATAATAATGTTCAGATTTTACCCCAGAGCCACGGATGTTACAACAATCCTCCTCGGGTGGGTAAAAGTGCCTGTGTCTTCCACAGTGTTCAATGAAAAGCGTTTTGATCTGATCGGTGGCCATTTTACCAGAGTTATAATGCACCAACCGATAGGGGCGCATAGTTGAAAGCGCATGGCCAAAAACTGATTAAACATTGCTTTTTATTGAACAATACGGACGATACCGGTGCTTATTCCCGCCCTAGCAGAATTGTAACATCCATGGCCCTGGGGTGACTTTATATTTGTAATCTGAAAACATTGTTCAGTGTTTACTCACCTGGTAGAGAACACTCTATAGATTATGGTCAATTTAACGTAATATCAAAAACCAACAGCCATTAATTAAGTCATCAATAATGTTTATAGAACACATTGTAGTGAATTCTAAGTAGTTTAGAGACCGTTGGAACTTGGCACGAAGCCGTCGTTTGGCAAAGTGCGGTCGAAACGAATGGTGTCGGTAGCCTACTTTGAAATCACTAAAACATGTTCTATAAAACACTTTCCCCGGCACCACCCCCCAGCTATATTGACGCCTCTGATGACAAAAGTCTGTGTGAATGTATAGGGAAACAAAAGACAGGCTCACTAACTATAATTGTAAAGGCTCATACGTACTCCAGTTTTTGGTGATTATGATTATGGTTATAAGAGTTGAGGCCATCATACTCGCGGTGATCCGGTGTCCTTAAGGATCGACCCCGCCTCCCTGTGGTTTACCCAACTTCTAGACCAATCAGTGAACGGGGTGATGGCTCCATAATGAAAAGACTTGTCTGATAGTAAACACAGAGAGATGGGTCTGTGTCCGCGGTGATAGCTGATCATCACCGCGACTGACGTAATGGTGTAGTTTTCCAGCCCTTTGAAAACGACACCGCGGTGATAAGCGATCACCAAAAACTGGAGTATGTATGAGCCTTAACTAGTAAAACAAAAGCCTACCTACCTAACCACTCTAACCAAAGCATTGTTCAAAAATATTGGCAGTTGGTGCAACTACAGTGAATTCTAGTGAAATCAGTGAGAGTTCAAGTGAAATCTGTGTGAGTTCAACTCAAGTTAAATCAGTGTAAGTCAGTTCAAGTCAAATCATTGCAAGTTCGTATAGAAGTCAAGTCAATTAAAGTAAAGTCGGATTCATAGGAGTCAATAGTCACTATAGTCAGTCAAGTTGGTTCTGTTCAATTCACTGCATATCATTTCAAGACGACGCACTTTAAATCAGATCAATATATTTGTTGTCCATTCGTTTTTGAAACCAGTTCAGATGATGTTGTCAACCCACCCTGCACAAGGCACCACAATGTGCAGCACAAACATGAACGTAGACCATGGTGCCAGGGCTGCAGACTCGGACAAAAATTCGGCCCGGTCATTTTCGCGTGAATTTGGACCAGACCGGCCCACCACAACCAGTGTGCAGATAGCAGAAACTCTACCGCCCGCTCCGTCGAGGCACACACAAACAAACAAGCCCCTAATACCACCACTTTTACAGAACAACATAAATGATACAAACCAACAGACAACTACACAACCTTTGTAAAGAGGGTGTATTTGTCACTCACTGATACAGGTACAGTGAAATTATAATGATGGCACTGGCAGAATGGCAGCACGCCCGGACCTTTCCTGGTGGCCTGCCACCTATTGGCCTGCCTGCCTGTCAAAATAAATAAAAAAAAATATATATATATATATATTTTTTTTTAATCATGACGGCCCCCTACGGTCGCGGCCCACCGGTATGACCTGTGGCCAGTCCAGCCCTGAATGGTGCTACAGACAGACCAGAGGCATAGTGGTAGGATTTAAAACAGAATATCAGAATATCCAGAAATGATTACAGTATATCACATCTCACATTATAGGCTACATAATTGCGACGGTAGGTCGCAGATTACTATGAAAACCTGCAAAACCTGTCCGTCACTCCGTCCATTATGTTACATAATTATGGTATTATGGTAATTTGGTATGAGCTATTTATTATGAAAATGTAATAATAACCTAATGGCTCTTTTTATGAAGAAACAAAAAAGTTTTGTCTGTCATGCATGCAGAACAAATCATTTTTATAACACATTTGATTCAGAATAATGAGTAATGAGAGAGGGTATTATGGCACAAAAACAGGCCCTTGTGAATAATCCCTCAAAAGGTTGAATGGCTCAGCTGGATGGCAATAAATCAGAATATAGGCTGAACTAAACTGACAAATATAACATCATATATACTGTATACAGTGAGTGCCGTCCATGCGTCAGTGGTTAGAGACAGCTTTGGGATAGTTGATTGAAGTGGCATGTACAGTCCAATCTGTATGGTGCAGTCTGTTAATAAAATGTAACTTGTAATAGGGTGAGAACTTAAGATCCAGTAGAACTATAAGACAAGTCATTTCATGTTTGGTTGCGCTCGGGTCTTGTTGTAGTGTAAGATCCAGCCATCATGACGCCATCAAGGCCCGCCAAAAAAACACATTTTACTCGACTAAATCAGCTGTAGATTCAGTCGACTAAAATCATATGATATTTGACCTACAAGCTCACAACTGTTGTGAGCTTGTAGATCAGCCATTTTCAGCACGTAACCGAGCATAACATGACTTGCCTTTTAGCTCTACAGGATCTCTTCTCCACCAGTCCGTCCCTGATTTTTTAGTCTAGTTTTCATTTGTTGACTAAATCTTATTTCGGTTTTATTCCGTATTCGTCCGTGAAAAGAATGTAGTCGACTATCATTTTTCGCCATAGTTTTAGTCGACAAAATCAACACAATAGACTAGAGGGTATGCGCATGCTTAAAGTAAATGCCAAATCGAGTGGCAATAAAGCAACTTGCAAAGTGAGTTTAACATTGTTTAACCCATTCTGAACGGGAACCCGTTTTGGTGTTGTTGGCATCATGTTATGCTTTAGCTATTGAAAAATAGCAGATCTACAAGCTCATAGCGCGCCACCGAGTGGCGCGCTACGAGCTTGTAGGTCTGCTATTTTTGAAAAATCGAAGAACGACTGACATTTTTTAGAATCTGATCTCAGGTCAGAATGGGTTAATCAGACCAGTGTGTGTCCAGTGGAAACCTCGTATGAATCTGATCTCAGGTCAGAATGGGTTAACATTGTTTAACATTGTTTAATGCAATCAGATGGGACTTTTCTGTGTGGATGTATGGGTTGTCAAGGCCAGAAAGTAGTTTTTTGCCACTCAGTAGGCGTTGCTGCGTAACCTCCGGGTTTGATGATGATGTCACGCGCATACCCTGATGATGATGTCACGCGCATACCCTGATGATGATGTCACGCGCATACCCTGATGATGATGTCACGCGCATACCCTCTATTGTGAAGTGTCTTTAGGTAACTGTGGTGTGGGAACGCTGCATTTGCATCGTTATTGATCTGCGTCGCAGCGCTAGCATTTTGACCTCGTTTTCAATTACTTACACTGCTTCTCTTGTGTGTGTGTGTGTGTGTGTGTGTGTGTGTGTGTGTGTGTGTGTGTGTGTGTGCGCGTGTGCGTGCGTGACAGAGAGAGCGAGAGATGGCACTAGTGGCCAAGTTTTTTTTCTTTTTTTTTACCACCAGGATGTCTGGGGGGAGAATGATACTTTCCAATATTTTGTAATTACCGTCCTAATACGACTTTTGTTACAGATGAGACAGCCAGTTTGGCAGGAAAACAACAAATGATACACTGCTAATTGACATGAAAAAAAGAAAAGCGAGGCATTGCTTATAGACAGTGACATGAATGAGTACAGTGCAGGCGGTGTCCAGTACAACAGTATTGACGATATGAATGAGTACAGTGCAGTCGGTGTCCAGTACAACAGTATTGACGACATGAATGAGTACAGTGCAGGCGGTGTCCAGTACAACAGTATTGACGATATGAATGAGTACAGTGCAGGCGGTGTCCAGTACAACAGTATTGACGATATGAATGAGTACAGTGCAGGCGGTGTCCAGTACAACAGCATTGATGATATGAATGAGTACAGTGCAGGCGGTGTCCAGTACAACAGTATTGACGATATGAATGAGTACAGTGCAGGCGGTGTCCAGTACAACAGTATTGACGATGTGAATGAGTACAGTGCAGGCGGTGTCCAGTAGGGCTGACCCAAAAAAATCGATTAATCGACGTTCAATCGATACGCACGGGAATCGATTTTTAAATTTTGAATCGAATAGTCATTAAAAAAAAGCGGCCGCTTTTGGTCCGCGAGACGGCCCCATTTGGTCCGCGAGCCATGCTTGCGCCTCGCAGCGCCTCCTCTTTCCCCGTGTTAACAAGGAAGGCAAGCGCATGCACCACAGCTCAGTGGACATTAAATATAGGCTACCATGTTTGATAAGTCATATAAAAACATTACTTACACGAAAATGAAAATATAAACTTCACAGATTATAGATCACTTGGAATTATAACAATCTGTTGAGTATTGCCTGAATAATGACACTATAAAATCTCAACTTTTATCGATGAGCCATTGCGCTGCTTGGATTCACATGGTGAGTGCGCTCAGTGCACCGAAGAATTGATTTTTTTTGCTCCTACAGACCCAAACCAAAACACCTTTTCTCTTTGGCATTTAATTGCACCTGATCGTATTATTGTAATTATGTTGCCTATACTATTTGCCTGTGTTTTGTCTTTTAATTATGCTTTTTTTTGTGCGCCAATGGTGATGCAATGCTCCACTTGTTTCAGCCTGTAGGCCTACAGCACTTTGGTCAGCTTTTATTGTTTTAAATGTGCTATATAAATAAAGTTTGATTTAGGCCTATATTGGAGCAGGTGCTGGCAAATAACTAATTACTGTAATGCAGTGAAGTTGCGCAAATGTCAACTCAATTAGCAAGCGGAGCTGCATGCATTCTGCACTGCAGTCTGCAGATCTCTTCTTAGAGTTTACTTTAATATTATGGTTTACTTTCAACCATAAACCATAATATGATTGACAAACCTTGGATTATAATTCTTCATCGACCAACAGCGCATGCAGCATGACTATGAGGTAAATTTAACTATGTGGGATTTCTCCGGCATCGCATGTCGATAAAAAAATGGGATTTCACTAGTGGCATTATTCAGGCAATACTCAGATTGTTATAATTCCAAGTGATCTATAATCTGTGAAGTTTATATATTTTTTCCCATACGCACACTCACAGTCACATTAACTTTATGATCAATCAAATCAACCGTGGTTGATTTTATTTCTGACAAGTGTCAGGCTTGAAAAGTTAATTCATGTTACCGTTCGTTTACAATTGACAGAGGAGTTTGGATTATATATATTTTTATTTGATGGAGAGGTAATGCCTGTCTCAGGCAGTTGACTTGTTACGGTCGGATGTTTTATTAAGCCTAATTATTTGTGCGTCACTGCTTTCATGAAGGCTGCAACTGTTGTTGCTTATTGTTTAAAATAAATGAGACCAATAATAGCATGCCTTTCTCTCCGCTATATCGTTGTTTAAGCCAAAGAGTCACTGCTCGCATCGCGCGCGCCGCGCGCCTCCCCCGCCTCGCGACTCGCACCCCCCCCCCCGTTGACGTTTCGAAGCGTCGACGTTCGAAACGCGGGAATCGATTTTGAATCGATCATCAAATACGGAATCGAAGGTCAGCCCTAGTGTCCAGTACACCAGTATTGATGATATGAATGAGTACAGTGCAGTCGGCGGTGTCCAGTACAACAGTATTGATGATATGAATGAGTACAGTGCAGGCGGTGTCCAGTACAACAGTATTGACGATGTGAATGAGTACAGTGCAGGCGGTGTCCAGTACACCAGTATTGATGATATGAATGAGTACAGTGCAGTCGGCGGTGTCCAGTACAACAGTATTGATGATATGTCTCAGAATCGGCTTCATCGTCAGATCACGGGTTTACAGAGGGAGAGAGCGGCGTAAGGAAAGGAGAGGCAAAAATCCAAAATGTATACATATTCATGGCACAAACCAGCAGACACATTCAGTATGTATACGGTCTTTAACCCATTCTGAACGGGAACCCATTTTGGTGTCAGCATCATGTTATGCTTTAAGCTATTGAAAAATAGCAGATCTACAAGCTCGTAGCGCGCCACCGAGTGGCGCGCTACGAGCTTGTATGTCTGCTATTTTTGAAAAATCGAAAAACGACTGACATTTTTAGAATCTGATCTCAGGTCAGAATGGGTTCATCATACCAGTGTGTGTCCAGTGGAAACCTCGTATGAATCTGATCTCAGGTCAGAATGGGTTACGGTTAGACATACAATAGCATGCAACGTGGCGACATTCCACATTAGCAGCAGCAGCTGTGTACATGAGCAGGAGGGGACCGAGTACAGAGCCAGGAGGTCCCCCTGGGGGAAAACACTAGTGGAACAGAACAGGCATCTAAGGCAGTACGCACAGCAATCCACCTTTTCACCTCCACCAGGCCTAGTCTTTTACTAGGGATGGTTTCCGATCCGATCCGATCCCAATACCACAATTTCTGTGTTAGCCGATACCAGAGAATAATAATACAAAACGAGGAAAAAAAAGATCTTATTTTGAAGTCCACCGACCGGGGGAATAGTGTTTATAGCTATCTAGCTATATATCTCGTGTTGTGTTTATAGCAGACTCCTCACTCAAATGTGCACTTGCAGTTTGGGGCAACTCCAAAGCAAACTCCACACGCCCCAGCATTATATTTACCTGCCATAGTGTCCACCCTGTGTCGGATCTGTGGTTAGACTGGCATATTTGCCGATGCCGATATGAACCGATATGACCAAATAAGGGGCCGATCCGATACTTTTCCGATACAGTATCGGGACATCTTTTACTCAACTCACTGGTAGTCAGAGAAACGGAAGCAGCAACGGGCACTTAGCAAGTCCCAAAGACACAAACACAATTACTGTACAGCACTTAAGTTGTCTCAATTAAAACCCATTATTGATTTGAACCACTTAAACACTTAGTTGAACCCCGGCAGGGCTCAGTCCTCGACACTCAATAGACATGCTACTGTAGGCTCATTGTTTAAATAGTATCCTATTGTTTCAATGTACGCGGCACATTTTTTGATAGTATATTCTTAGTCTTGGTTTACCTGTGATCTTATTATTAGATTACTGAGGCTCTGCACAGCTGGCTCTCTGTCTTTGATGTGTGTGGTACCTTGCTCATTATAACTTAAGTCACTGTGGGTAGTGTGACTTAAGTGTCTGCTTAAGGCCTAAATTGTAAAAAACGTCTGCCGAAAATAGCTTGTGTGTGTGTGTGTGTGTGTGTGTGTGTGTGTGTGTGTGTGTGTGTGTGTGTGTGTGTGTGTGTGTGTGTGTGTGTGTGTGTTGGTGATTGGTGGCTCTTTGGTTATACACAAATCAGACATTAGTGAGTCGTGAGATTTTTATTTTACTTTAATCCATGCACGCAGGCGGAACCGTCTTCAGTTCTCATTTCACAGGGAAGCTTTAATGCGCAGCGAGCAAACTGTGTCATTTCTCAGACAGTGCCTTGGTGTTGTTGTGACAGTGCACTGTCTCAAGCTGTCAGAGAGAGACACACACACACACACACACAGTGACACACACACACACACACACACACACACACACACACACACACACACATAGTGCACTGTCCCAAGCTGTCAGCTAATAAGTGTGAAATCACCATGCGCTGCCGCAAGGCTGCAGCCTCATCTTCTCAGTTCTCATTTGGAATACAACTCGTGTATCTGAATTATTATGGCTTTCTCCAGCAGCCAATGGAGTTTGCATCAACCCGCAGACGAGCTAGCACACTGGTGCGTGCGTGCGTGCACACACACACACACACACACAGAGGAACATATCGCCGATGTCGGGGAATAAAACCTGTCTGTCTGTCTCTCTGTCTGTCTGTGGTACCACGCATTGACCCCTGCAGCTGGTTGGGGTCACATATTAGGGCGACGACTACCCAGTGGATATTACGCCCGACTCAATTATAACCTGGATTGAGGCGCAACTATATGGTTTGTCCGCGAAAGGATACAACCGGCACTCCGTGCGGCAACAAAGTTTCCAGAGACAAACTGGCATGCCTTTGGAAACGTCGTACGGCAAAAGCAATCGATATCATCATGAACAACAGCCGTGTCCTTGAGCCACCGCCCGCTGTTACGTAACACAGCTACTGTACACGATTATTATATACGGCTAAATCCCACCACTATGCCCCTGGCCACGCCCCCCATGGCATAACGCCATTATACCCTTCCTTTCACATGGCGAAGGGGGACTGGCCGTCCCAAATGTGGAGTGGATTTATGCAGCGACTGTAGTCTAACCCGCCTGCTACACATGCTCATGGTGCTGGGATGGTCCACGCATCACTCCTACTGGACCTGCACTGCAGGAGGAAGGTCACCCTGGCTGCTGCAGACCAGAATAACTTCCTGGGCTTCATAGGAGGAAAGACTCTGGGAAACCTGACTCGCAAATAAGCCAAGGGCTTCGGGGCTCTGGTCTGATTGGCCAGATCACAACGACCTCTGCCTTCGGACATGAGTCCAGCTAAAAATGGGCAAAAAAACAACGAAAATGTGCTCATCGTCCCCGATGGATTAATTACAGACTCCAGTCTGGTAGTGGATGCTACCCTCACCCACCAGGGAGGAAACGGCTAGAAGGGTTCTTTCTGCTTAGCACCAAACAGACCCAAGCCAGACACAATTGGCGTGGACTTCGACTGCATGCGGGGAAAGTTTGCTTGTGTCTGTTTAACATTCGATGTACAAATATGATGTTACTGGGCTGGATGTTTTAAAATGCACCATCAAAGCAAGACTGCAAGTATTACCAACCAAGTATACAATCTGTCAATCTGGTATCCCGACATCCACACTCTAGTCTGTATGAACCAGCATGACTCTGAACAACACCTAGAATCCATCGCACACATACTGTAACAAATGGATGTAATGCTTACAAAAATGTACAGTATATACCGTGTTGCTCGCCACGACCGTATTGTTAACTTAGTGTCTGATGCAGTTTGAATATATGTGTATAGATCAACAATGTATAAACATTCAAGAGTGTTACCAGATTGGTTTAGCTGTGCATGCGATGTCTTTGCTAACATCCCAAATACGCCTGGTGTTGTTTTTGTTGACACCAGTCACAAGGAGGTCCTGATTCTGGAGGTGGGCTGTGTCTTTGATCTGTGCATGGACCAGGCATTCCAAGATAAACTTTCTAAGTACCAACCATTACTTGGAATCATAACACATCTTGGGTATCGATGTAGATTCGCCATGCATGCTGATATTCGGAAGCCAATTGGCCACGCACACAAACTGACCCTGAGTGGCCTAACAATAGCTGGCACGACGAAGAGCAAAGCCAAACAACTTGCCAAACACTGCTCTGTTCCGGCTGTTATGGGCAGTTTGTCTGTGTGGAGGAGAAGGTGCCATGCTTGTGTATCCTAGGTGCTGTCAACCCCGTTGTATTTGCTTCCCTGTTAAACTAATTGTACTTTGCGCACTCAAATAAAGAACTTGTGTGTGTGGGTGTGCGTGTGTGTGTATGTGTGTGTGTCTGTCTGTCTGTCTGTCTGTCTGTCTGTCTCTGTCTCTGTGTCTGTGTCTGTGTCTCTGTGTGTGTGTGTGTGTGTGTGTGTGTGTGTGTGTGTCTGTCTGTGGTACGACCCATTGACCCCTGCAGCTGATTCGGGTGGCACACACTGGCTAAAAGGGCCTTTCGCACTGAGCAGGACAACTTGTTGTTGAGCAGCCTGCACCGCTCAGTTCACATGGGTGTGATTTTTGGGTGTGACACCCTATACTGCCTACTTGTCTTGATCGCTCTACAGCGACACACGGAAGCATCAAAATGTCCAAAACAGTTACTTTTCATAGCAAAAGTAGCAGATCTACAAGCTGGATGTGCGCCGCGAGCTTGCAGATCTGCTACTTTTGCTATGAAAAGTAACTGTTTTGGACATAATGGGGTTTTGCACCCGACAGAGATTAAATGGAGTTTGCCGCACGCACGCACGCCACGCACACACATGCACGCACGCACGCGCATCAGTGTGTGTGTACTGGGGCGACTGTGGCTCAAGAGGTAGAGCAGGTCGTGAATGTAATGCACAATCTATGTAAAGAGCCTTGGATAAAGGCGCTATATAAATGCCCCATTTACCATTTACTGCTCGTATGCAAGTAAATCACGGTTATTTGGCCTGGACAACAATACAATATACACACAGAGAGAACACATCCAGACATCTAGCTATACAGTACTGTACACACACACACACACACACACACACACACACACACAGTAGCATCTTTCATCTTCTATTAGACGGTGTTTAAATTGACGTCCCCCCCCTATCCCTGTGGGGAATTGAACAATGCTATTTTCATTTTTCATACAGTTAGGTACCTCATGTTGTGATTTAATAGTAATGCAGGATATGAATAGCATTGTTTGTAGATCTATCTACCGTATGACAGACCTTTCTTGAAAATGTTGTGGCGTGATATGTTATTATTACAAACGGAAAGATGGGGTCCGGTCGCTCAGAGATCTAATCAATCATGAAATAAAAAAAACATGATACTATTTGACTGTATGTAATAACTGTATTTAATAAATTGTCATATACAATATAAGCACATACATACAATGAGCCTCATGTGGTTCCATTTGGTCCCATCTGGACTCTCCAATATTAGAGAGTCCAGATAAACAATCAAAAATAATAAATAAAATCAAACATAGCCCAACATAATGCATGAGGTCTCGGGTGGAAAAAAACCTCATTATTATGTTGGCTATTTTTGAACTTTTTTTTTTTCAAAGAATAATAGATAATTAAATTGATGTTATGTCAAGTTGTGAATGTCTGTGTCGTAAAGTGTTATTATGTATGACGATCTGAACCAGGTGTTCATAATCTTGACCTTCTCTTTGTCCCTGTGTGTGTGTGTGTGTGTGTGTGTGTGTGTGTGTGTGTGCGTGTGCGTGTGCGCAGACAGGAAAGCCTCCCATAGAGGATCTGTTCTCAGACTTGTGTGATGGAAGGCGTCTGTTGGAACTGCTGGAGGGACTGTCTGGACAGTCGCTGGTAAACACACACACACACACACACACACACACACACACACACATGAACACGCACACACATTCTAGTCTTTTTTTTTCTTTTTTTAATATAGTTTTTATCCCACGATTTTGTAACCCATTTTTCACCCCTGTGTCAATCATCTAATGTGATCCTGGGCTCTACACACCCTCCACCAACCTAGTCCCCATATATGGGGGACAAGGGGAGAGCAACGGACTTGAACTCGTGCTTCCTTCATGCCTGAGTGTCCAAGTTGCTCCTTTACACCTGACAGGGGGGAGTTTCCCTGGTTGGACGTAGCGCGTGGAAGGAACACGTTATTCCAACCAGTTCCTTTCCCCTCCATCAGGCGCCCCGGCTGACACACATTCTAGTCTTAATCGAACTTGTATATCCATCCATCTGTCTCTCTCCCTCCCTCTCTCTCTCTCTCTCTCTCACCTTAATCACGCTCTACACTGCTCTTTTCGTGTGTCATTTCCTCTGCTTCTCTCCTCTCCATCTCTCTCCTCTCGTACCAGTCTTCTCTACCTCTCCCCTCTTTTGTTCTCTCCTGCTCTCCTCTTTAATACCAGGGGGGCAGTCAGAGTTATTTTGTGAAGCCACCAAGGAAATCGTGACTTCCTGAAAGTTCATATAATGGCCTGTTGTGGCGCTGTCATTGGGCCCAAAAAAACCCATAGCTCCATAGAGCTCCATGTATTTGGGCCCAACTTCACCTAGACTGTATTACCTTAATAAACATGGTCATGAATACTTTCTTCTTCCAGTCACTAGTTTAAAGTCTCATTTCTCATGTCATAATATTCTTTTTGGAAAATTATGGTCCCATTTATTAAAAAAATGACCATAAAGTCGCGTATGTTCTGAGGGGCATGGCTACTGTTACAGTCTATGATCGGGAGCCACCCCCTGTTCGAGTCAAAATATAAACCAACGAAGAAGAAGGGGGGGAAGTCCCGCCTCGTTGTCTGGGCCAGCCAATGGCCAGCTGCGCCCAAACGGATCTACAAGGACTTGACAGGCTTCATCTTACGTCCATATAAGACCCGGAGAACGCTTTGTCCATATTTTTTACAGTCTATGGTTAATTCAGCTCCTCCTCAAAAAACCGTGCAAAAGTTAATTTTATTCCTTAATATAATTCAAAAAGTGAGGATGTACTTTCATATATCCTCAATGCATTGCACATAGAGTGAAATATTTTAGTTTTAATCGTTAGTTAGTTAGTTGATGATTATAATGGCATACAGCTCATGAAAATCAAAGAAAATCTCAAAAAACATTATTTTCTTTTATGGAGAAATGTCGACCATCTGAAAAGCATATTAATGTATGCAGTCAATACTTGGTCTGAGCTACAGTGCTTTTGAACAATTAATGAATTTGTATTGGTGCGTCTTATGTCTCACGCCTTCCTCTTAAAGGCGTAGTGAAATGAAAAAAGACGTTTTTCACACTTTTAGACCATATCCGTGGTCATCATATGGGCATAACTAACAATGGATGCCAAGAAAATGGGCAAATTCTCATTTCTGTGTGTTTTTATATCAACAGTCCATAGCAATATTTTTTTTATTACCTCCTGAAAACGAAAACGTGCTGCGTGATGACGTGTAGAGATACACATCGATAAAAGCCAATAAAAATGAAGCTCACCCGTTTAATTCCCCATATCGGCACATCCGTGCAGCACAGCTGCTACTGATTACAGAAATCCTCCGTTTTTATTCCCATTCAAGACAGTGTATTGCTCGGTTTCAACTTAATCATCACGCTAAAATATGTATCTGAAAACATTATAGGGTAGAAATAAGCCACATAACAGTAAACTGGTACAGCTGGCCAACTATCTGATTTGTAAACAAACACACGCCACGCTGCTGAGTATTGCATAGCTACCGTCCCTAGCTACCGTCCCATCGCCTGAAGGGATGCGACGCTCTGATTGGTTCAGAAACTTCAGACCGGTGTTTCATGTTGAAACCGTCTGAAACTTCAAAATAAATGTATCACCATTTCCGTTTCCCTACACCTTTAACAATACAACCTAGATTCTCTGTGGGGTTCAGGTCAGGCCATTTGGCTGGTAAGTTATGCACAGTAATACCATGGTCAGTACACCAGTTACTAGTAGTTTTAACACAGTAATACCATGGTCAGTACACCAGTTACTAGTAGTTTTAACACAGTAATACCATGGTCAGTACACCAGTTACTAGTAGTTTTAACACAGTAATACCATGGTCAGTACACCAGTTACTAGTAGTTTTAACACAGTAATACCATGGTCAGTACACCAGTTACTAGTAGTTTTAACACAGTAATACCATGGTCAGTACACCAGTTACTAGTAGTTTTAACACAGTAATACCATGGTCAGTACACCAGTTACTAGTAGTTTTAACACAGTAATACCATGGTCAGTACACCAGTTACTAGTAGTTTTAACACAGTAATACCATGGTCAGTACACCAGTTACTAGTAGTTTTAACACAGTAATACCATGGTCAGTACACCAGTTACTAGTAGTTTTAACACAGTAATACCATGGTCAGTACACCAGTTACTAGTAGTTTTAACACAGTAATACCATGGTCAGTACACCAGCTACTAGTAGTTTTAACACAGTAATACCATGGTCAGTACACCAGTTTCTAGTAGTTTTAACACACTAATACCATGGTCAGTACACCAGTTACTAGTAGTTTTAACACAGTAATACCATGGTCAGTACACCAGTTACTAGTAGTTTTAACACAGTAATACCATGGTCAGTACACCAGTTACTAGTAGTTTTAACACAGTAGTACCATGGTCAGTACACCAGTTACTAGTAGTTTTAACACAGTAATACCATGGTCAGTACACCAGTTACTAGTAGTTATGTCACTGTGGGCAGGTGCCAAATCAAGCTGGAATGGAAAATCAGCATCTCCAAAAAGCTTGTCAACATACTGAAGCACAAAGAGCTCTAAAATATCCTGATAGATGGCCGTGTTGACTCTTGACTCCTTCCTTCCTTCCTTCCTTCCTTCATTAATGTGTCTTCTCCTCTTTTTCTCCTTTCCTATCCTTCTATCACCCTTTTCGTCTTGCCTTTTGTCTGAAAGGCTATACCAATGTCAACTGTGTATGATTCTATCTCTTCTGTTTTGTAAGGTGACACACACACACACACACACACACACACACACACACATACACTTATTCAAACGTATTCAAATGTGCTGCGACGTTTTTGGAATGGCTGCCCCTGAGCAAGGTCTGCATCTCTATAATCTTTGTCTTTTGTGTGTGTGTGTGTGTGTGTGTGTGTGTGTGTGTGTGTGTGTGTGTGTGTGTGTGTGTGTGTGTGTGTGCGCGTGTGTGCGTGTGTGTGTGTGTGCGTGTGCGCGCCTTTAGGTGAAGTTGGAGAGAGGCGTCACGCGCGTTCACTCCCTTAACAATGTCAACCGTGCTCTGCAGATCCTGCAGAAGAACAACGTAAGTGCACACACACACACGCACACGCAGACATCCCTGCATCTCCAACATAATAATTATACTTTAGCACATTGCTTATGGGGCATGGATTAACTTTGTGGTAATGTATTCTAGATAAAGAGGCATGGCTATAGAAAACGTTAGAGAGCCTCACTTCAACTGCATCTGTCTGTCTGTCTGTCTGTCGCCCCAAACAACCTGTCTTGAAAACTACTTGCTGCAGTAAATGGTGCATTTTTATAGCATCAAAGGCGCTTTACATAGATTGTGCATTACATTGACCCATTCACACACACATCGATACACCAATGGCGGGGGAAACCATGCAAGGCACCAACCTTGGCAGTCATGGGCTCAGAGTCTTGCTCAAGGACACTTGGACAATACCTCTGGGAGAGCCCGGGGTTCGTTTACAACTTGGCTTGATCTGCACTGTTTATTTTCATAAAGCTCCGACATCGTGCTTTAACATAATTTTGTACCAGGGGATTTGGCCGTCTCTGGCGACAGAGAGACGCAGTGACCAAGTGTGTGCCATCCCTCTCCATTCCATCTGCTTGTGTTTGTAGTCGCTCAGAGAGAGGGCTTTGTCCTCAGCCAACCTTTGTACAGTACACGGTACTGTACGTAGCAGACAGATTGTGCCTTTAGAACAACATGCTGTAAATCACCAGCGCATTCTGAGCGTCTGACCAACTTGGTTGGGCTAGTTAAAAAATATCGGAGCTTGCAGGGATAAAAATATAAAATTAACAGCCACTGCCAAAGTTCTTCTGAGGTCATTTTGTTCTACTTTCCAATCCCCTTTTCCAGTGGGGAGAAAAAAGTAAAGTATTGACAGCTAACGAGGAGATCCAAGACCGCTTCAACAGGACCTGAAGTTCCGGGGAGGGAACGTGGCGTCCATTGAAGTTCATTGGAGAAGTGTTCAATTTGGTTCCTCAGGCTATATAGTGAAAAGGCTGATCTACAAGCTCCCAGCGTGTTGCACTTTCCCTTAAAGATGGAGTGCCGTGATTTTTTTCCACCCTAAAACATGATCATCAGGTCTTATTGTTATATAAGGAGGTATAATTTTTTCAAAATAGTCTACAGGTATTTGTTAAAATGTTGTTTTTATGTGGGCACGCCCACCAGTTAATTAAGTATGCCTGGTTTGCCTGGTGGGTGGTGATCCACCTGAACTGAAGCCGCAGCCACAGCTGTAGTTGTGTGATAAAGGGGGAGGGGCTGATAATGTGATGTCACTATATTACTGTTTATTTCATTGGCCCGTTTGACTGTCAAGGGTTCAGCTTCCAGGAAGTAACCGTAAATACAAAGTTAATACACCATTGCACATAAAAACAACTCCAGGGTGTCTAATGAAGTACTGTCACCTCATAGACACATGAAAAACTGGAAAAAAATACAAAAATTGTGGCACTCCATCTTTAAGTCAAGTCTGTAAGGTGTTCCAGGTGTGCGGGGTACATGCAAGCAGGTTTTACAAACTCGGTGGAGGCATGCGTTGTCTCAAGAATTTCCATTCTCAAAGTGAATATAAATAAGAGGGTGAACTCCAAATTAAAGCTTTTTTACAGTAGATGAATAAGAACCAATGCTGGTCTGGAAAATGTTATTTTTTTTAAACAATAATGAAAATAAATTGTAGGAAATGTCCTTGTCGAACAAATCGGCGTGTTGCCTTTTACTCTTCTCCGCTGTGTTCCTTCTTAAAGTGTGTTGTGATGGTTGTTGTGTGTGTGCAGGAACAACAGACGCCATGCCCTCAGACAAAGTTACCTTGGGGAAACAAAAGAGAACACGGCCAGGGGCTCACAATGGATGACGACCGTGAGCGAGAGAGAGAGAAAGAGAGTGTTCTAATTTAACAAAACAAAAAAAGCACCTCAACGTGAACGTGCTGCAAAATCAAAGTGGTTCTTGAGAGACGACGGAAAGCAGACATTTTCAGTCCATCAGTCGTCGGCACTCGCACTATTGAAACGGGAGGAGGCCATTTAAAGACTATAAGGCTAATGGCCTCGGATGGGAAAAGAACAGAGTGCCGCTAAACCCAGCGTCCTGAAATCCCATGGTTTTCTAATTACACCCTGGATGTGCCTTTGAAAATGACAGCATTTCAACTGCTTTTTTTTCTTTTTTTACCACGATCGTCCTTCCCTTTCTCCTCACTGAAGTGAAGATTATGGCCTTTTAGATCATGTCAAGTCTGGCTATACTTTTTGATGAATTGGAATCAGCTCTAGTGTGATGAGCCACTTATGGCCATAATAGCCTTACGGGATAGTCAAACATACTGTGTGAGATTAGAACTGAACGACTATTGACATGAAGTAGTATGTCAAGAGAAGGGATCCTGACTGAAGTGGCACTGCTGCAGCCAACAGAGTGTAGGGATAGAATGAGAGACGATCAATGGTACTGTAGCTGCCGGTGTGTATGGTTATGTCTGGTCATCATCGCTTTGTTGTTTTATAAACCATCAATTAATCCATTTCTCCATCTCTCTCTCTCTCTCTCTCTCTCTTTGCCAGGTTGAACTGGTGAACATCGGAGGAGCAGACATTGTCGATGGAAATCACAAACTCATCCTGGGCCTTATCTGGAGCATTATTCTCCACTGGCAGGTGCGTGCGGCCGTGCGTGTGTACATGCGTGCATACGTGCGTGTGTGTGTGTGTGTGCGTGCGTGCGCGCGCGCGCGTGTGTGTGTGTGTGCGCGAGCGGCCGTGGACGTTAACCAAGCGTACACAGTCGAACCCAGAACCCACAGTGTAATCTCTTAAGGTTTTCATACAGAATTACGAGGTCAATGTTTATATACTTCACATTCACAAACTGACTGCGCTAATAGGACACCAATAGGACAAAAAGCAAGGCGTTTAATTCTCAAAGAACCTGCGGATAAGATTGAAATACACCCCCTTAACACCTTGCCAGGTAAATAGTGTCTCTGTGTGCTTCTGTGCTCCTTGCAGGTATTTAAATTAGGTATAATTATGCATACATGTGGCCCCTTTGTATGCAAATCAGCCTCATTTTGCAAAAGAAATATGCTTAATGCAGTTAGAGTGGAAGTTATTAGTGTCTACAGAGGGCCGGGGGTAAATCAGGCATATTTTTACCTTGTATCTCCATATTTGAACCTTTTTGTGTTTTCTTTCTTTCGTAAATCGATGCACTGCTTAACCCATTGTGGGCGGGAACCCCTTTTGGTGTTTAACCATTATTATAAACTTTAGCTATTGAAAAATAGCAGATCTGCAATTTTAGAAAAATCGTGAAAATGTGGCACAAATCTTTGAATATATATTCTTTCACAGCGAACATTTCTTTGCTTCTGGGGGGGTCCCTGGAACAACATGATTATTTTCAGATGGGGGTCGGCGACCAATTACATTGGTCCCCCATTTTTTTGGGGGGGTGGGGTCCTTGACATAAAAATGTTTGAGAACCACTGACACAGAAAACTGTCAGGATTTAGAAGACATTTGTAGAATCGTCCTCAGGTCTGAATGTGTTAATCACACAACAGCATCACGAGTCACAAGCTCGCACAGCGTCTCCAAGCTTGTCCATTTGCTACAATTTGCTGTTTTTTTTTAAATGTATTAGTCCTGAAAAGTAACAGTTTTGAGGTTTCCACCAGACACAGACATTATAATGAATGCCCTATTTCGGCTATGTTCACTATTTCCTATTATTTATATCAATAGAAATGAAAAATGTAACCCCCCCCCCCCGATGGCTACGATTTATAAAGGGATGTCACGCCGAGACGGTCATTCTAGGCATATTGATTATTATTATTATTATTATAATATTGTTCTGTTCGACCCACTACGCAGGAATCTCTGACTCTGTCTTTGCATTTCTTGTTTTATTGAATTGTCAATGTGTGTAAAAGAAACATACAGTATACATGGAAAAGAAAACCCATAGCACATTACAGTACTGTGTACATACACACAAACCAATCATACATTTACTATGCAAATCAATTTCATTAACCCATTCTGACCTGAGATCAGATTCTAAAAATGTCTTCTACATCCTGACAGTTTTCTGAAAAAGCTATGTTTCTATGTCAGTCATTAAAATAAATAGCAGACCTACAAGCTCGTAGCGCGCCACTCGGTGGCGCGCTATGAGCTTGTAGATCTGCTATTTTTAAATAGCTAAAGCATAACGTAATGCTAACAGAAAAAGGGGTTCCCGCCCAGAATGGATTAAAGTGTCAAATCACAAGTTGTCTCGAGACACTTTACATATAGAGCAGAAACCCGACAGAGATCCCACCCAGAGCAAGCAATAATTGCAACAGTGATCTTATAGTCAGGGGATATTAATAAAATCTGGGAATACATTTCTTACCAAGAATTTTCTTCACCAATGTGTTTGTAAAGGTGTCTACTAACATATCCCACATTGGTTTATATTCAACCACTCTATGGGTTTTTATTACAGCTGCTGAAAGTTGTAGTACCATACAACCATTATAAGGCAAAATGTTCTAAATTCCATTATGCTTTAAGTAGCATGTGACTTGTCAAACTAGGGGGTTTTCATCATTCTGAATCCATTCCAAGCATTAGTTTTGCACCAAAAAGGCCATAGCCGTCATCACAAATGTGATGAGGTCAGCACATTTGTGTGTCTATGGTCGTTTTTAGCCCAAGGAGTGTTTTTCGTGCAAAACGAATGCTTGTAATGGATTCAGAATGGTGAAAACCCCCTAGTTTGACATGTCACATGCTATATTAAAGCATACTCACGTATTGATTACTGTGCATACGTACAGCATATCCACATGGTCACATCATCATACTGAAGTGTCATATACTACAGCCTAATATGACGCAGTCGTAGGGCATTCATTCATGAAACAAAATACAGTCCGCAACGGTATTCTGCAATGACGCTTCGTGGCCTCGCAATGTATAACGCTTAATCACTCGTGTTTGATTGATTGATTGAATACTCTACTGGCAGAAATATAATCAGTACGGGGTACAGTCAAACAGAAATATAATCAGTACGGGGTACAGTCAAACAGAAATGTAATCAGTACAGGGTACAGTCAAACACACTTCCAAAGGGATCACCGATCCATTCAGGTCCTGGGTATTCAAGTCATAATCAAGACATGAAACATAACAAACTAAATTCAAATCATCATAAAAGGTAAAAATAACATATGTACAGGTTGGGAGGCTTAATGATTTTTATTGTCGGTTCGATAGTGAAAACCATCAGTCCCCCTCTTTTCCAAGAGAGCAGGGTGACTCTCCACCCAACATACATGAACATGATGTCAGACTGTTGCTCCGTCAGCAAAACCCCAGAAAGGCGGCAGGGCCTGATGGCGTGTCGTCTGCCACACTAAAGCACTGTGCTGACCAACTTGCACCTGTCCTCACTTCCATTTTCAACTGGTCACTTGAACTCTGTACTGTGCCTGCTTGCTTTAAATCTGCGGTTAAAGAAAAATAATATCACCTGTCTTAATGACTATAGGCCTGTTGCCCTAACATCTGTCATTATGAAAGTCTTTGAGCGACTGGTCTGTAAACACCTGTCCAGCATAGCACTAGACCCCCACCAATTTGCCTACAGAGCAAATAGGAGTGTAGATGATGCAGTATCCCTCTGGCTGCACACTATTACCCAACATCTAGAATCCAGATCCACCTATGCTCGTGTACTTTTTGTTGACTTCAGCTCCGCATTTAATACAATAGTGCCTGGGAAGCTGATTTCAACCCTACAGGAGCTAGGCGTCAGCACACATTTATGTAAATGGATCTTTAATTTTCTATGTGACAGTAAACAGGTGGTCAAAATAGGTGATCTCGTCTCGCTGTCGAGGCTCCTAAACACTGGGGCCCCCCAGGGGTGCGTCCTTTCTCCACTTCTGTACTCATTATACACTCATTTCTGTCAATCTCACTTTAGTAGTTTGCTGATGACACATCTTTAGTAGGTCTTATTACCAACGAGGTTGAAACCGACTACCGCAGAGCAGTAGAGGAGCTGGTGAGATGGTGTGAGAGTTACAACTTGATTCTAAACATCTCTAAAACCAAAGAGATGTTCATAAATGTTAGGAAAAAGAAATCGTGTCCCCTCCCCCCCCTCTTCATCAATGGGGAAGAGGTAGAAATAGTTTCCTCCTTCCGGTTCCTATAGGGACCACCATCCATGAGTCCTTATCATGGGATCTTAACACCAGTCTCATAATAAGCAAATCACACCAGCGTCTCTATTTCCTGCGGCAGCTTAAGAAGTTCAAAGTCAGCCAAGCAGCCATGACTCACTTCTACAGGGCCACTATTGAAAGTGTTCTAACCTTCTCCATGCTTGTCTGGTTTGGTCACACAACCTCTCAAGACAAATCAAAGCTGGAAAGAGTAGTACGTTGCACATCAAAAAACATAGGATGCAGCCTCCATACACTTTCCTCACTCTATTCCACCAGAATAATTAGGAAGGCAAATAAAATCATTGCAGACAACTCCCATCCTGCACATCACCTCTTCAATCTCCTCCCATCAGGCAGGAGATATAGAAGTATCCAGAGCTATACATGTCGCTTCAGGGATAGCACTTACCCCGTAGCCATTAGACATCTGAACTCATAGTATATGCACATAGCACTTTAAAAAACTGGATGTAATTTCCTATGCTGCTGGTTTTTGTTTTTGTATTGTACGGTCCTTCTTGTTTGTGTATCTATGGTTGTCTGTATATGTTGAGTATGAACCAAGACAAATTCCTATCAACTTGTTGGCATGGCAAATAAATTATTGAATGAATTATAAGGAGGTGGGGTATAGTCACTAGAATTTCCTTTTAATAATAATAATAATAATATGGATTTTATTTATAATGCACTTTACATTCCTCGGAATCTCAAAGTGCTACAGTAGGCATTAGGCAAAAACATGAAACAATTGGTAAAATACAGAAAATAATAACATCACACGATTATAAGCACACAGTTTAGCATCAAGAAACATAAAAAAAAAAAAAAACAGTTATTGGTCTCCTTTGGTCCAACTTTGAAACTCCACGGTGACACTGTGTATTAGATCCTCTCCCATCAAGGTGGTGCTGATGTGGTTCTCACCCTGGGAACGCGGCCCGCCGCCCATAGGTGGCGCTGATGTGGTTCTCACCCTGGGTAACGCGAGCCCACCGCCAGGGCACAATCCCACGGCCGCTCCCCGACATGAGTAATTATGAGCAGCTGAGTCGCTCATGAATAATCCAGTGTCCAGATGTAGCCTTAACCCATTTTGGGGCGGGAACCCCTTTTGGTGTTTTAAAACATAATTTAGCTATTGAAAAATAGCAGATCTACAAGCTCATATAGCGCGCCACTCGGTGGCGCGCTATATACGAGCTTGTAGGTCTGCTATTTTTTGAAAAATCGTGAAAATGTGGCACAGATCTTTGAATATATATTCTTTCAGAACCAACGTTTTGCTTCTGAGGGGTTCCTGGGATAATATGTTTTCAGATGGGGGTCAGTGGCCAATTGAGTATGATTTTTGGGGTCCTTGACATGAAATATGGAGCACCACTGATATAGAAACATGAGTTTTTTCAGAAAAAAATACATTTTTCGACGTCAGGCCTAAATGGGTTAATTGAAAGTTAACCTTCGGAGCGCAGCTCACCCTGCTCGACCGGCGGACTTTTAAATTATTCTGGCAAAAAAAAAAATAGAGTGGGCAAATGTGTCCGCTCGGGTGGCACAGTCTGCACCGTGGTGCATCCGGCTTTGGCGAGCGTCATGATACAAAGACAATAGGGTGTATATATATATATATATATATATATATATATATATCAAAAAAGAGAAAAACCTTCCAAGGAAGGGACTGCACACTCCAGGGAACAGAGACCCAGTCCCTTCTTTCTCTTTTTTGATGTCTATGCCTGCTAACTAGACTTGCACCTCCTACGGGTCTTTTTGGATGTGCAGGATATATATATATATATATTATATATATAATAATATATGCACATAAAATGACTCTTCCTACTTCTGGGCCTCTTTCCGACTTCCTTCACAGGTGTTACCGATGATACTAATGAAGGCTCTTGTCAAACAGAGTCAGGGTGACATTTGTCACTGTGCATATGCAGGGCTGCGGCGGCGGTATATAGCAGAGGGAGTGTTGTGAGGGAGGAGTAGGACGGAGGGCGTCCATTTCTGTGCGTGGTCATGCAGTATGCAGTGGTCACTGCTGGTGTATCCTATATACAGACTCACATTTCTGTGTGTGGTCATGCAGTATGCAGTGGTCACTGCTGGTGTATCCTATATACAGACTCACATTTCTGTGCGTGGTCATGCAGTATGCAGTGGTCAGGTCACTGCTGGTGTATCCTATGCAGACTCACATTTCTGTGTGTGGTCATGCAGTATGCAGTGGTCACTGCTGGTGTATCCTATATGCAGACTCACATTTCTGTGTGTGGTCATGCAGTATGCAGTGGTCACTGCTGGTGTATCCTATGCAGACTCACATTTCTGTGTGTGGTCATGCAGTATGCAGTGGTCACTGCTGGTGTATCCTATATACAGACTCACATTTCTGTGTGTGGTCATGCAGTATGCAGTGGTCACTGCTGGTGTATCCTATATGCAGACTCACATTTCTGTGTGTGGTCATGCAGTATGCAGTGGTCACTGCTGGTGTATCCTACTGTATATACAGACTCACATTTCTGTGTGTGGTCATGCAGTATGCAGTGGTCACTGCTGGTGTATCCTATGCAGACTCACATTTCTGTGTGTGGTCATGCAGTATGCAGTGGTCACTGCTGGTGTATCCTATGCAGACTCACATTTCTGTGCGTGGGGATTGGCTTAATAATAATAATGAAACAAAGAGGTTTGCAAAGCAACAGAGCAGAAAAAGGTCCGCAAATTGCCGTTTGTTGGAGTCCATTGGCCCTAATCAAATTAATCATTCTGATTACTGCGTGAGTGTGAGTGTCCTTTTTCTGGCCTCAGCATCTCAGAGTTCCGCCTCACGTAGCCTATAACTGTCTCCCCCCCTCTCTCTCTCTCTCTCTCTCTCTCTCTCCCCATCTGTCTCTCTCTTTCTCTCTCTCTCTCTCTCTCTCTCTCTCTCTCTCTCTCTCTCTGTCTCGCTCTCTCCCCATCTGTCTGTCTCTTTCTCTCTCTCTCTCTCTCTCTCTCTCTCTCTCTCTCTCTCTGTCTCGCTCTCTCCCCATCTGTCTGTCTCTTTCTCTGTCGCTCTCCATTGTTTTAAATTGAATTGCACCCGTTCAGTTCATCCCTCCACCGGCAGTAGATTGATGGTGATGGTGATGGTGATGATGATGATGTGATGAAGGTGGTGGATGTTAAATGATAGATCAAACAGTGTCACGGTTGATCCCTGCATCTCTGACTTCACCCAGGCTCAGCTGAGTGGAGGCTAACGGCTCAGTCATACTGTGTGTGTGTGTGTGTGTGTGTGTGTGTGTGTGTGTGTGTGTGTGTGTGTGTGTGTGTGTATGTGTGTGTGTGTGCATATTGGGGGTGCACTGTGTTCATAGATTTAACATCATAATTCATGGCCAAACATAACTTTATCACTGTGTGTGTGTGTGTGTGTGTGTGTGTGTCTCAGCGTGTGCACCTGCCAACCATGCCCTTGGGAGAGTGCCACGAAGTGCACGTGGGTGGGCAATGGCCAGCCTTTTTGCTCAATTAAAGTGAAAATACATGCAATGACCTACTGCCTAATGAGTCCCAACACCCGGCAAGGATCGCCAACAGCCCTGTGTGTGTGTGTGTGTGTGTGTGTGTGTGTGTGTGTGTGTGTGTGTGTGTGTGTGTGTGTGTGTGTGTGTGTGTGTCCTTTCCCTCCCCTGAGCCTTAAACAAGCACTCCCAAACTGTCAGTCACGTCTGCCAAAAACATTGTGCGAATTTGTTTTGAGAGAGAGAGAGAGAGAGAGAGCTGGAAGGCATGAATGTGTGTACTTATACGTGTCCCTGAAGTATGTTTGTACAAATATGTATATTTTGTGTGCGTGCGCATGTGTGTGTGTGTGTGTGTGTGTGGGGGGGGGGGGTGGGGTGGGGTGAGTGTCAGCGTCGCTTTATGGAAATGTCACTCAGTCGTGCGTCGCATTTCCATGGATCTCAAAGTCTGCCAAGGATGCATTTGTTTGGGTGACTTTTGTTTTTGTTGCGTCTGTCTCTCTGTGTGCGTGCGTGTGGGAGGGCATATGCGCGCGCGTGCGTGGGCGTGTGGTGTGGTATCTATAGTTGGCTGTCCAATAATTAAAATGCTAGATGCAAAACAGGATACTGTACGTCCAAGGCATTATTGTAGAAAAGTGAAAAAGCCTTTCATAAAGTGGCTAATGCATTGCAAGATTAAAATGTGAATCTTAATATTGCAATGCATTAGCCACTTCACTAAAGGCCTTTTACCTTTCTACGAGAGTGCCTTGGATTCATCCTTTTTTTTTGCCTCATTTCTGTCAACCCGTTGTACCAAAGAGCATATTGTTGTAGATGTTTACTCCTTTGCTTTAGCTATTGAAAAATAGTAGATCTACAAGCTCATAGCGCGCCACCGCTACGAGCTACGAGCTTGTAGGTCTGCTATTTTTGAAAAATCGAAGAACCACTGACATGGATATAGAAGACATTTTTAGAATCTGATCTCAGGTCAGAATGGGTTACATACAAATGCTAGTTTGGTGCAAATGTGGTGTGGGTGGTTAATTTATGTTTCCATAGTTAGCTATCAGTTTCCTAACATTGCGTGTGTGTGTGTGTGTGTGTGTGTGTGTGTGTGTGTGTTTGTGTGTGAACACAGGTGAAGGATGTGATGAAAGAGGTCATGGCAGGCCTACAGCAGACGAACAGTGAGAAGATTCTGCTGAGCTGGGTTCGCCAGAACACGCGCCCCTACCCCGAGGTACGTACCCCTACCCCTCTGACCCGTTTGGACACCTCTAGAGCAGAGGGGTCTTCAACGTTGCTCAGCCAAAGGACCCCTTAGCTACAGGCCCATCTCTGAACTCCCATTCATCTCCAAGGTCTTGGAAAAAGTCAACCAAACTAGTTAATTATCTCAACCATAACAACATTTTCGACACATTTCAGTCTGGTTTCCGTCAGAAACACAGTACTGAAACTGCACTGATTAGAGTCTCAAATGACATTATTATGAAGTCTGATGTCGGCGAATGCACAGTACTATTATTGCTGGATTGAACTGGATGGACACAATTGACCACTCCATCCTCCTCCAGAGGCTCCATCAGTGGGTGGGGTTAAGTGGACTGGCCTTAAACTGGTTCTCCTCCTATCTATCTGGGAGAAGCGTCGCTGTCGCCGTTGACAGTTATGTCTCGTCCTCTGCCCCCTTGACATGTGGGGTTCCATTCTGGGTCCAGTTCTTTTCTCCATTTATATGCTACCCCTTGGTGCTCTGAGTAACAGCTTCGAAGGCGTTGCCTATCATTTCTATGCAGATGACACCCATCTATATTTTTCCTTCAAGCAAAAAGACATCAATAAACTCTCTACCCAACGTGATTGTCTCACAGCAATCAATAATTGGATGGCCCTAAACTTCCTTCAGCTCAATTCCAACAAAACAGATCTTAATAATAGGCCCCGAAAGCATCACCAACACCGTTCGGCTCTCTCTCCATGTTAAGAAGGTCACCCAGTCCTGTTTCTTTCACCTTCGTAACATCTCAAAAATCAAGCCAGTTCTCACTCCCCAAGACCTAGGAAAAAATCATCCATGCTTTCATCTCCTCCCGCCTCGACTATTGTAATGGACTCTACACTATACCCTCAGCTCCTCCTCAATCCATAAACTTCAACTAGTACAGAATACAGCTGCATGATTCTCACTAAGCTAAAGAATGCAGAGTCTGTCGACGGTTTTAAGAACCTGTTAAAAACGTATTTATTTTCATTATTTTATGATATATTTTTTACTTGAATGATTTGCATCTCAATGTTTTACCTTCTATTGTTTGTTTCATGCCCTTGTGTTAACATGATTGTTTTGCCTTGTTGTACAGCACTTTGTAACATTGTTTCGAAAGGTGCTCTATAAATAAAATTTACTTACTTACTTACTTACTTAGCTGAGAGAGAGAGTAAGATGAAGCCACTACAATTTGTCTAAAATGTTGTTGCAAATTAAACCTTTTCATAGATTTCATAGACTTGTTTGACAGCACTGCCATCAGTGTATTTTCAGACATTTGAAACTCTCAACTTTTACTAGGACGGCACTGTACTTGTTCTGCTCTTCACCAAACCGCTTTGCTGAAAACAGCAGATCTACAAGTACGACGCGTCGAGCGCCTGTTTTCAGCGACCATGATTTAATCGGAAACAGAAAAGGCGCTGAGCGTATCGGGTTTAAGTTGTTTTAACACTACACTGCTAGACGTGTCTTTAATGTACTGTGTGTGTGTGTGTGTGTGTGTGTGTGTGTGTGTGTGTCTGTGTCTGTGTCTGTGTCTGTGTCTGTGTGTCTGTGTCTTCAGGTCAACGTGGTCAACTTCTCCAGCAGCTGGAACGATGGGTTGGCTTTTAATGCACTCATCCACAGTCACAGGTCTGTTCTGTCCGTCCGTTCATTCTTGTGTGTGTGTGTGTGTGTGTGTGTGTGTGTGTGTGTGTGTCTGTGTGTGTCTGTGTGTGCTTGCACGTGTGCGCATGTGCTCTACTTGCTGTAGCACTTGCCCTAGCCTCGACGACCTTGAAGGCTTATGTAACGGCTAAACATGTCATTTAGAAGCATGTTATGTAGACACTGATGCCAGGTCATTATTGACCCGTCATCCTATATAATTTCAATGTACGGATATTCTACTGTTAGACTGATGATATGGTTCCTGGTGTACTTCTGATCCTGGGATGCATTTGATGTATTACCAAAAAGTGTGTCTGCTAAATGCTTACGTTATAAAATTGTGTGTGTGAATATGGTCATACGACAGACAGACAGACAGACAGACAGACAGACAGACAGACAGACAGACGGACGGATCTCATCCACTGCTTCCTATTGGCTGTTTGCAGGCCGGAGCTGTTTGATTGGAGCGCGGTGGAGAAGAAGGCGTCGGCCACAGAGAGACTGGAGCATGCCTTCTCCACCGCACAACAGCACCTGGGGATAGAGAGGCTGCTGGACCCCGAGGGTAGCGCACGCACACACACACACACACACACACACACACACACATGTGCACGCACTCACACACACAATGCTTTTGTGGCCTGAGGCCGACAAAAAAAAAGGCTTCTATGTAAATCTGCCTGTTTTCATGTCAGTGGTGCTCACACTATTTCATGTCAAGGACCCCAGAAATGATATGTAATTGGCCCGCCGACCTCCATCTGAAAATATGTTCCCCCAGAAGGATATGAGTTAAAAAACGTTTGCTCTGAAAGAATATATATTCAAAGATGTGAGGCACATTTCGTGCAGATCTGCAAGCTCGTAGATTTGCTATTTTTCAATAGCTAAAGTATAACATGATGCGTAAACACCAAAAGGGGGTCCCATCCTGAATGGGTTTAAAGCACTAGTTTTGGACAGCCAAAACAGCGACGATATAACCTTAGTGAATATTACACAGTATGATTTTTATGATGCATGCAGTAGTGTGTGCAAAGACACACTCGCGTACACAAAAGCAAGTGTGCACACGCACGCACACACTCGCAAATAATTGAGTGGGTGAATATTCAGGGTGACTTATGTTTCTTATCGCATTTCACGCGGGCCTATCGCATCGCAAGCCTTAATTAGGTCTAATTGATATCCAATCAGGACATGGTCGATGCTCCATGGCGATGAGACTTGAGCAGAGCGCTCACACACACACACCAGTGTTGTTTTTGGCAGCAAATTTAGATTTTAGTTTTAGTCAGTCTTTTGAATAGTTTTCATTTAGTTTTAGTCACATTTTAAGTCACCTGGAATGTGTTAGTCTAGTTTTAGTCTACAGTTGATTTAGTCGACTAAAATGTATTTTGGTGGGCATTGATGCCGTCGTAAGGACTGTTTTTACACTTGCTGAAAAACTTGCTGAAAATCTACAAGCGCACTTAGATCGGCTATTTTCAGCATGCAACCACGTGTAAAATGACTTATACTGGATCTCTTGTCCACTAGTCCCTTCCTAACATTTTAGTCTAGTTTTTATTTGTTGACGAAATTGTCAGTATATTTAGTCTTAGTTTTAGTCACCATAGCACAGTTTTCATTTCGTTTCCACTAAGTTTTCTTCAGTGGAAAAAGGTAGTCGACGAACATTTTTCGTCTTAGTTTTAGTCGACGAAAACAACACTGACACACACACACACACACACACACACACACAATTGAGGTTGACGTTAAGGATTCTTAGGTTTGAGGGTCAGAACTGTTCTGTTGTTGTTGGACAAAGTGTTCCTGGCACATACTCTGACCTTGCACTGACTGACCTTGTGAGTCGTTCCAGTCACGGGACAGAACCTAAAGACATTTAAATAACATGACGCTGTACAGTGCATTATGAATGCCATGGTGACATACTGTGTAGTGAAACCCAAATGCTACTCCAGGAGGAGGCTGCGGAGGTGGAGCGAGTTTGATCACTGACAAGCTCTCATTGTGGTGGCAGTGTGACAGATGTGAAGTAGTAGGGTGCTAAGGTGCTTTACCCATTTTTAACCTGAGGCCCATTTTTGAAAAGGCCTTCTAAAAGGTTCAGAATTGTGAATCCGGAAAAAAGTACCGAAAATAGACTCAAAACTAGAACTGCACTCTGTCGAGTGCCTACTTGCTTGTTGCGCTAGTGTGCAAGCAGAGCGCGCAAGTACTGGTGATGTATATGTCGATCAGTGTCGGGTAATATGTCATTTGTAAGTTGATTAGCGGTATACTGTGGTTACTTTGCGTATGTATCGTAGCAGCATATGACGTCAGGGTATAACTGGTATAACTAGCTCTCAATGATGACGTAATAAAGATAGTCGTAGTAGTCATTACGTCACACGCTGGCACGGCGCATACGCATCAAACATCGCCCTGGACGAAAACTATTACTTGCGCGCTCTGCTTGCGCAAGTAACTAGACGTGCACGCATTCCCAGCTTCAGAGATGGCCGCGGCAGCCGGTCTACTGTAAATGGGTCAAATAGGCCACGTGCTGTAGATTAGGCTTGCCGGCATCAGTATGTGATTGGGGGGTGAAGGAGCGTGGGACCGGGACCCGCTTGACCTCCGTGCCTGCCTGAACTACCTTGATGCTCTATTTTCAAAACTATACTGTAGCAATGATAGCCGATCTACAGGCTCACAATGAGTAGCACCGCGACACATTGTGAGCTTGTAGGTCAGCTATTCTAATATGTATAGGGCGTATAGGGCGATACACGATTCATACAGGATTCACGGGGCTTATGGCCCAGTCGTCAGGTTCAACACAGAAGTGGACTCCCTCCTTTCCAGTTCTGAAACATAGCCAGGCAATACTGGTTTACCGCCCCCGAAAACCTGTGGTTTATTACAGTGCGTTAACTAAAACAAAATCCTACTCTTATACGTGAATGACACAAAACCACAGGTATCTAGTATAAATTTAAGAAAAACAGGGAACAAACTTGATAAAAATTAAGACCACCCACCCCACGTTCTCCCAGGGCGCACTCCCAAGACTGCAAATGAACGTAACTTGAACCCACAACAATTCTATATATATATATATATATATATATATACCAGCAGAAAACTATAGCAACCAAAGAGGCAGAGTGCCCGGGGTGTTTGCAGACTTGTGAGGAAACTGAAAGACATCTGGGGGACTGGTGACCGCCAGACAGATTTATAGTTGCAGCCATGGTCACAGGAGCCAATCACCAGCTGGGTTCGACCTGGTAATTAACCACTCACTACTTCAGACACAATCAGTCACCATTCACACCAGCTGGGTAGTCAATCAGTCGCTCATCACCGCTCATTCGCCCCGGCCGTACACACGACAGAAAAAGACGTGCGGAGGGCAAGACAGCCTATATGGAAATACACACATATCATCATGGGTCATACCAATGGTGGTAATAGGCTACAGCCGCTACAGTACAGTATATGCAATGCAGCCATATAGGAAAGAATTTGGGCCGCTTTCTTACTTCCTTCACAGGTTTTTGCCAATGAAGCTAATTAAGATTGTATTCCATTCTTGTCAAACAAAAAAAGGAAAATAATAATAATAATTGTGCTAGTTTGTTACGGTTGGCGTCGCGTTGTTTTTTTCCCCCACATAATGCGAATCAATTAGCTTAGTTTCGTACATGTGTAACAGTTTTGGTGGTCCTTGAAATTGAAAAGTTTAAGAACCACTGTGCTACACAAAAAATGGAACAGCCTTCTATAGAATCATTGGTAACACCTGTGAAAGAGGCCCACATAACATTCTTTCCAATATTCTGGCTGCTGTGTGTAGAGCATATATTCCATTGCCTTCAAAGTATTTTTCTGCACTGGCCGAACACTCGCTGGAGCTCACCACCGCATGGAGAGCCAGGGCTTTGATCCCCAGCAGCAGCTTCCTTCCCTGCTTGGCCAGGCAGGCGCACAGTGGGCACAGTGGGCACAGTGCTCATGGCAGTTGGGAAGCCGGTGGGCAAGGCACCATGTCCTTGACGCCACATGAGTAGTAGTCCGTGTTGCCATGTCCGCTTACTATCAGCGACTTTTGGTTTGTTCTTCTGTGAAGTCGCATATCTTGCTAGTAGCGCTATAGCACAACGCTGTTATGATCCTTGCATGCTTTGTGCTGGTGGAACGGAGTGCTGAAGCGGAGTACTGGAATGGAGTGCTCGGATCGGAGTCATTTTTGCCGCAGTCCGATCCCATCCCGATCACGTTTGTTTTATTTTTTTGCTGATATCGCCCTGATATCCGATCACGTGATCGTATTGCGGCACCTCTACTGCCCAGTGGTGACCCCTGCTGGTTGATCTGTCTCAGCGGGAAGGAGAAAGTCTCCCTCGCTGACTCGTTTACTGGAAGGAGGAATCACCCTCCCTCCACTGACAGTAGAGGCTGGCAGTGACGGGGACCACGCACACACACACACACACACGCACACACACACACACACACACACACACGCACGCACGCACGCACGCACGCGCTCACACACGTGATTGGATCACATAGTGTTTCCGGATAAGGCAGTGTTCCGGATGTGAGTCCGGGATAACAGCAGGTGTGGTGTTGTTGTCAGTGTCCTGGCAGCAGGCCTGATGATGGGAACGTGTGTGTGTGTGTGTGTGTGTGTGTGTGTGTGCACATGCGTGCGTGCGCGCATGCGTGTGCGTGATTGACAGCAGTCTAATCCCAGGTAGATAGACATGTCACAATGCACAAACATCACATCTCTGTCTCTCGCTCTCTCTCTCTCTTGGTATTTAGAGAAAATGTTTACATGTTCTAATTCAGTATCATTGTCACCTACTGTGGCTTAAGTGTCTCAGTAAACAATATTACATTTAACAAGTATAGCGTAGAGTACATTCACATTCACACGCACGCTCCGCACACACACACACACACACACACACATGTTGGTTTTATTTATGCAGCCGTTTATCTTGCACAGACAGCAACACAGATTTCTCTCCACAGTCTGTCACACTCATAGATGTATCGGTCATACAGAATAGCAGTACGCACACACACACACACACACGTGCGCATACACACGCACACATGCATGCACGCGTACACATGTATACGCATGCACGCACACACACACACACACAACTCAGAGCACACCTAGCCGCTGAATTTCCCCTGCAGGATTAACTAAGGTCTCTCGCTCTCACCTTCACAGTCTCTTTTAATTCTGCTTCTTCTACCCCACCCCCCCCTCTCTCTCTCTATCTCTCTCCTTCCCTCTCCTCCCTCTATCTCTCTCTCTCCTCCCTCTATCTCTCTCTCCTCCCTCTATCTCTCTCTCCTCTCTCTCTCTCTCTCTCCTCTCTCTCTCTTTCCTCTATCTCTCTCCTCTATCTCTCTCCCCTCTCTCTCTCTCTCTCTCTCTCTCTCTCTCTCTCTCTCTCTCTCTCTCTCTCTCTCTCTCTCTCTCTCTGTGTGTGTGTCTCTCTCTCTCTCTCTCTCTCTCTCTCTCTCTCTCTCTCTCTCTCTCTCTCTCTCTCTCTCTCTCTCTGTTTCTCCAAGCTAATCTCCCCAGTGTGTCCATGTGGAGCATCCATTGCTATGCTGTCTGCACAGCTGGTCCACACTAGACTCAACTCATTAGGGCTCTATTTCCCCTCTCTCTCTCTCTCTCTCTCTCTCTCTCTCTCTCTCTCTCTCTCTCTCTCTCTCTCTCTCTCTCTATGCTGTCTGCACAGGTCCACACTATAGACTCAACTCATTAGGGCTCTATTTCCTCTCTCTCTCTCTCTCTCTCTCTCTCTCTCTCTCTCTCTCTCTCTCTCTCTCTCTCTGCTGTCTGCACAGGTCCACACTATAGACTCAACTCATTAGGGCTCTATTTCCTCTCTCTCTCTCTCTCTCTCTCTCTCTCTGCTGTCTGCACAGGTCCACACTATAGACTCAACTCATTAGGGCTCTATTTCCTCTCTCTATAGAGCTCGAGGTGAAGAAAATGCCAGCACTCATTGAATGTCCTTTTGCAAGATTTGACTTACCTCTGACTAGAGCGGACCTGTACGGCCTTCCTCAGTGTCGAGGAGCGCTGAAGAAGGCCGCACAGGCTGAACCGCGTACGTTGTTTTGTGGAGTGGTTGTCTGCTACGGCAGTACTTTTTTCTCTCTGTAGAGCTCCAAAGGGCTGATGTTATTTTCCCGTCCTGCCTATAGGTCGCGTGTTTTTATCCCCACTCTGAATTCCCATAGACTCGTTTTATATTGTTTCAATTAAGAACTGCATTCAGAAAAGATTACACCCCGCGTGAAGTGAGTATACATCATCGTACATCCTGGTGACCTAAAATAGACACTATGTCAATTTTCTCAGACGCTACGTATATGGCGTAAGATTGTCCATGCATTGTCAATGTGGAATGTAATGTTTGTGTAGGACAAAGTCTGTGGACACACACCGAAAGCTGGATATAGGAGGGGCTATTGTAGCACCCCTCAATAAACGGATGATACCGGGCCGTTTGACTCGTATGAAGAATCAACTGACGGCGAGAAAACCCTAAAGTTAGAGTCGCCAAATGAGTTAATATTTTGCCAGAATCAGACTGTATCAAATATGAGCGACTATATGATGGTCCCCAACATATTTTGGCGTGTCCCGAGGTTATTTAGCGATATCGTTTTATCACTCAACAGTAAACAAACTGTGTAATATCAATGAATTCATCTGAACATTTACAAAGTTACAATGGGGGTGTGTGGGGGGGGGGGTGTCCAAAATGGACCCTTGCTCTATCTCTCTCTCTCTCTTTCTTTCTCTTCTTCCTGCAGTATTTCTTCCACCAAGTGATCGATGGGCTCTGGCCTCATGGCCGTCCGGTGTTGTCTGGCGGGCCCCGGATAACAACCGGTCTCCATTAGTTTGGTCTGAGCATAGTGCTGAGTGAGCGTCACCTCAGCGCTGTAGCATGGATCTATCTCTCTGCTCCGTTCCTTTGTCACCTCAGCGCTGTAGCATGGATCTATCTCTCTGCTCCGTTCCTTTGTCACCTCAGCGCTGTAGCATGGATCTATCTCTCTGCTCCGTTCCTTTATCTCCAGCTGGGTTGTTATACCTCTGAGCAGTCGGAGCTATAGCGGAACCCCACGCAGTGGAGATTATCCCAACATAATCCTGGGACAATGGTCGCTTTTTGTTGCAATCCTCAAAGCTGTACAGTCTGCCATGGGGGGGGGGGGGGGGGGGGCTCGGGGGGCAGCCGGGGGTTCGAATCCTCTGCTGAGCGTCCGTCTTTGTGGAGCATCTCTACAGGGAGGGTACGGGGGATTTGTGAAAGGGCACTTTGGGCCAAAATGTTTGAAAATAACTGATCTACTGCAGTGTCATGAGCTTGTGGATCGAGCTCAAGTAGAAATGAGAACTAGAAAGATGGAATCCTGCGGAATTGCGAGTGTGGTCGCCTATATCTCAATAGGATTAATGTTCATTTAGAAGAGTTGAGTTGGGTATGTCACCGTATACTGTCCAATCAGATGAGGGGCAAAGGACACAAATGCCTTGGGAAGAGTCCAGAAGCGCTGGGCAGTCGGAGGGGAGAATGGAGCGTTATTGCACGTTTTCAACGATTTAATTGCGCCGGAGTGCAATGCAATAACAATAGTCTGCTTGCCTATAGGCAACCACAATAATTAATGGAGATGCAGCATACAGCATGCATTTCTACACAGAGGGCAATTCAATTCTTTCAACATAAAATGCTTCATTCAAGTTCACGAGAGTTCAGAAATGGTAATTCTCTTCCACGCTGCCCTCGGGTACGCTAATGGAAAGGGGTCATTTGCATTAATTTCGACCATAGTAACTGCTGCATTCATGGTCTGCTGAGGGCACTTTTTTTACAGAGAGGGCTGCAGGGGGCTGAAGCACACATGACATGCGTGCGCGGGCCTGTATGCAAACACAACATGGCGTTCCCTCGCGTTTGAGGCAGGGACGTCTGGCGGGGAGGGTGATATACATGTACATCCTCCCGGTGGGGGCTCCTCCCCGGCCAGGTGAGTCAGTAGGAAACGGCACCTATGCAATGTGGTGTGTGTACCTGGCATGACAACTACATCGGGGAGAGAAAAAGCTAAATGTGCACACGCACGCGCACACACACACACCTGCACGCACGCACACACATTTTGGCAGTAGAAACTTCAATCAATCCTTTCAGCTCTGATTTCCCCCCAAAATGGAATTAATACAGAGGTCTTTTTGGGGTGTTTTGTTTGAGTGTGTGTGTGTGGAGAGATCCGTCACGGAATGAATAAGAATAAGAGGGTTTTCTGATTGACTGTTTGACCGCTGCTCCACACCTTTTCATCAGCCTCGTAGCTCGGAGGGATGAATTATCGTTCAAAGTTATTCGGTGCACTTTCTTCAGTGAAGTCATCACTCTTGCGGTGTGTGTGTATATATAGTGCAGCAGCTGTGCCTGAACAGTGGTCCCCAAGCATGGCTTTGGGACCCCCAGGGCGGTCCCCAAGCATGGCTTTGGGACCCCCAGGGCGGTCCCCACATTATTCTGAGGCGCAACACAGTGTAAGTCTATGCAGGGTATCTGCACAATTCTAGTTGAGTTCCAATTGAATGACTTTTAAGACCTTTTTAATACCGAATTGGCCAAATTGTCAAATATTGTATGAAAACATTGTGAAAACAGCCGATCTACAAAGTGCGAGGCGCTGTGAGCTTGTAGTTCGGCTATTTTTAAAATAACCTAGATTAATCGCAAACACATATCCGGTATCGGCCGATTTTAGTTGTTTTTAGATTAATCGGCATCGCCTGTCTTTACAGATAAACAAGCCCAAAGTAACAGCTTGAACAGATCTACAAGCTCACAATAGTAAATATAAAGGTATTACAATTAAATCTGACTTGCCTAAGCCTAAGACACCCTGTTACATGTATTTTTCAGAATGGTTAAAACTATTATATATTTTTTAATACAGTATGAGATCATATCGACATCGGTGATATCGGTTATCGGCCATAACGGCATATCGGATATCGATATCGGTCAAAATGTCTCATCGGCACATCCCTATAGCCTATTTAATCAATGGAACTGAGTCAAACTAAACGTAATGCCTACAAATCCAAGTGCTTGTCAAGGTTCAAATATGATTATTTTGGGGGGTCGCGGCCTGAAAAGTTTGGGAACCCTTGCCCTAAATGACGTACGACATATGGTATATTTTGGTCAAAGCCTCAGACCCATCCAGCCAATAGCAAACAAATTAATATTAGACACTCACATAGACTCTTCTATAGTTGGCTTGCCTAGAGATTAGCTAAAGTTGAGTGTCTTTTTCTCACTGGTGTGGCAGTCAAGAAGTCATTATTAAAGAAAATACTCTGCGGTACCGAGCAAATACACAGTGTGCGGGTGTATTCTACTCCTTCCATTTGAGTGACAGTCAAGGTGAAATGTCACACCTGAGGAAGGAAGCACTCGCGCACACAGCAATGCATAAAGACATCAGTCTAAAGGAGTGTGGGTTGCAGATTGCAGCCTTCGTTTGGCCCACACAGGGTCAGTGCAGTCCCTGTGTGGCCTTTGCCTTTTCCTCCACAGCCGTGGATCTGTCAAAATGAAGTTTAAGAATCCAGACTCCTGGTCTGGTTTCTTCATCTCTGTGTCCTCCCTTGATCCCTTACCATCCTATATAGAGCCATGCTGTAAAATACATTGGAGAAGTGAGAACAAAACTATAAAATGTCTCCCATAAGGTTGGACGGGTGAGAAAATTCAGCAAAAAGGAGGACATTTTTATTGGTATTGCAACGTGGGCAAGCGCGTGCGTGCGTACACATCACACGCATATGACTTGCACTCAAAATCATTCAGAGAGTGTGCGTGTGTGTGTGTGTGTGTGTGTGTGTGTGTGTGTGTGTCTTAGACACAGACACACACACACATGCACGCATGCACGCACGCACCGGCCCTTCTGTAATTACAGTATGAGACTCTTTATTTTACCCATTAAAACCAACCACTAATCATCTGTGTCATCATTGGCAATTCAAAAATAGCAGATCTACAAGCTCTCAGTGTGTCACTTCATGCCACACTGCAAACTTGTACATCTGCTACATAAAAATAAAAATCTCTCTCTCTCTCTCTCTCCCCTAGACGTGGTGGTGGCCCACCCGGACAAGAAGAGCGTGCTGATGTACGTGACGTCGCTGTTCCAGGTGCTGCCGCAGGGCGTCACCATGGAGGCCATCCAGGAGGTGGAGCTGCTGCCCCGCGGCGCGGCGGGCACGCCCACGCTGCCGCGCCGCGCCACGCCCATCAGCGTGGTCAGCTCCGCCCGCGTCACCACGGAGGAGCACGCGGCCCGCGCCGTCACCACCGAGGAGCACTACCAGATCCAGACGCAGCAGCGCTACTCGCAGCAGGTTAGAGAGAGACGCACACACACACGTACATACACACACACACGCGCACGCAAGCACACACTCCATTAAGCGACACTAGCTGTCATCGTTTCCTTTGCAGCTGTGGGGCATCACGGCCAGGTGTTAGCATGACATTTGGTTACCATAGCAACGCGCCGTCTCGGGGTTTGTTTTCCACGGTGACTCCCAGAACCTCCTTGGCACCGTTGCTATGGTTACCGTTGTGTGGCTTGTGTGTTCATGTTTTGCGACTGTCACCATTACAACCTAAACAGTTTGTGTACGTTTTTTTGTTCTTTCTCGTCCTTTCAGCCTTTTTGTTTTGCGCTTGTCTGTGCTTAGCCGTGTCTGTGTGGAAATAGATTTTTCTGAATGGAGAATCGATTTCGTCGATTTTTGTGGTTTAATGCAATCGGATAGGACTTTTCTGTTTGGATGCACAGTATGGGCTGTCAAGGACAGAAAGTCGGGTTTTTTTGCCACTAAATAGGCATTCCCGCATATAACAGGTATGATGATGTCACGTGTATATATATATATATATATATATATACACCTACCCCAAGCCCATTGGACGAGCCCCAGGTTGGCTGTCCATATACATTGTAAGTGATTTGGGATCATGCACAGCGTCACCTTCTCTGGTTCATATCACATAACTTAAAATGGTAATAATATTAGTCCTTTAAGAAGATGCTTGTGCACCGAGGGGATTACCAGAGTCAGGGGGATTAGCAGCGCTCACAGAATGTGAATGTGCTCCAGACACACTTTATTCAGCAGCGCACAGACCAATGGATGCCCTGCTTCAGCATTGCAGTCAGTGACAAGTTGTCACAAAGTTGTATTTGCATATATATATATACATCATCATATACTCATTGCATTGAGAATTTCAAGGTGCCTGCTATCGGCAACTTATGGGGCAGGTCACTTTGAAATAAAAGCCTTCTCCTGGAGGAATTGCGACATTGGCCAGGTTTGGCGTCATTTCAAACAGAGTTATAATCAGGCCCGGATCGGGGGGGGGGGGGAAACTGACTTTTCAGGGAGCTTTGGGGGATTTGGCTGTCTTATCTGTATAGCGGCTTCATCCACAGTGCTTTACAATGTGCATTAACCCATTCTGACCTGAGATCAGATTCATACGAGGTTTCCACTGGACACACACTGGTCTGATTAACCCATTCTGACCCGAGATCAGATTCTAAAAATGTCAGTCGTTCTTCGATTTTTCAAAAATAGCAGACCTACAAGCTCGTAGCGCGCCACTCGGTGGCGCGCTACGAGCTTGTAGATCTGCTATTTTTCAATAGCTAAAGCACGACATGATGCTAACACCAACATGGGTGCCCGCCCAAAATGGGTTAATTACGCTGAGAAAGATCCGAACTGGCACATCTACTGGATGGCAGGTGCAGGACAGTGGCTATAAGGCAATACAAAAAGTCCGCACATGACTGTTCTTCGTAAAGTCCCGGTCCAGGCTTTATTATAGATTAATGTTTCGACACAGAGTCTTCCATCGGGATGATCATTTCATCCCGATGAAGACTCGGTGTGTCGAACCGTTAATCTACAGTAAAGCCCTGACTGGGAGCTTTACAAAGTTAGGTTAATTGTGTTGACCCGTTCACACGCACTGTCGTTCACACGCCGGGCGGCGACGTACGAGCTTGTGGGTTTGATATTTTTGAATTACCAACATAAAATTAATGACTTTGAGAACCCCTGATCTACACTAAGACCCCCTTCTTTTCCCCTGCTTTACGACACCAAACACAATCTTAACAAGGCATCCTATTTTCACTGAATGTTTTGACATGACATGCCCAGAATAGCGATGCTACTGCAGATTTCATGTTAAAGGTACTAATCACAGTGGAGAGAGGGGGGGGGCAACACACACACACACAAGGACACGCATACTGACACAGGATTTAGCAGTCTGCTGCGAACACCGTTATGGTGGTAATAACACATTATTAAATGGCAAGAGCTGTGTATGTCAGCCCTGAACACACACACACGCACGCACATTCAGGGGGCCTTTCTTTCAGCCAGAAGTACCCGTTCGCTGTAGCTTCTTTCACTGCTAAAGAACGCAATGCCGATTCTGCCTAGGGCCAAGGGGTTGAAGCACACACACACACACACACACACACACACACACACACACACGTATAGTACATGTATAGTACACACGCACTCAGAGACACTACACACAGCATGCACTCACAGAGCGAGACAGACACGCACGCCGCCCAAACCACTAAACGGAAGTACACAGCCACAAGATGAAAGTGAGTTGGATGACGGCCAAATTGCTCAGGATGGAAGCGAGCAGGCCATATTTACCGCTGTCTAATGATGGCAGCGCGCAGCTACAGTGAACAGCACTGCGCGCGCGCACACACACACACACACACACACACACGTAGAGAGACCCCAGGCTCCCCAGGAGGGGATATTCAAACAGCTTTTCACCAGAGATGTGCTAATGGATGTGACATTGCACAACGGACGCGTGGACATGAGGGGGGGGGGGGTGACGGCAACCTGAAAAGCACCAGTGGGGGGGGGACGGGGGGACGCAGGTGGTCCGCGTTGCAGACAGGCTCTCACGCTGTCGATGCCGGAGGTGATGCACACACCTGCGTTTCTAGATCCGCTAAGCGCATAGCCAGGTTTTAGCGAGAGAAACAAGTGAAGTGAACTAGCAAACCATCTGATCTTTTTTTTTTGTGCAGTGGTTCTAACATTGTTATGTCAAGGACCCGCACATTCATATGTGTTTGGACCATGGAGCCCCTTCTGTTTGGACCATGGAGCCCCTTCTGTTTGGACCATGGAGCCCCTTCTGTTTGGACCATGGAGCCCCTTCTGAAAATATCGTGTGCCATGCAGGGATTTGGCAACCTCCAAATTTGAATCTCAAATTCCCTCCACAAGAATTGATATCACGATTCTCACATGGTTCTCATTCTGTCTCATTTTGAGTGACTCAAATTAATTGGACTGCACAATTCTTCACGGTTATTCACAAAAGAAGATTGCATATAGGTGTCTGAACCTAGATCTCCATTTTTTTTCCGATGGAAAAAGTGCAATATTTGTCCCAAGGGAGCTTCTGGGGGTCCCTGGCACAAAACATGTTCAGACAGGAGGTCCGTGGCCAAATGGATTATCAATAAGGCGCTCCTTCTTCAATCAATCAATCAATCAATCAATCAATTTATTTATATAGCACATTTCCAACAGCCAAAGGCCGTGACCAAAGTGCTGAACAAGAAAAAAATACAACATGACATTGAAGGCAAAAATAAATAAAAATAGAAACACTAACATATTTACGTACATACATTGACAAAGAGCAACAATAAAAATGGACAGGGGAACTCAAGTGCAATTAACCCATTCTGAACGCGAACCCATTTTGGTGTTAGCATCATGTCGTGCTTTAGCTATTGAAAAATATCAGATCTACAAGCTCATAGTGCGCCACCGAGTGGCGCGCTACGAGCTTGTAGATCTGCTATTTTTTGAAAAATCGAAGAACGACTGATATTTTTAGAATCTGATCTCAGGTCAGAATGGATTAATCAGACCAGTGTGTGTCCAGTGGAAACAGAGTACAAATAGAAATATATGACACCCATGGCCCAGGTACAGAGCCCACTTAACGCCCACGTGGACAAACCCATGTGGGACCCGCTGACATTGCCCACTCGGGGCCCGGTTAGTTCAGCCCACCTTGCGTGCTGGCTGGGTATATAATGCAATACTTCCATCCTACCAAGTAGTGGAAAATATCTGACCTATACAAGCTCACAATGCGTCGCCACGCCACTTCGTTGTGAACTTGTACAGCTAATTAGTGACAAATGAAACCTTCTCGATTTTGTCATCGATGACGAACGGGGTCGTGTCGACGGCTTACTCTATGACGACTGTTGGAGCTGTGTGTGTGTGTGTAAGTTAGCCACAAGCTGGAGCATGTGCGGGGAGTAGAGTAGAGTAGAGGAGAGGAGAGGAGAGGAGACGAGGGCTCGGGAGCAGCGCCCCGGGGGCTCCCGTGTTGAGGGTCAGCAGCTTTGACGTGCAGGCGCGCTGCCCAGTCTCACCGTCGTGTCTTGTCATTCAGACTATGCTACATACCTTGAAGGGATTTGCGGGGGACGGGGGGGACGGGGGACACACAAGCACGGCGGTGTGGACATCTTGAAGCCCGCGGGAAGGAACGACAGCCTGAGAGGTTGAACATATCAGCACGTCGTGCTCTGGAGGAGTGTATAGGACACGGCACCGCACCCTGCAGCTGTGCAGATGTTCACCGGCTAGGAAGGCTCTGCACACGTCAGCCTCCGCTTCAACTTTTTAGTTTTTTGGAACTTTGGCATGCGCTGGAGCAACTCAGACAGTTTAAGCCCTTATTTTTATTATAAGGGTGCAAGTAAAAAAGAAAGTAAAAAATGTCTTGATGTACTGTATCAGTCACATCTTCATCACGTAGTTCATGCCCTGACGAAGATGTGACTGATGCATCGAAACGTTGTCGCTTTCTTTTTTTTTACTTGCACCCTGATTTATAAAAAATAAGGGCTTAAACTGTCTGAGTTGCTCCAGTGCCTCTTTCCTCCTGTAACCTGTCCTGCCTCTGAGATGCACCAGACTGGCCTGCCATAATATAGGCTAGAGGCGCGGTTGGCACAATAGCTAAGAAGTCAATAATGTACTATATAAACTGAGTAATTAAAGAACAATTTATATTACAATTCATATAGGGTAGTTATTTGTATAATGCAACCTATTATGTGGTAAGGCAGTTTCACTAGCACATTTAAACAACGACAATTGACACACAGGGAGCCAGTGTAAGGACTTTAGAAAAAAGAGGAGTGGTGAGCCCATTTTGGTAAATGGTGAGTCTCTGTAGCGATGGCCTGGTTGGGGGGCAGTTTTTTACCTAAAACAGGAGCACATAAGGTGAGGGAGGGGGCTAACCCCTGGCTGGTTGGGGGGCTGTTTTATACCTCAAACAGGAGCACATAAGGTGAGGGAGGTATATCCTATGCCTCTCCAATGCCACTGGTTCTCCCTCTGAAGTCTGTTGCAAGGTATAGTCTTTCTTTGTGACTATAATAAAGCCTTATACTGACGGGATGCGAAGTGACATTGAGAAATGGCTCTGGCAGGCTGTTACGGGTGAGGGTGTTAGGAGCTGTTGTCTGTTGATCAGACCTCTAACTGCGAGCCCAAAGGCCTGCATGCCCCTGCCTGCACGCCAGCGTTTTTTGGGCGCTCAATAATTTATTACACGTCCACCGAAAAGAGCTGTTCGGGTTCAAAATACACCCCCCCCCCCTCTCTCTCTCTCTCTCTCTCTCTCCCGCCCATGGTGCCATAGTGCTGACTTGGGGTATTGTCTAATTTGCACCTCCATCTGCAGCCAAGAGGCACTGAGAGAAGCTCATGTTTATATCCCTTTTTGTGTGTGTGTGTGTGTGTGTGTGTGTGTGTGTGTGTGTGTGTGTGTGTGTGTGTGTGTGTGTGTGTGTGCACGCGCGCACACACGTGCATCTGGAGGGAGGGAGGGGGTTGACGGACAGGCCAAAAAAAACTGTGGTGGAAAAAGTACTCAAATTGTTTACTTAAGTAAAAGTATCAATACTGCAACTTGAAATTCTCTGTTACAAGTAAAAAGTCAGACCCATCTGAAGTGAGTGGTACTGTACGGTACTACACCCAGGGACAGACCCAGGGACACAGCCAGGGACACAGCCAGGGACAGACCCAGGGACACAGCCAGGGACAGACCCAGGGACACAGCCAGGGACAGACCCAGGGACACAGCCAGGGACACAGCCAGGGACAGACCCAGGGACACAGCCAGGGACAGACCCAGGGACACAGCCAGGGACAGACCCAGGGACACAGCCAGGGACACAGCCAGGGACAGACCCAGGGACACAGCCAGGGACACAGCCAGGGACTCAGCCAGGGACAGACCCAGGGACACAGCCAGGGACACAGCCAGGAACAGACCCAGGGACACACCCAGGGACAGACCCAGGGACAGACCCAGGTACACAGCCATGGACACACCCAGGGACACACCCAGGGACAGACCCAGGGACACAGCCAGGGACAGACCCAGGGACAGACCCAGGGACACAGCCAGGGACAGACCCAGGGACACAGCCACAGCACATACATTGGGGTTCTCTTCGTTTTTGCGTTTTTGCCTGGATGTTGAATCAGAGGAGTGGTTGCACCACTCAAAAACAAGTAAAAATCCGGAATTCAGTAAAAGAACAAAAGTATTGGTATCAAAATGTACTTAAAGTAACAAAAGTACAGTCACATTTTTTAATGTATACAACTCTTTTGAAATCAGATCTACAATCTCACGATGCGACACATTGTGAGCGTGTAGAAAAGAATGTAGATCTAAAAGCTCAAGCACTATGAGCTTGTACATATCTATTTTTCAGAAAACTGTCATGATTTTGAAGACATTTTGTAGAATCAAAAATGGGTTAAATAAAATGTACAAAAAAAAACGAGAACAATTCCAAACAGAGGAGGAGGGGGCGGGGCTGCTACACAGTACATGGTGGGAACAACAACAAACCTGCAGGGCTTCAAAACCATGCCTTGAGCCAGCCGGCCGCCCGTTATTCCCTAACGAGATGCACCAGAGTGCGCCGTCGCACGGCTCACCTCGTTTGCTACTCGGCTCCACCATAAACCATTCTGACCTGAGATCAGATTCTAAAAATGTCTTCTACAGCCTGACAGTTTTCATCCTGACCTGAGATCAGATTTCTAAAAACGTCTTCTATGTCAGAAGTCGCTCTTCGATTTTTCAAAAAAATAGCAGACCTATTTTTCAATAGCTAAAGCATAACACCAAAAGGGGTTCCCGCCTAGAATGGGATAAACCCTGGAGGATAATGGTTTATACGTTTGCTGGGGGGGGGGGGGGGGGGGGGGGGGGGTTTGAGAATTGCATTGTTTGATGCTTGCTTTTTATTTTTTTATTTATTGTCTTTTTTGCGCTAATGAAGTAAAGTTTTGAGAACAGCTTGAAAAGAGGGAGTGTGTGTGTGTGTGTGTGTGTGTGTGTGTGTGTGTGTGTGTGTGTGTGTGTGTGTGTGTGTGTGTGTGTGTGTGTGTGTGTGTGTGTGTGTGTGTGTGTGTGTGTGTGTGTGTGTGTGTGTGTGTGTGTGTGTGTGTGTGCGTGTGCGTGTGTGCGCGTGAGGGGGGAGGTAGGGGAGTGGGGGAGAGAGATGGAGGTGTTTATTTCGTTGACTAAAACTATGACGAAAAACTTCCTTTGACCTTTCTCACTGAGGAAAACGAAATAAAAACTAAGCTATGGTGACTAAAACTATGACTATATATATATATATGATATACAGATGGCGATAATGATAATGAATGCAAATATACAAAACAATAACCTAGTATCTATTTACAACATGCATAGCATATAGAATAGAATAGAGAGGTGATCATATTCCATTATCCAGTTTAGCAAATGCAAACAAAAGTGTGGCGATGAGGTCAGATGCATTTGCATTATTGTCGCATGCGTCGCAGAACACATGTAACAGAACACGTGCATGTCTCCAAATAGCCGCAGAACACAAAGACAAATGGTATACAGTACGACGCCAAAGCAGTGACCCATTGTACATATTTATACTTCGGTCTGACGAGCCATGAAGACGGCTGAGTAGCCCCTGGTTTAACCCATTCTGACCGGGAACCCGTTTTGGTGTTAGCATTACGTTGTGCTTTAGCCATTGAAAAACAGCAGATCTACAAGCTCATAGCGCGCCACCGAGTGGCGCGCTAAGAGCTTGTAGGTCTGCTATTTTTGAAAGATCGAAGAGCGACTGACATTTTTAGAATCTGATCTCGGGTCAGAATGAAAACTGTCAGGATGTAGAAGACATTTTTAGAATCTGATCTCAGGTCAGAATGGGTTAAATGTGTTTATTCAATTTGGCGTTGGATTGTACACGCTTCAGTTTGAGAGAGGAGACAGTGCAGAGGAAGCATCGCATCGAGGGCAGACGGAGGGAGACATGCCAGACGTGACGGTTGTCGCATTCAAACTCTCGCGGGGGCCTCGCGCCCCACACGGAACATATGGTCAGTGGCCCCTGACTTGTTGCGAGTTAATTGAGATGCATGTGCGGCGCTACAGTATTTGTTTTGCTGGGGGGGTGACACAAGCTGTGACATGTGTGAATAAATCATCTCATGTAATTATCTCCTATAGCCGATACACCAGTACATATATTGCAGTTGCCCTCGTGGGCATTTGTGACACTTCGTCTTGGTCATTTCGCACAGCGGTTCCCCCCAAACTCTGCAGGGATGCCTGGCACCGCCTCAGTGGCCCTGTGGTTAGAGCGTCCGCCCTGAGAGACCGGGAGGTCGGCTCGGGCCTCGGGGGGGGGGGGGGGGGGGGTTCGATTCCCCCGGCCGGGTCACAACAGACACTATCAAAATATGGGAACCCAATGCCTCCCTGCGTTGGCACTCGGCATCGACGGTTGGATTGGGAGCAAAGGCCTCCACTTATAGGTGATAAGGTGAGCGGTGAGTCGCTTATCACCGCAGTGTGACGTCACGTAGTTTTCGGTTGGTCACCTTATCACCTAAAACTGGAGTATGAACAGGCCTCAAGTCCATGCGACATACTATAGTATCATGTCCAGGGGGCGTACTTGTACTGTACATCATGTGACTTACTATAGCGTCATGTCCTGGGGATGTACCTGTACATCAAGCCGTGTCATGCTACAGAAACAGGTGGTAGGCCCCTGCCCTGTATGTGCCTCATGATGCCTCAGCGAGACTTACTTACAATGCCGAGAGACTGCGTACTACGTACTATACCTGCTACTTGGTGGACTCGAAATAAGAAAACGGAGGGAACTGCTGGGAACGTATAGACCCAGTGCTGGAAGGACTGGTGGCAGCACGCCGTATATGGTGGAGTTTACCTACTGTATGACAAAGCAGTGGATAATTCAGAGGCTCTTATCCTATTTTGGGGCTCAGGGAGACTGCGCTGCATGTGTGCGGTGCAGGAGGGAGAATTGTGACCTTTTTTTTTGTTGGAAAAAGGTGTATTTGTTTTCATCTTTTGGCTTTTTTTTTGAGTATTAGTTGCAAATGTATACATTCACAGTGGAGGCATTTAGCAGATATGCCCTTAATCCAGAGAGATTTACAGTAAGCAAGAACAAGAGACACATGGTAATACATCAAATGCATAGAAATACTCATCTAGGACCATAAGTAAACTGTGATGCAATATTTTGTAAAGGTGCTTTAAAAGGTCAAAGGTCTCTCTCTCTCTCTCGCTCTGTCTCTCTCGCTCGCTCTGTGTCTCTTCATCTTGCCATTATGTACGTACGTGTATGTATGAATGTTCACATTTTGTTTGTTCTCTCTCTTGCTCCCTTCTTTTATCTCTCATTCTCTCCCTCTCTCTCATACTCTCTCTCTCTCTCTGTCTCTCTCTCACCTATGATAACCTTTCCTCTCTCTCTCTACACCACCTGTTCCACTCTCTTGTTCTTTGTCTCCATCTCTTCTTGTCTCCTCGTCCGTTCTGTATCATCATCTCATGCTATTTCTCACTCCAATCTTTCACCTTCCTTCACCCCCCTCTCTCTCTCTCTCTCTCTCTCTCTCTCTCTCTCTCTCTCTCTCTCTCTCTCTCTCTCTCTCTCTCTCTCTCTCTCTCTCTCTCTCTCTCTGCTGTGTGTGTGTGTGTGTCTCTCTCTACCCGGCTGTCTTCCTCTCCACCTGTCCTTCTCTCCCTCCCTCTCTCTCTATGCCTCGCTCTCTCTCTGCCTCTCTCTCTCTCTGCCTCTCTCTCTCTGCCTCTCTCTCTCTCTGCCTCTCTCTCTCTGCCTCTCTCTCTCTCTGCCTCTCTCTCTCTGCCTCTCTCTCTCTCTGCCTCTCTCTCTCTCTATGCCTCTCTCTCTCTGCCTCTCTCTCTGCCTCTCTCTCTCTGCCTCTCTGTCTCTGCCTCCCTCTCTCTCCTCTCTGTCTCTCAGATCACAGTGAGTGTGGCTCAGGGGAGTGTGCGGAGCCCCTCCCCCTCGTCTCAGGCGCGCTATAAAAGCTATGCCTACACCCAGGCAGCGTATGTCACGGCGTCGCCCGAGCAAAAGAGGAGGAGAGTTACTGAGCAGGTCCGTCGCCCTGTTAGCTAACAACCCCCTCCTACAAGCTGGCACGCTGCCTGCCTGCCTGCCTGTCTGTCTGTCTGTCTGCCTGCCTGTCTGCCTGCCTGGCTGTCTGCCTGCCTGGCTGTCTGTCTGTCTGCCAGCCACCTGTATGTCTGTCTGTCTGCCACCTGTCTGTCTGTCTGTCTGTCTGCCTGCCGCCTGTCTGTCTGTCTGCCTCCTGTCTGTGTCCTCCGGGGCGCGTCTCGTGTATAGCCAGAACAATGGATGATCTCTCCGCTGTACGTCTGGTGGAATCTGAATTGAAATTGTAAAATTGTAGAAGTGAACGAGTAACTAATGAACTAGTACTTATGGTTGTGAACTAGTGAACTAGTACTTATGGTTGTGAACTAGTGAACTAGTACTTATGGTTGTGAACTAGTGAACTAGTACTTATGGTTGTGAACTAGTGAACTAGTACTTATGGTTGTGAACTAGTGAACTAGTACTTATGGTTGTGAACTAGTGAACTAGTACTTATGGTTGTGAACTAGTGAACTAGTACTTATGGTTGTGAACTAGTGAACTAGTACTTATGGTTGTGAACTAGTGAACTAGTACTTATGGTTGTGAACTAGTGAACTAGTACTTATGGTTGTGAACTAGTGAACTAGTACTTATGGTTGTGAACTAGTGAACTAGTACTTATGGTTGTGAACTAGTGAACTAGTACTTATGGTTGTGAACTAGTGCTTATGGTTGTGAACTAGTGCTTGGTGGTTGATGGTTGCTGTGTTCCAGAAACCTCTCGTCTCCATGCTTATAACTTTTAGTGTTTTTTTTTCCCCCGTAAATGATTGATTAATGGATTGAAACATTTATTAACAGTTTGCAGAATTACAGTACATTTCAAGCACAAACTCAATACAAAGACTGTTAACCTTGAGTGGACGACCCAATTAAGCATTACACTTGTTTACAAGAGGGCCCACCATGTTCAATTCATCAAAAAATTTAGAGACGTACAAATAGACACTTCAATATAGTCAAAGAACAGAACAGGAATTCATCATAATGGAGGTAAAAAGGGAAAATAAAGGTATAAATGAAGGTCCTATAAGTGGTTCTCAACCAGTGGTCCCTGAGGGGGTTCCAGGTGGTCCCCCCAGCTAAATGATGGAGAGTTGGTAACCCTTTGGCAGTTTTTGTTACTTTTGTATGACACTGCAGTAATATGTCAAGAAAAAACTAAACTAAAAAATATGAATCCTTAAAATATTAACACCCGATAGAGACTAATGTAGAAACGTGAGAGATGGATTGGTTTTCAAAGCAGCAGGAACTAGGTTTGTAAATAGTTTGCGCTCCACTGCATTGCATTGATATTCCTGGAGATATCATTCTGATCATCTGGCTATACGTGTCTAATTTGTCTCGTCTTCGCGTCTGTCTTGTATGTTCATCTGTCCCAGCGTGCTGAAATGAAAGATGATGCCATTATGTTTCCAAATATGCAAAACCTGGCTAATATGCGGTATAATGTTGTAAAATATACTTGTGCGTGGTACCTATACACTGCACAGCAATGTGGCACAAATACAGTTTCCAGGGATTCAAATATGAATGTATGAGAGGGAGCCAGTTGTTTTTGTATAATTCGAAACATAACATGAATAAACATATAGGCAAAAAAAAAATATATAAATATATATATATATATGTGTGTGTGTGTTTCACTTCACCTTCTGTCTGTATTGTATGATGTTTTGATTGAACTCGTGAATTGAACAAGGAAAACAACCGCACACAACCGCTCAAATGCAGTGACCAACTTTTATTTGCAGGGAAATAGCAACGTTTCGGCCTATGCAGCCTTCATCAGGCTATCTTTATGGCCATAAAGATAGCCTGCGGTTGTTGTCCTTGTTCATTTTTGGGGCACCGTACCCTCTCCTACGCACCTGTCGCCTGTAGGTGTGCAAAAGCTTTGCTTTTCATTGAACTCATGAATTGAAATATATGTGGCCGCTGAACAATGCCTGGGATATATTGTTTTGAAATTCATGATGAATGCGATGCTGCTTTGGGCTGCTAGAGGGCGCTGACAGGACAGGTGGAGCATAGGAGGGTATAGTCAGAGCGCGTCCGTGGACCTTCCCAACCATTACTGTTATGTTCATCTGGGGTTAAGAGCTGCTCACCACCACTCCATCACTACACACACACACACGCTCGCGTAGTACGAAGGTCTATACGTCCTCCCGGTGGGGGCTCCTCACTGTCTGTCCATACATACAAACAAACAGCAGGGACAACAGAAAAAGCGTGTCAAAAGCAACAAAAGAAATAACCAAACAAAAACATCTATACTCAAATTATACGTTGTTTGGACATTTGGGCCTCACAAGAATAGTAATAGAACTGTGCGCACGCACACACACGCGCACGCACACACACGCTCTGTCATAACATTTTGCTTTTACTGGCCATTTTGTCAACATCACACCGAGCCACAACAATAATGCCACAGTCGCCGTCGCCCAACTTCACTCACTTCCATTAACCCATTTTGAACGGGAACCCATTTTGGTGTTCAGCATCATGTTATGCTTTAGCTATTGAAAAATAGCAGATCTACAAGCTCATAGCGCGCCACCGAGTGGCGCGCTACGAGCTTGTAGGTCTGCTATTTTTGAAAAATCGAAGAACGACTGACATTTTTTAGAATCTGATCTCAGGTCAGAATGGGTTCATCAGACCAGTGTGTGTCCAGTGGAAACCTCGTATGAATCTGATCTCAGGTCAGAATGGGTTAACATCTCATCTTTTTCATTTTCTCCCTCCGACCTTTCCAATGCCTCTATGCAAACCTTGGCATTTCGGGCGGCGGCAACGTGCAAATGTAGTTCTGTCTCTCTCTCTCTCTCTCTCTCTCTCTCTCTCTCTCTCTCTCTCTCTCTCTCCCGCCGCGGCTCGACTCGACTCTGCGCGTAACCTCTAATTTCCTCCTCCGAACCGAGGAGGACAATGATCTATTCAGAGAGTGTGTTGAATACTTAACGCATTAAGACCCGAGGTTGATTCAGTTTCGCTTTCGCTTTTCAAAATATGTCAAAAATATTAAAATGCAGATCTGCACATTTTTGTATAGCCCACAGAATGGTTAAAGTGGTTATACTATCACAGATGTCTTCCCGGTCTTAAAGGGTTAATGTAGCAGCGAGGAGCGCTTGACTTCACTTGAAACATTATTTTGTCAGATAAGCGTTTGTCAGGCTCTCAAAAACGCAGGATTCGAAGCGTGTCATTAGCCTTGTGCTTAAGAAAAAAGGAGAACAGTCCTCTTATCTTGGTTAAGTAAATTCTTTCAGCTAGTGAAACTGGCAGAGTTCTCCCCCCCCCCCCCCCCCCCCCCACCCCGTTTATGCCTGGGTGTTTTTCTGTCTTTTTTATTTTATTTTTATGAGTAATTGTTTACAGTTTGGCTGTTTACCAGTGTCAGTGTTGTTTGACACAGATGGAGCAATGCAAGGCATATCTACACTGTCAGAGTTGCATACCTTTAAAAGAGCAGTTCACCCCAAAAATATGACTTATTTTCTGTCAATTACATCAATTACTGGATACTGGAATTTCATCGCGTTCCTAAGCCAATAATTTGATAGCAGGCTGCGCAGAGGCTGCATTACCTATATGGAGACACAAAGAGTCTCCTTTGTGTCTCCATAGGGAACCACTGCTGGTCATCAAATTATTTGTTTAGGAATGCAACAAATAAAGACACAATTATCCATGCATTTAACAAGAATTGCCAGCTGCAGCAAGCTCTCACAGCTGCAGCAAGTTCTCGTTTATGAACAACTATAGTCAGTTTGGGTGCCTCTGCCTCCGCTCACAGTTTCACGCTGCGGTGTTCAGAGCATGGACTTTATGCCGTTCAGACTATGGGTTTTATGGGTACGTTTCCCATTGGCTTAGAGCAGGGGTGGGCAATTATTTTTTCCCAAGGGGCCCTCCAAATATTTTGGAGGGCCGGGCCAAAAGGCTGAACTTAATTATGCATAATATCAATTTTATTTCTGTATAAAAACCAGTAATTGGCCATTTATGATGATGTACAATAAGAGCGCCCCAAATTTCACATGGGTGTTATTTTTTTTTTTTACTTTGTACTTGCATGCTTGAGACGTTTCCTTTCCCAGTTAAAAACGATGTTTTTGTTTAAGTTACACGTCATGTAAATACTAGCATTTTATTTTAACAATGAGAACATTAGAGGTAGCTCTTTTAATAGTTGTTCTTCCATGGAGGACCCTGGAGGTGCCACTTTCACAAGCCACATGGCGCACTGCTTACTATCAGCATGAGATGAGCACTGTTGAGTCACTCACAACCATTAAACAACAACGTTCTGAAAACACAATAACAAGCCAACCAGTGATGATATTGTTGAGACTTGGCAGCCTGACAGGCATTGATGTCTGCACGTTCTGCCAGATTTACTTTATGGTACAATGCTGTCGACTCACGTGCCGAAAACAGACGATCCACAAGCTCACGGCGCATCGCCCAACCGTTCTGAACTTCAGAAGCATGCCACATTCGGGGCACAACACCGCCTTACGATGTAGCAAGTGGCGAGGCGGGTTTGAGCGGGTTAAATAAAGCAATGAAGCATAATGGGATTTAACTTGTCCTCCTGCGAGTAAGTTTGGTAATCATGCGCCTGCCATACCGTGTTGTGGAGCTGCATGCTTAGCTGGGCTTCATGGCTATTTGCATTCACCGACGCTGTTGTCACCAATAAATCCAAAAAGCCGACATTTTCGCATATAAGGGGGGTGAAGGAAGGAAGACAGGTTCTCAGTCACACGCAATTCACCTGCACAATTGATTTGCAGATTGTGTGCAGTGTGAGAATACATGGGCTTAAAAATAAAAGCAATGCTGGTTTTAGTCCACCCATATGGTAATGAAAGTATGTTTTCTTTTCTAATTATCAAGTAATCTTCCGCGGGCCGGTCAGAATCAGCCAGCCTGAGCCGTACAATGCCCAGGTCTGGCTTATAGAGGCAGCGAATGAGGTCGCTAGCACGGTGTTGTCCATGTTATCCAGCCGCTTTTCAAGCAGCTGGCAAAAAAGTCCTTTTGGGGGTGAACTATCCCTGCAAGGGTACCTTTTGGTTGTCATAATAATGGGGACCCCCCCCTTGAACCCATATTGAGAACCACTGCTTTTTAGAGAAACCATGTGTGTCTACAAGAATAAAATAAATAACTAACTAATAACTTGGCCTGGCATACAACTCTCTGAACAGACAAAGGTCAAAAAGACTATACAGCAGCCAAATTGCACCTTGCAACTTGAGATCCAATTACCATTCAGCGCCTTTTAGCCGTCCAAACAAAACATGCCCTATAATACCGTCGCCGTTGGCTGTCAACAAGTGACAGCTGTGGTGCGGCGCTAACAGGCAACCAAGTACAGAAGAACTATGATGGACCATTTTGCTTCTTTTCAGAGTCAGAGCCACCCAGAGAGAGAGAGAGAGGGAGAGAGGGAGAGAGAGAGAGACAGACAGACAGACAGACAGACAGACAGACAGACACTTAGACTTGTTAAGGTTGGACGTGGGCCAGAACGGCTTGTCAGCAGCAGTAATAGCCTGACACTAACAGACCTCTCCTCTCTTCCATGCTTCTCTTCTCAATCCTCTCTCTCTCTCTCCCTCTCCTCTCTTTTTTTCATACCCTATTCTCTCTCTGTGTCCCTCCGCTGTCACTGTTGGTAACTCACAACTCCCATTATTGTCTTCTCTCTCTCTCTCTCTCTCTCTCTCTCTCTATTGTCTCTCTCCATTCCCCTCCATTCGGTTCACTCTCTCATCTGTCCCAAAAATGTCATCCTCTGACTCCGTGCACCTGCGTCGTCCATCATGGTACATCCCTTCCCTCCCTGCCTCTCTCTCTCTGTCATCTGTCCATCATCCGTCCGCGTGTCTGTGTCGAAATGCCTTCTAACATGGTCTACTACCCATCCATTCACCCATGCCTCCCTCCCTGTGTCTGCAGTTCCTGAGCCCCAGCCATGAGGAGCTCCAGCGGGGCCTGAGTCCTCTGATGCCTGGCTCCACCAGTCTGGAGAGTTACCAGGCGTCTCTGGAGGAGGTAAGACCACAACAGGACCCTAATGTTATATCTCCATATTTTAGAATCTTGAAACAGTTGGACTGCGGAACCGCCGCCGTTGGAAAGCATTGGGGCCTCAATTTCCCAGAACCCTTTGCATGCCAGAGTGACTATAACCTTTGCTGGCGACGTCATCCGAACGCGTCGCCCATCCCACTCCGTCCGTCTTTTGGTGTTTTAAGCATTACGTTATTCTTTAGCTAATTGAAAAATAGCAGATCTACAAGCTCATAGCGCGCTACGACCTTGTATAGGTCTGCTATTTTTTTTAAATCGTGAAAATGCGGCACAAATCTTTGAAAATTGAACATATTATATTCTTTCAGAAGACGCAGAAACGCAAATTAAACAATTGAAACTTGTAACTCGAGGGAAGCTGTTCTACAATCAATTCACTCGTGTAACTCGTTATTGGGAGGGAAAGTGTTTTAAATGCCCTCCTTTTTATTTAATTTTTCATCCCACGATTTTCGTAACACATTTAGTTTTTCACCCAGTTTCAATTTGTCTAATGTAATCCTGGCCGCTACACTCCCTCTGCTCAAAAAGTGTCACTTCGTGCCATGTTTTGAGCTTGTAGATCTGCTACCTTTGCTATTTTCGAACTTGAATCCTGAAAGGTTTTCAGGAAAGAACCCGTGTTCAATTGGATGTTTACAAAAGCCACAGACAACATTTACCACGCTCACTATCATTTTCAAAATGTTTCCAATATAGCGAAAACAGTGTGTTGCATAGCGGCATGTTGTGACCTTATATATATATTTTTTTTCACTTAATTTTTATTGATGGAAGAACAGGCACACAAAAAAAAAAACTAACAAGACAATACGGGAAAGAAAAAGGACAAAAAGTAAAAGAAAAAAGGCTGCATTTTTCATATTACAATAAGCATTCAATGTAATTCTATTGCAATATCGCTAGGCTGAGTAAAGAGATTCCACTTGTCCCATTTTTTAGTTTTTCCATAGAATACAGTTCCTCAATAATGTCCATCCATTGATCTTTCGTTGGTGGGTCCTGTTGGTACCAGCGTCGTGTGATTGCTTTTTTACTTGATGCTAAGAGGATCTTGATTAAGTATTTATCATGTGTTAGAAAATCTTCAGGGATATTTCCCAACAGTAGAAAAGAAACAGACAGAGGTATCTCAAAACACAGAATGGTCTCCAAAGTGGAGTGAATATCCTGGTGACCTTATATTATATTGTCTATTTGTGCTACGTTTGTGTGACACTGTAGTGTGACTTCAATTAAGAAACATTAAAACCTTCCAACCTTTCAACATGGCTGCTGACGACACCATGAGGAAAACAAAGGTTATTGACAATGAGGACGGCCAAGATGATGATAATAAGGTGGATGATTATGGAGATTGAGCTCATTACCATATGTTATCGTAATCACGCTAGACGACACATGTACACATTTACATAATCCATTTCACCAGATGGTCTTAATACAGGCGCTGAGTGTATTGAACAAATCAATGATTGGACGCGACCAGAAGGTTCTTCAATTAAACAAAGAAGATGTAAAGCGAAGTGATTGGTTTTTACTTTTTGACCTAGCCAAGGCTGAGCGATTTAAAAGTGTTGGATGAAGGATCTACATCCTCTCGTGTAATATTGCTTAAGTCAGCCTTCTATCACCTTTAAGAATACAATCAAGGATGAGAGGACAAAGTATCTCAGCAGAATTTGGAAAAACACTATCTCTGCAAAAATCTTCAGCAGACAGAAGAGCAACTGTAACGGTGTGTGTCTTTACAGGTCTGCTTACAAATGATCACAACTAAACAATTTAGAAGGATCCAATATTGCGTTTTGCAATTTTTATGCACCGTATAATCGAGAACAAACTCCCAGAAAACTGCAGGGACTGTTAAATCAAAGATGAAGACTTTGTTTTCCCCCCCTATTTGCTTTCACGCTGACAAATCGACCTTGTTTTCGAAAAAATAATTACATTTTCTCAATCGCCTCGTTATAATATATCGCGCTCAGTGCCGCGAGCGTGTACTCAGTGGTGTAAAGTAACTAAGTGCCTTTACTCAGAGTATTTTTCTTTTTTACTTTACTGGAGCTTTCCCATTTTCTGTACTTCTACTTCTACTCTAGTTTTGCTATTTACTACTTATTATTATTATTTTATCATATTATAAAACATGCATTACCCATTTAAACTTGTGAAACGAGACCGTCTGCACAATGAGTATTATCTACTTTTTGTGCTTGATACCAATCCATTTTAATACCGTACTTGTACTTGTATCAGACCATTTTCTGCAGTAGGGTATTGTAAAGAGGCTATTGCAAATTCAATTTTCAAATGAATGATAATACACACAAGTCGCAAAACGTCACAAGAGTAGGCATATTGTTTCAAAATAATAGAGAATGTATAGGTGGCTCTGGAGCAGGGGTTCTCAACCTTTAGAGAGTGTATAGGTGGCTCTGGAGAAGGAGTTCTCAACCTTTAGAGAGTGTATAGGTGGCTCTGGACCAGGGGTTCTCAACCTTTAGAGAGTGTATAGGTGGCTCTGGACCAGGGGTTCTCAACCTTTAGAGAGTGTATAGGTGGCTCTGGAGAAGGAGTTCTCAACCTTTAGAGAGTGTATAGGTGGCTCTGGACCAGGGGTTCTCAACCTTTAGAGAGTGTATAGGTGGCTCTGGAGAAGGAGTTCTCAACCTTTAGAGAGTGTATAGGTGGCTCTGGAGAAGGAGTTCTCAACCTTTAGAGAGTGTATAGGTGGCTCTGGAGCAGGGGTTCTCAACCTTTAGAGAGTGTATAGGTGGCTCTGGAGAAGGAGTTCTCAACCTTTAGAGAGTGTATAGGTGGCTCTGGAGAAGGAGTTCTCAACCTTTAGAGAGTGTATAGGTGGCTCTGGAGAAGGAGTTCTCAACCTTTAGAGAGTGTATAGGTGGCTCTGGAGCAGGGGTTCTCAACCTCTTTGGCTGGGGACCCCCGGAAATGCTTTGGCCATGTCTCGCGACCCCCACCCCGCCCCACTGCCCACCACCAATACAAACTGACTGCAAAAATAACCCTAATAATAGAGAAGATATATCATGAATGAATACTGAAACCAGATCTAATCATCAAGGACAGTTTATGCATACTATGTCAACTCTTCATTTCCATTTTCCAGCCATTCAGTTGCCATTCAATGGCCCAAAATAATTTGGGCGATTTGGGTCGCGACCCACGGGTTGAGCGCCCCTGCTGGAGAGTTGCCGTAGTTGACAGAATAAAGGTCCTTTCAGATGGGCAGCGATTAACGCGCCTAGTAATTCAATTTCCAATGAGAGGCCTGCGTTCTCGGTCGCCACTCGCCACGACTGATTTCAGTCATTTGGATTCCGTAGAAGTCTTCTATGGAAGTGTGTCCTGCACCGAAAATCTACAAGCGTACGACGCGTCACAGCGTGTCGTACTGTAAGCTTGTAGATATAGCCTATTAGTTTCGGTTACTAGTTGTTTCAGTCTTCAAGGAAGCCCTACTGATCTCAGACATTTCAAAACCGCAATCGTTATAGGGCCTCAATCTGTAATTTCTTCAAAATACCAACCCATCATTTTATATACTGTGTGAATGTGTAGGACACACAGCGCTAGTGTGTGGTGGCTCCATTCACGATGTTTCACAAATTACACATTAGGACTTTTAAGATATTTTTTGGGCTTCTTTTTCTGCCTTTATTGATATGTTGAAAGTAGAGCTGGGAAATTATCTAATTAATCAGAGGCATTGTAATTAATTAATCTTGATTAATCACATTTTAATCGCTTATCAATATTCAACCCGAGATTAGAACAGTGAGAAACCTTTTTTTGTAATGTTTTTTGGTATCCCAGTGAATAGTGACTACGGGATTACACTCATTTTCAACATTTTACTGTCATTAATATACCTTAAAGTTGTTGTGTGGACAGTTTTCAGTCGTGACATTTTATGTGGCTCTAATCCATGCGGTCTCTCTAGAAGACCTCGTGGCACTCCATCTTTAAGATATAATCGTCTAGATTATATCTTAAAGATGGAGTGCCACGATTATTTTCCACCCTAAACCATGATCAAGATTCATCAGGTATTATTATAATATAAGGAGGAAGAACTTTTTCCAAAAAGTGTACAGTATTTGTTAAAATCATGCTTTTATGTGAACACGCCCGCCAGTTCATTAAGTATGCCTGGTTTGCCTGGTGGGTGATGGGTGGTGATCCACCTGAACTGAAGCCGCACCCAGAGCTGCAGTTGTATGATAAAGGGGGAGGGGTTAGGGGAGGAGCTGATAGTGTGATGTCACTATATTACTGTTTATGTCATTGTCCCGTTTGACTGTCAAGGATTCAGCCTCCAGGAAGAAACCCTAAATACAAAGTTAATACACCATTGCACATAAAAACGACTCCAGTGTGTCTAATGAAGTACTGTCACCTCATAGACACATGAAAAACTGGAAAAATGCAAACATTGTGGCACTCCATCTTTAACTCTATGGTCTCCCACCAGGTGTTGACGTGGCTGCTGTCGGCAGAAGACGGTCTCCAGGCCCAGCCTCACATCTCCAGTCACGTGGAGGAGGTCAAGGAGCAGTTCCACACACATGAGGTCTGTCTGATCTTTGTAAGCCACTTAAAGGTCACTCTCGTACAACTAAAAACAACTAAAAAAGGTTGAGCACCACTGACATTATGGGTTTTTCAGAAATGATTTTGAAGCCTTTTAAAAAAAAATCAACGTCAGTCCAAAATGGGTTAATCAAAATAATGAGCAAAATGGTTCGCTATGGGGCGCGCTGATCGCACCAGGGAAGAGGCACGCCCCATAGAGCATATGGCCCGTGGGCTCTATAGAGCGTCGCAGTCCCGCCCCCTTTCAGAACGATGAGGGGCCCAGGAAATGATTCTCCATTAATTTTCTCCATAGGCTTTTCAAAAAGTATTTATATAAAGACAGTTACTGTACACCGCGGACAAAGCCAACTCGGATCGTGACAAATCATGACAACAAACACAATATTTTGTGCCGATCAAATAATTTGAAAGAAGAAAATAAAGGCAGGATACAACTCTATTTGTTTTGTTTTTCTTCCTACTAATTATTTGATCGGCCCAAAACATTGTAATCATTGTCATGATTTGTCACGATCCGAGTTGGCTTTGTCCACGGTGTAACCGTCTTTAAATAAATACTTTTTGAAAAGCCTATGGAGAAAATGAATGGAGAATCATTTCCTGGGCGACTCGTCGTTCTGAAAGGGGGTGGGACTGCGGCGCTCTATAGCGAACCATCTTGTGAAATGAAGATTAAAAGAGCTCTGCTTGTTGTTTTGTCTCTGTGTAGTCACGTGTAAATATCGATTCGGCTCAGCGAGTTGCTTGTTTCTAAAGTGCTTGTTTTTGGGCTTGTTTCCTAAATGTCGTTTAAACCACGTGGTCCTCAAACATTTGTATTTTTTTGTGGCTTTCGCCTTTATTTTTAATTTTTTTTAAACATATGTTTATTCATTTTCTTTATATTACACATAAGTATTTTCAACAATTGACATATATTTTTTCCCCCCCACATCCCTCTGGCAGCACAAATACAAACAAAATCTTATCACGAAATGAATTGACAATAATAAATACAAAACAAAAATAAATAAATGACAAAACGAAAAATAAAACGAAAAACGAAAATAAAACACATTACATACAGTTAAACAACCAGATTTTTATAGAGGGATAGGTATACAGTATAGGCTGACAGAAATTGGGGAGAGATATGGGGGCGGGGGGGTGACACGCAGTAAAGGCCGTCAGGATCGGGAGTCGAACCCGCGGCACACTGCCGGACTGGATTACCAGCCAAGGTGCCCAGACGGCTACACCAGCCGCCCGATCAAACATGTTTATGATGTATTTGTGTGTACCCCCCCCCACCTCCACCCTATCAAAGCATATGTTGTGCCAGCTAGGGACCTTACCAGATTTATGTTGTTAAAATGTATTTTTTTAAGTTTAAGTCTAGCTAGGTTTATCGGACATGTTAATTCCTAAACAAAATGGCATGGCTTATGGCATGGATTATGTTTGTGTGTGTGCATGCGCGCGTGTGTGTGTGTGTGTGCGTGCGTGTGTGTGTGCGTGCGTGCAGGGCTACATGGTGGAGCTGACCTCCCACCAGGGCAGCGTGGGGCGGGTCCTCCGGGCGGGCTCCGCCCTCCTGGGGGAGGGGCAGCTGAGCGAGGAGGAGGAGACGGAGGTGAGGGAGCAGATGAACCTCCTCAACTCCCGCTGGGAGCACCTCCGAGTGGCCTCCATGGAGAGGCAGAGCAGGTACACACGCACACACATGCACGCACACGCGCACATACACACATACACACACACTCACACATTTGCATTTTACTGAAGTGCATTTGTGTATTGCTATAGTTCGACAGGACGTCAGCATTTTTGTGAAATAAACAAATCAGTCCGGCGACACCGGCGTGCCGCCGAGTTACATACATTCGCTCGTTTGGAGGAAATTTAACAATTTTCGCCGCCTGGCCGATCTGTTTCTTTTCGGAAACGGAGCTGTATGAAGTGATCTAACATTTCCCTGCGGGGAATTTCAATTGAAAAAGAAGAACAAAAAACTAAACTCTGACCCCGGCGATGGCGGTTCTCTTGCGACGGTGATGACAGACTTCGGTACTCTATTCAGAACTATAATTACACGCGCACACACACACACACACACACACACACACACACGCACGCACTTCTTTGGCAGGATAACTTTGGAGCCTCGGCAGCATCAATAACACACACACACACACACACACACACTGTACAAAGCAAACATCTGCTCTCCGTCCCGTGGTAGATCTACAGTGTGTCTACAGTCGTCCCTCTAAGTCTAGCACAATGGTGGTGAACACAGCCCTCGACAGCTTGCGCACACAGTGCTTCATCTCACACTCAAAGTGACAAAGACAAATGGCGTTTTTATTTCGGAACACATCGCTTCATCCGCCCAAAACAAAGGAATCCTCTCATGTGTCTGTCTTAATACTTCAGGGTTTGTGTTAGCCAGTGTTGTTTTTTTTTGTTTTTTATGCATTATTATTATTATTATATTTTTTTTACCAGCTATGAAGCAGGCTGGTCTACAATCTCTGGCTGCCGTAGTCATCTATCTTTCTGATTGGCTGCTTCGTCTCTAGGCAAACTAAAGTCAGAAACTTTTTTACTCTAGCCGACCTTTCAGCCAATGGGATAGCATTGCAGCTAGAGCGCGTGCAACTGGTAAAATATAACTATGTCATTTTGGGCTTGAGTAGTAATACTCTTTGTTATGAACCAGTTGAACTCTAGCTTCCCAATTATTTGACAACCATGGTGACTGTGGTAGTTCAATCGTGCTTTGTCCAGTTGAGAAAACTTGCAAAAGTCAGTAATTTCCTCATTGCTGCAGAAAATGTCATCCATGTGGTTATCTATACTCCAGAGTGCAGACTTGATTGTTGCAATGCTCTATATTTGGATATCAAGCAAGCAAGATTTTCAAACACGGCAAGTGACACAAACCGGCTTTTGACACACACACACACACACACACACACACACACACACACACACACACACACACACACACACACACACAGTGAGCACAGTCCTCGCTGCCCTGCTCTGGTTACCTGTGACTTTCAGAATTAACTTAATTAAACCTGTAAAACCCGGATTAATTTCTACTTGCAAAAAAGAGATTTCAACCTTACTACTACTTTGTACTACTAGGACTTATGTTAAAAAAATATGTAATAAATATTTTTTTATGCACATTTATAATATTTATATATATAAAAAAAGTACATTTGGGGGATATCTTTCACAATAATGAATAAAACATGTTCTAGACATTCTAATGATCACAAAAAAACTTATATTACAATTATTTTACTTACTTTTATTAGGGTTAAAGGTCAAAAGTAATAGGTAAAAATTGTCCAAAGGTCCAGACATTTTTAATTTGTGTGAATTTCAGCCTCTGTGGTGGGTATTTATATTCAAATATCATGACCAATGGCATTGCAATGAACATCACTAATGACGTTTAGGTGAAAATAATAATAAAGTAATGAATTAAAAAAAAAATGGTCAGGCTCCTGCTTACAATATATGTGACACTTTATGATCCTCCCACCAATACCGACGGTTACAATTTCCAAAGTCTCGCTTTGTCACTGAATAGTCCATTTGGTTCCATTTGCATTTTGTACACTCTGAGTTACACACCCATACAGGGCCATTTGGAACCCACCGGTGTAACAGAGTGCTTCCAGTGAGCGTTAACATTCACAATAGCAGCACCCTGACTCTGTGTGACCAGGATGGAACAGAGCCTTAATTAGTATCATCGGTTACACCTGTGAAGGGAGTAGGGGTGTGCATAGAGCCTATTTAGGGCCAGCTCAAGGCCTGTCGGATGTTGCCTCATTGCTAAAAACAAGGTTAATTTGACGGGGGATCGTGTCAAAGTACCAGTACTAAAACTAAAAGCCATTTGTTCGTTCCACAGGGGAGCGGTGAGTACACACAGAAGTACATGTATTCAAAATGAGACCTTATTTCACGACTGTTAGGCCGTCTTGCACACTTTCCATTGCCACTTGGCGAAGCTTTAGAGTTTTTCTCATTTTTAACTACTTAGAGTGGCCCTTAAGGCAGGAGTGCAGTGCTCTGGGAACAAGTGCTTTTAGTAAACAGAAACTTTCCTTGTTTTTCTCTGCTACAGCGAGAGGAAAATAGCTTTCCTCTGTGCTTATTATGATCATTTGCACAGAAGTATAGTGTCAAAAAGTAGTCTAGCAAATCCTATTTTAAAGTAGTATATCAAATCCTATTTAAAAAATGTAACCACTGGTCCTCCTGGTATGATATAAAGCCGTGTTCTCCTCTCCTCCTCTCCTCACCCAGACTACATGAGGTCAAACTGGTATGATATAAAGCCGTGTTCTCCTCTCCTCCTCTCCTCACCCAGACTACATGAGGTCAAACTGGTATGATATAAAGCCGTGTTCTCCTCTCCTCCTCTCCTCACCCAGACTACATGAGGTCCTCATGGAGCTGCAGCACCAGCAGCTGAAGCAGCTCACCGATTGGCTGGACGTGACGGAGGGGCGGATCAAGCGCATGGGGGCTCAGCCATTGGGTCCCGACCTGGAGGACGTCAAACACCAAGTTGAGGAACACAAGGTAGGCTTGATGCAATGGCGGCCGTGGCTCAGGAGGTAGAGCAGGTCGTCCAATGATCCGTGGGTCCACATGTCGAAGTGTCCTTGGGCAAGACTCTGAACTCCACATTGCCTCCAATGAGTCGGTCGGTGCCTCGCATGGTAGCTCGCCACCATTGGTGTGTGAATGTGGGTATAGTGAGGACGCTGGCGTCGACTGTTCGCCGCTTCACCACCCAATGTATGAATGAATTGTAAGGCGCTTTGAGCACTTGGAAAAGCGCTATAAAAATGCAATCCATTATTATTATAAGGTCAAATCAAATGACCCCCGAGGCTCAACAGGAGCACCGCTCCTAGCCCTGTTCCAAATGACCCCCGAGGCTCAACAGGAGCACCGCTCCTAGCCCTGTTCCAATGTGACGCCCTGCCAGAAACGCCTCGCTTCCCACCGACAAAACAATTCCACTGCCATGCGAGGGGTCCGACTTTAGTGAAAAAAATCAACAAAACTACGTTGCTACTCACCGAAACAAAGACTGTTCTGTGTTGTTGACAGTCTATTGTCTGGAGAATAGACAGACAATAGACAACACAACAAACATGTCTTTGTTTCCATGAGTACAGCAAAGTAGTTTCGTTTATTTTTGAGTGGTGCGACCACTCCAAGGAACAGCAATGTCCGTGTTCACCTATGTGTTGTTCACCTAGGTGACGTTAATGAGCACCAGTATAATGAGTACCAGTAGGGGCGCTGTTGTGCCAGAAACAGAGAGAGGGACAGTGCTGCACTGTTGCCTGCTAATGAGAGAGAGAGAGAGAGAAAGAGAGAGAGAGAGAGAGAGAGCTAACACAGTGGACCAGGGCTACACCACTCTCATCTTACCTTAAGTGCTTATGTTGGCAGTCGTCCAAAATGGACACAAATCTAATTGAAGACGGTAAGGCATCAAGCAGTGGTGGAAAGTAACTAAGCACATAATATACGCAAGTACTGTACTTTTTTTTTAGTATTTAAAATCTTCAATACTTTTACTTCTACTCTCAGAGGCAAATATTATGCTCTTACTAGTTAGTTATTTTTTTATTACAAAACATGCATTGACCACTTCGGCCCTGTTTAAGCGTGGGCTATTCTGAACATAGCCGATCTGCTATTTTCAAAGACAAGTACATTTTGCATTTTACTTAAGTAAAACATTGTAGTACTTTTTTTTCTTCTTTATGAAGCTTCTCTGTGCAGCATGTCAGTGCGTCAATAACACTGTCTGCTAGTGTGAACATTTGTCAAATATAATAATATGCTTTCTGTTAGTTTTTATCTATTTATTTATTTTTTACAGACTGAGTAATGACCATTATTGGTGAATTTGCTGTTGAAATGATAACTGGTGGCAGCTAGGTGGTTTAAAGGAAAGGAAAATATTAAATCAAACCTGATTTGAAGTAAGTGGTGCCTTTGACAGAGCCATTTAGTTTCTCAGTGTGGGCACTGCAGGCAGGCAGGCACACACACACACACACACACAGAGACACACACACAGTGTCACACACACGTGCGCACACACACGCACACATACTTCCTTGTTCACGCTACCTGTTCCACTGAGATATGTTTCAATCCCTGTGCATTCATCTCTCACAGCACCACTTGAAGCAAATCACACCGAGTGTTGTAAATAATGCAAATTAATGATTAAAATGGCACGGTGTGTGTGTGTGTGTGTGTGTGTGCCTGCGCGCGCCAAAAGGGGTTAAGCCATTAAGACCTGAGGCCGATTCTACGCGTCTTCTAAAAACCTACGGTTTGTTTCTACGTATATCAGTGTCTTTCAAACCTTTTTTTGTCAAGGACCCCCAAAATTATATGTATTTGGCCGCCAATCAAACATATTGTGTTCCAGGGACCCCACGACGCAAACATATGAGTTAAAAACTGTCACTTAATTATTATTTTTTAAATTAATCAACGACATCTGTGCGTGCGTGCGTGCGAGAGCGCATACCTGCTCACTTCACTCGCTAACTGTCAGTGGTATTTCTGGTATTTGGTAATTGTCACCTACAGTACTGTGTGTGTGCAGTACTGTAATTGTCACCTACAGTACTGTGTGTGTGCAGTACTGTAATTGTCACCTACAGTACGTGCATGTACAAGTATAGCATAGCTTGTCACATGCAGCAAACTGCCGGCCTCGGTTGGGTGAAATGGGTGAAGGGACATATAGCGATGTCTAGCGTTGTCTAGCTATAGCGCTTACAAACATCCCACGGATCAATCAATTCAAGCTAACGGGCGTCGTCATTAGAGTAGCAATTAGAAGACCCCGTGCTGTGTTCACGTCTGAACAGCGGGGGGAGCTGTACCGCCTGTACATGCATGTGAGGAGCCCCAGGAGACCTGTTTGCATGTCCTATTCTTCATGGTATTTTAATGTATGGCATACACGTAGTTCCATGCGTCGTGCCCATACATAAAAACAAGAAACTAAAAATGTTGACACATGGCACATGAATAAAATAAAATAAAATAAAATAAAATAGGAAAACTGTTAACAGTAGAACAATAAGAATAGCCTATTTGTTTTACCAAGGAAACGGAACAGTGAGAAAGGCAAGGCTTTCCCAACATCCACGTCAGGTTTTTGGATGCAATTAAAAAAAAACTGGAAAGGTGCAATTCTGGGAAATTGAAAGTGTGCTTGCTCTGACACAAGGCGCGAGGAATCGACGTGGGGACTGAATTCCGTCTCACCATTGATATTATACATTGTGATGTCACGGAAAGCTGGAAGCATGACAACAGTGACAACCGTGTGTGAGGCATGACCAAAAGCCTCACTTTTCTGTTGTGCAAAAGTTAACAAAAGGCAGCTTCACCTTGCTGGCAAAACAATCTCGGGCCGAGAACAATAGTGTGTTGCCTATAGCAACCACACTAAAAGGAAAACAAATTGAATAAGTGGACGGTGTAAAGGGGGATTAACACCTCTCTTTCCCCGGTAGGATTGGGCTCTTTCCAGCTTTACTCTATGTCCATATTGCCTACAATGTTGGTCTTAATCTGTCATTTAGCTGGAGTGTGCAGTTCATTGGCAGACAGACAGCGCTGTCCACCAAGGAGGGGGAGAGAGTTCAGAGGCCATGCGGTCAAACGGAGGCTGTGTAATCAGACGACCTCCCGGTGGTCGGATGTGACCGATGTGACCGGTCATGTGCTCAATCACTGGCCAGTCACTGGTGGTCAGTGATTGAGCACATGAACGGTCACATCGGTCACATCCCTTCCCTCGGTCAGCAGACGAAGGGCTGTGAGCTGTCCGTGGTGCTGAAGCCGCTACAATGCAGCGTATCAGACTTTCAGTACCATGGACAGCGCATCACTACCTAAAAAGCCAAAGACAATGTGAATGGGTTTAAAGGTGTTTCAACTGTTCAGCCAAGTGAGATGTCGGCATTTCAGTGATATTACACTAATTGTATATCTGTTCTTGAGGTGATTGTTCATCCCCCCAAATCACGAAGGCTAATTTGACCTTTGGGATACACAAGTGTCCAAAAATGTAGTTACTGCAGACGTTGGCTTTGTGGTTGGCCCACGGACCCACCATCTGAAAATATTTTGTGCCAGGGCCCCCGGGAAGAGAAGGTTTATGTTAATATATATATATATATATATATATATATCCGACACACCATAGGACCGACATGTGGAAACAACGATCGGATTAAAGTTGGTGAACATGCGTTAAAGACGGAGTGCCACCATTTTTGTATTTTTCCAGTTTTGCATGTGTCTATGAGGTGACAGTACTTCATTAGACACACTGTAGTCGTTTTTATGTGCAATGGTGTATTAACTTTGTATTTAGGGTTTCTTCCTGGAGGCTGAACCCTTGACAGTCAAACGGGCCAATGAAATAAACGGTAATATAGTGACGTCACATGCACTATCAGCCCCTCCCCTAACCCCTCCCCTTTTATCATACAACTACAGCTGTGGGTGCGGCTTCAGTTCAGGTGGATCACCATTCACCACCCATCACCACCCACCAGACAAACCAGGCATACTTATTGAACTGGTGGGCGTGTCCACATAAAAGCATGATTTTAACAAATACTGTACACTTTTTGGAAAAGGTTTTTCCTCCTTATATTATAATAATACCTGATGATCATGTTTTAGGGTGGAAAAAATCGTGGCACTCCATCTTTAAGGTTGGCGACCGGATTTAGGTTGGCGAACATGCGTTAAGGTTGGCGAACATGCGTTAAGGTTGGTGAACATGCGTTAAGGTTGGCGAACATGCGTTAAGGTTGGCGAACATGCGTTAAGGTTGACGAACATGCGTTAAGGTTAGTGAACATGCATTAAGGTTGGTGAACATGCGTTAAGGTTGACGAACATGTGTTAAGGTTGGCGAACATGTGTTAAGGTTGGCGAACATGCGTTAAGGTTGGCGAACATGCATTAAGGTTGGCGAACATGCGTTAAGGTTGACGAACATGTGTTAAGGTTGGCGAACATGTGTTAAGGTTGGCGAACATGCGTTAAGGTTGGCGAACATGCGTTAAGGTTGGCGAACATGCGTTAAGGTTGGCGAACATGCGTTAAGGTTGGTGAACATGCGTTAAGGTTGGTGAACATGCACTGGTCCGTGCTTGCGGCTATGCTTAGGTTAGGTTTTGAGGTAGGGTTGCCGTTCTAATGACAGTCGGACCACTAGTATATGGAAACTAAAGCCTGTACCCATGTAAATATCGTGTGTGTGTGTGTGTGTGTGTGTTGCAGCTGTTGCAGGAAGACCTGGAGTTGGAGCAGGTGAGGGTGAACTCTCTGACACACATGGTGGTGGTTGTGGACGAGACCAGCGGGGACAGCGCCACTGCTGCCCTGGAGGGCAAACTGCAGGTACTGCACACGCACCCCCAAGCACGCATGCACACACACACACACGCACGCGCGCGTGAGCACATGCACACACACATGCACACGCATGCACACTGAGAGAGAGTATATGTACACCATTTGCCAAAACGCCTTTGTTGTTAGTTTTTGTTTGCGAAGACAAATGACTCATTACCACACAAATTACTATTGACTTTGAGTCTCTCTCTCTCGATCTCTCTCTCGATCTCTCTCTCGATCTCTCTCTCGATCTCTCTCTCTCACTCTCTCACTCTCCCTCTTTCTGTCACTCGGAAAACAGAGCAACTATTTGTGTGTGTGTGTGTGTGTGTGTGTGTGTGTGTGTGTGTGTGTGTGTGTGTGTGTGTGTGTAAATGGAATTCGGACAAAAACAGTGCTAGGTTGGCGAAGCACTTCATTAAATTACAAAAAGGAAAATTGAAATTGATTTTTAATTCATGACATTATTTAGCAAACTTTAGCTTCTGTTTTGAAATGGTAATAATTCAAAACAATATTCTTTTTTGGCTCCTCACTGGCAGGCGAACCCGTAGCACACCACAGCAGTGACAATACACTGACTATAAATTTGCCTGTCCATGTCCTCACAAGTACAGCAATTACAAATTGCGTGTGTGTAGTAAATCGTGGCGAGTTGGTAAACTGGCGAGTTATCCGGATACCCTCAGAGTTATACCTAGTGCATAAAAGTAAACCTTGAAATCCTCCAACTGAAAAAGTTCCAGAACCCACTGGTGTAAACTTTCATGCTCTTGCCTTGTCTCTCTCTCTCTCTCTCTCTCTCTCTCTCT
>NC_137885.1:24277128-24339628 GCF_963924005.1 Protomyctophum bolini
CCCTTCCCTATTGTCTTGTCCTGTCCTGTCCTGTCCTGTCCTGTCCTGTCCTGTCCTGTCCTGTCCTGTCCTGTCCTGTCCTGTCCTGTCCTGTCCTGTCCTGTCCTGTCCTGTCTATAGGTTCTGTTTGACTCATGGCTGTGTAACAAGGAGGAGCAGGTGCGCTCCATTAAGACGACCAACATGAAGGATCAGGTGGAGATGGTTGCCTGCCTCCGCAAACTGGCGGTAAGACTCCCTAGTGCGACGCACGCTCGGCACAACGAGCAGGCTGTCTGGTGCACCATGCCCAGTCATACTGGTGAAAGTATGGTCACCATATAGCGCCCACTTACATTTTTAGGATATTTTATTGAATGACCCAGCATAGGTCCGTGGCTGTCGTATGATAATACGATCATTGGTTCTTTCACTACGAGGAAAGAAGAAAGAAGCAGAGAGGGAAGAATATCTACAAGCTCATAACTTGTACGTCTGCTATTTTTGAAAAATCGAAGAGCGACTGACATAGAAACATAGCTTTTTCAGAAAACTGTCTCCCCGTGTCCCCTAGGGTAGGTACCCTAACAAAAAACATGCAGTAATCCTGGTCTCAAAACTGCCTCCCCCTGGCCAGCCGGGGCGCCTGATGGAGGGGAAAGGAACTGGTTGGAATAACGTGTTCCTTCCACGCGCTATGTCCAACCAGGGAAACTCCCCCTTGTCAGGTGTAAAGGAGCTACTTGGACACTCAAGCATGAATTCAAGTCCGTTGCTCTCCCCAGGTTGGTGGAGGGTGTGTAGAGCCCAGGATCACATTAGATAATTGACACAGGGGTGAAAAATGGGTTACAAAATCGAGAGATAAAAATTATAGATATATATAAATAAAAATGAAAACTGTCAGGATGTAGAAGACATTTTTAGAATCTGATCTCAGGTCAGAATGGAAAACTGTCAGGATGTAGAAGACATTTTTAGAATCTGATCTCAGGTCAGAATGGGTTAACCACTTTGAACCCAAGCCTATATCTCTATTCTAGCGAGGAACATTGGGCCCCAAAAGAATGCTGTTCCACAAGCTTCTCTCAAAGAGATCAGAGATCAGAACAAGTGTGTGTGTGTGTGTGTGTGTGTGTGTGTGTGTGTGTGTGTGTGTGTGTGTGTGTGTGTGTGTGTGTGTGTGTGTGTGTGTGTGTGTGTGTGTGTGTGTGTGTGTGTGTGTGTGTGTGTGTGTGTGTGTGTGTGTGTGTGTGTGTGTGTGTGTGTGTGTGTGTGTGTGTGTGTGTGTGTGTGTGTGTGTGTGTGTGTGTGTGTGTGCGCGTGCGTGTGTGCGCGTGCTGTCTGTGCTAATCTCCAGCACCCATCGGCGTGAAACTTTAGCTTGCGTGTGCGCAAACTAAAGTTCCACGCCGGCGGGTCCTGGAGACTAGCGGGATGCAGACTTTGGGTTGGACAGACTTTCACGGCAGCCAAACTGTAATCACCCTCGTTCACGGCAGCCAAACCGTAATCCCCCTCGTTCGGCTGTTCCAGCCTGGTGGGGGATAACGAGTCCAAACATACGCAGCTGCTGCACTCAGGAAAAGCAAAGAATAAAAGAAAATAAAACGTCTTGTGGGCAGAGGCCCCTGACTCGCCTTTACACAAAGAAGTATACCAACAAAATGCCAGGATATTAACCCACGGCAAGCAAACGCGATCGCGTCACCCCCTTGTACTCATCTCTCTACACTGGCTATACACATGGCAGACCACCATAGAGAGACTCGGGAGTATAGAGTCTTCTGCCTGGAAAGGAGCCAGCTTAGGTGGTTCTGGTTTAGGACGCCTCTCGGGTGTCTCCCTATAGGGAGGTCCGCGAGGCACATGGTGGTCCTCCCACATGGTGCAGACCGAGGGTATAGTTGGGGGGAAATACGTCGACTCACTGGCCTTGGAACGTCTCGGGATCCCCCCAGGAGGAAGTCAACTAATGTTGCTCTGGAGAGGGAAGTCTCCACTCTGGTGGAGCTGTTTCCCCCCTGCGACCCGACTACGGATAAGCGGTTGAAGACGGGTGGATGGATCTGATTTTAAAGTGTTACTTCTAAACTGCAAAATATGACACAACATAGCTATAGCCTCCAGTCCTATACCTAACATCCCTATAGTCAAACGTTATACTCCAGTTGGGTCCCTATACGATCAAGCAATGACGGTCTGTTAACCCATTTTGGGCGGGAACCCCTTTTGGTGTTAGCATTATGTTATAATTTAGCTATTAAAAAAAACGACTGACATAAAAACATGGCTTTTTCAGAAAGCAGGTGGCAGAGCTTTCTCCTATCAAGCCCCTTGTCTCTGGAATCCATCCAAATCCCACAGGCTGTTCAAGAATGGACTAAAAACACACCTTTTTGCATCGGCCTTTAGTTTGACCTCACCTAGTCTGAACAAAGCACTGCAGTACAGTCATCCAGCTCATGGTTCTAGCCCATTCTGACCTGAGATCAGATTCTACAAATGTCTTCTACATCCTGACAGTTTTCTGAAAAAGCCTATGTTTCTATGTCAGTCTCTATTTTATGTCGTGATGATGTACGATGATACGAGCGCCCCTCGCTATACACAGGGATGTGATTTTTATTTATTTATCATCTAAAATGGCCTACATTGTTTTTTATGTGATCTGTACGCATAATATGTAACATTGCAATACATTGCAATTTTATTTATTTACCTCTGAGACTGAAAACGTACGCGTTTCGGCCCGTCTGGCCTTCCTCAGCGTTTGTGACAGGAAGTGTGGTATTCATGCATGAGTATGAGATACAATCAACAGTAATTGAACACAGGTGTAATTGAACACAGGTGTGATATGACTGGACCTCTCTCTCTCTCTCTCTCTCTCTCTCTCTCTCTCCGTTCGCCAGACGCTGAAGGGGGAGATTGAGCTGAAGCGCTCCAGCATGGACAGACTGTGCAGCCTGAGTCAGGACCTGCTGTCCAGCGTGAAGAACAAAGACATGGCCGCCAAGCTGGAGGCCCGACTGGACAACCTGGCCCAGCGCTACGGCCGCCTGCTGCAGGGCCTGGAGCTCAGCAACGCACAGGTACACGCACGCACACACCCACGCACCCACGCACGCACACAAGCACACACACGCACACACACACACCCACGCACGCACGCACACACACACGCGCGCGCGCAACACACTAATCTCGTGTGGCCAGACCAAATTTCCAGATGCTTCCGTCATAATAGCATTGGGAGATTGTGGAATAGTGGTCTGGCTATAGGCGAGACTAATACACACTATAGGGCTGTCCCAGACTAAGGATTTAGGATATAGTCAAAACTATAAAACTGGCCAAATGTTTTTTTTTTTAATGATTTGACTGATTTGACTGCAATCACTCTGATTGCATAACATAAAAAAACCCCAAACAAAAATAAGTAGTTATGTAATAGAGGATCGTTCCATTTGGGTGCTTATTATGTCTGATTTTGCATATACATACATGCTTGATATATACAGTATATTCTTTTGTTAATTAATATAACCAATATCTAAGTTGAATGATGCAACAAAATACAGATCGACTAAGAGATTGGTAGTCGACTAAGTCAACCTCGATCGATTAGTCGACTATTCGACTTAAGGGCCTACTACACACAGTGTATTTTTGATTAATTCAGTACAATACACCACAATGGAATAAAACACATTGTTGCTTTATGGCACCTTTTGCCATAACGGTACGTACATACGTAAATCTTTCCCCCAAAGATACAGTGCTGTATGTCACGAGGAAAACCGGAGAGAAGATTTGTTTCCATTATAGGACAGACTGAAAATATCTTTCATACGTTACGGCGTTTAACCAAATGAAACCCATAGCATTCTTATTCCGGGGGGAACATTCACAATCACAAAGAATAGCAGAACGCCACCAGGTACAAGTGGATAAACTGAACTTTGAAAGTGTTCTCACCTTCTCCATGCTTGTCTGGTTTGGTCACACAACCTCTCAAGACAAATTAAAGCTGGAAAGAGTAGTACGTCGCGCATCAAAAAACATAGGATGCAGCCTCCCTACACTTTCCTCACTCTATTCCATCAGAATAATTAGGAAGGCAAATAAAATCATTGCAGACAACTCCCATCCTGCACATTACCTCTTCAATCTCCTCCCATCAGGCAGGAGGTATAGAAGTATCCAGAGCTCTACATGTCGCTTCAGGGATAGCACTTACCCCGTAGCCATTAGACATCTGAACTCATAGTACAGTATATGCATATAGCACTTTAAAAAAAACTGAATGTAATTTCATATGCTGCTGGTTTTTGTATTGTACTGTCCTTCTTGTTTGTGTATCTATGGTTGTCTGTATATGTTGAGTATGAACCAAGACAAATTCCTATCAACTTGTTGACATGGCAAATAAATTATTGAATCTTGAATCTTGAACTTACGGAAGTGACACTGATGAATTCCAAATATTATCCAAGTATTCTCAGGCACCCCTGGACTTGTGCCAAGGCACCCGAGGGTGCCCCGGCAGGCCGGCACCCTCTTTGATAAGCCCTGCTCTAAATGTCTCATCTCCAACCTCAATCTAATCGTAATTCTAGCACTATCTAAAATATATATTCTTACTGTATATATATATTCTTATTATAACGGTATATGTTGGAACCATAAATGAACCGTTACTATATTCCTGGCGACATTTGGTCCTCACTAGTGCAATTCACTAGTGCAATTCACACACATTCACTAGTGCAATTCACACACACACGCGCACACACACACACACACACACACACACACACACACACACACACACACACACACACACACACACACACACACACACCTGTTACAAAACACAAAGTAGAGTATATATTTAAAATCATCACCTAGGCCTCTATACTTAAAATCATTTCTTAATCATTTTGTTTCCCCTCATGGCAGAAAGATATGGTAATGCACTTTTTTATTATTATTATTATTCCATTGCTTGATGGCTTTAAAAGAAAAGTGCAGATTGTGCAAAAGCCAGAGGTCTCGTTTAACCCATTCTGAACGGGAACCCATGTTGGTGTTAGCATCATGTTATGCTTTAGCTATTGAAAAATAGCAGATCTACAAGCTCATAGCGCGCCACTCGGTGGCGCGCTATGAGCTTGTAGATCTGCTATTTTTTGAAAAATCGAAGAACGACTGACATTTTTAGAATCTGATCTCAGGTCAGAATGGGGTTAATCAGACCAGTGTGTGTCCAATGGAAACCTCGTATGAATCTGATCTCAGGTCAGAATGGGTTAAGGGGCACGGCCGACGGCAACCCCCTTTCTTATTTCTGTGTTGCTTTGGAGATGATATCACTTTGAGAACCCCTGGAGTGGACCTTGAAACTAGCCGGGGCTCATTTTCTCTGAGAGGAGTTTAGAGTATAGAGACTGGTATAGAGCGAAGGAGCAGTATATTTATTTATGCACTGAACGTCGCAACACAAAATTAAACTGTCAAAGCTCAACATTGTATTTATTGGATAAGTACATCACAATGATGAAGCTGTCCTGACATCCCATCCAGAACTTCCAGGGCTTGTTTATGACGTATTATTATTATTATCATTTTAAAGGTACTATAGGCAAAATTTAAGCCTAAATTCAGAATGTATATTTATATAATTAGCATTTTGTTACCCCTCTATCAGCCACTATATAATTTTGCTGGGGTGTTTTCCCAAAGAAAGGCACGTCCCTCTGGCTGTATTGTGGTGTTCCATTGTTTATGTTGACATTCATCCCTTGGCAGGGACGCCTCTGTCTGTTGGGGGGGAGGAGGGAGGGAAGGGGGGCTCAGCGGGATCAATCAAGATAATTGTTCACTGAGTTGATTGACGAGCATAGAAGTGTCTGTGCTTAGTATTCTCCTGAATCATTGAATGCATCTGTCAGGGGTGGTTTTCAAGCAGGACCCAAATGCAAGTCGAGATCTTAGAAGTCTTTATTCAAACAAAGACCTGCAGACTTGGAACTCAGGTGACAATACAATAATCCAACAGAGAACACAACCAAACACGATTAACAGGAAACAGGCAAACTCAAATCAAATCAACACAAGGATTGGCTGGGGGGAAAACAAGACACAGGTGAAACAAAGAACCAAAAATCAGGGAAGGTGAGACAAGGCAGTTAACTACTACAAAGGAGGACAGGAAACACAAAAGCATCACTTCAAAATAAGATTCAGGCGCCTGATGGAGGGGAAAGGAACTGGTTGGAATAACGTGTTCCTTCCACGCGCTACGTCCAACCAGGGAAACTCCCCCCTGTCGGGTGTAAAGGAGCAACTTGGACAATCATGCATGAAGGAAACATGAGTTAAGTCCGTTGCTCTCCCCAGGTTGGCGGAGGGTGTGTACTGTGTAGAGCCCAGGATCACATTAGATAATTGACACAGGGATGAAAAATGGGTTACAAAATCGTGGGATAAAAAATATATTTAAAAAAAAAGGAAAAAAAAGACTGCAACAAGCACGCACAAACAAAAATCGACACAGACAGACAGGCAAAGGCAGATAAGATATTTCACACTCGTTCCAATGCACACGCACACACCATTTCATTTTTGCTTAACATTGGCTTTGATTAGTCCTTAATCACTCTCCTACGTATATCTGATTTACATACAGAAAAGATTGTGTGTTGCGCGCCCACACACACACACACACACACACACACACACACACACACACACACTGGGATGAGACACCTTGGTTTATCTACTGTATTTCTTGGCATGATTCATGATTTGATGCAGGTGATCTTTGAATCTTTGACTCAGCATCTCAGAAGGACATTCTGTGGTGTGTGTGTGTGTGTGTGTGTGTGTGTGTGTGTGTGTGTGCGTGTGTGCGTGTGCGTGTGTGCACGCAACGCACGCGGTGGTGTTTAGTTTTATGTGATTGATGTAATCTTCCAAGAACATTGCAAGCTGAAATATACTTGTGTTTCTGTCCATTCTAAAAATAACTGTGTTCTCTGTGTGTGTGTGTGTGTGTGTGTGTGTGTGTGCACGCGCATGCGCGCGAGACAGATCTCGTCGGCGCTCAGCGCGGCCCAGCAGTGCGAGGTTACCCTCACCCAGTCGGTGAGCGCGTCCCAGTCGGTGACGGCCGTCGTCACCAAGGTGACCACCACGCGGGAGAAGGTGAGGCCGGCGCCCTCGCCCGAGAGTCCCCGCCGTATGCCCCGAGAGTCCCCGCCGCCGCAGAAGAAGAGACAAATGGCCGTGGACTCCGAGCTCAGGAAAAGGTGTGTGTGTGTGTGTGTGTGTGTGTGTACTTGGTTGTACTCGCTATAGGGTCAAGTGTCCCCACAAGTGGTTGGAATCACGTGTTCCTTCCACGCGTTATGTCCAACCCGGGGAAACTCCCCCCCCCCCCTGTCAGGTGAAAAGAAGCGTCATGGTCACCTCATGCATAGAAAGGAAGCATGAGGTCCGTTGCTCTCCCCAGGTTGGCAGAGGGAGTCAGTGTAGCGCCCAGCATTACATACTGTAATAGACAATAATTGACGGGTGGAAAAAATAGGTTTACAAAAAGGCTGCTGAGCCAGCCGGACGGCGTGCCGCGCGTTCGACTCCCGATCCCGACGGTCTTCCCCATAGATGTTTAAAAAATCACTCAGTTCACACGTGTGAACTGAGTGGTGCAATTCCCCCCCCCCCCCCCCCCCCCCCCCAGCAGCAGGAACAGCACTACCCCTCTCTCTGTTTCTGGCTCCCCCTACTGGTATTAATAAGTCACATACTTGTGCTCATGACCACTGATACAGGATACAGGTACACAGGTACACGGACATTGCTGGTTGTAGGAGAGGTTGCACCACTCAAAAATAGATGCCTCATTGGCCGCTGCAGTTCGTTTGGAGCGACGTGTGTTGAAGGAGGGGCGGTGGAATTTGCACTGGGGAAGGAAGTACTGTACACTGGCCAATCACAGCGCATCTTTTCCGGGGACTTACAGACCCGAACATGCGCTCTGTGACGCGCGCTCATGCTTCCGCAGGGCGTAGTGAAGGAATCTCAGGGAAAGTTTTGCCCTCCCTTGAGCCACATACGCCCCCAGAGCCGGAAAAGGGTGTCTATAAGGGTAGCTTATTTGAACATGCATGCTATTTGCTTATTTGACATTTTCCTCTTAAGCAAAATGGTTGTTTATGGTAACAACCCCGCCCCAACATTTGGGTTGTTTTGAGGTTAGGATTGGGGTTATATAGGACGAGTCATACATGTGATGCTTTTGGTTACGATAAACAAAACATTTGAACATTTTAAAATGGCTTTCATCTCCCAAAATATGTTGGGGTGTGTGTGCATCCGCGCACGCGTGTGTGTGTGCAATCAGCAATGTGCGCTGCTCCATCATCATCATCAAGGAAGTCATTTAGAGTGTTATGCTCTATGGAAATAATGTCTTTCTAATGACACATGGATGGCTCCAAATGACTATCACATCGTCACTGTCGGGACCAAGCCTCTTATCTCCATATCTCAACTGTTTTTGTTTAACCCATTCAGGACGGGAACCCGCATTATCTTATACTTTAGCTATTGAAAAACAGCAGATCTACAAGCTCATGGCGCGGCACCGAGTGCCTCAGATTGAGCATAGATAGAGCATGTGGATCTGCTATACTTTTGCTACTTTAGAATTTGAATCACAGTTTTGGACATACATAGTATGAGGTTTCCACCCGACAGAGACGATGCTAATTGAATGTCACTGCACTTATTTAGTAAAATAATAAGTAGTCGCGTCCCAATTGAAAGTAATTTCTTATTGGAAGCAGTTTCCAGTGATTAAATTCCACCTGCTTTGCCCCCCCCCCCCCCCACAACCCCCCCATCCTGACAAGCCTATTGATTATATTCATGGCATCCATTTATAAAATGTCTTCACCAGGGGAAGAGAGCGCAGCAAAACGGTAGAAGCCTGGAATCGTTAGCTTGTTAGCGTTTACGTTCGTGTCTATCGTTTTCCACTAGGCGTTAATTAATTTGCAAAGCTCTTTTATATTATCATGTAATAGCATATAGCTCTCAAGGACAACATAATGTGATGATCTGTTTGGTCTTCTCTCTGTTTTATATAAACATAATAACTGTCCTCTTCTCCCCCGGTCCGGATTTGAACCCGGCTTCCTAATGCAAGTGCTGAAATATTTACCATTGAGCTAATAGAGCATATGCCTGCTTGCTCAGGGGATGAATTGAATCTTGACCATCCTGTCGAAATTCGTGTCGGATGCATCCCTGGGTGTCTGGGTGACACATGACCTTTGACACGATCTAAATAGTCTCAATAGAAGAGCGTGGGAGCCCCATTGTATACGTTATATTGTGTTAACATACTCCATCATACAGAACAGATGCATAGCGCCGCTTTAACAAACTAAGCGTCCCTATTCTGGGAAGGAACTTTAGCCCAAAACAGCGTCAGACCCACCCTTTAGGTAACATCTATAAACTCTATCAAAATGCAATTGTTCAAAATGTCCGTCCGTCCGTCCATCCATCCACCATTCAGGTTCATGCATCCCCTCCTGCTGTCTCACCTCAGCAGGTACGTCTTGGTGTCCCTGAAGGTCGTGTGTTCAGAAACCGTCCTTACAACTGGCATTAGCATGTGTTCCTAAAATACTACATCCTGTACCGTCCATAATGCACAATGTAAAAGTATCAATATGCCTGCTGTATTGAAAAAGAGCGGAATTCAAAAAGGTACTTTTGTAAAAGTACAAAGATTGTGGCATCAAAATGTACTTCACGTACCAAGGTTACTCATTGTGCTGAATGTCCCATTTTCAATCTTCTGAAAATAGAAGATCGCAACGCACTGTGCGCTTGTAGATCTGCTATTTTCAAATGACCGCAATGGCCTGAAGTGGTTAATGTTAATGTATACAGATGTATGCTTACTTACAATTAGCAGCAGTATAGTTAAATGAGGAGATTGTGTGCGCATCTGGTGTCTGGATTTAGGACAGGTGCTGGATTGAACAATTTGAATACCGTTTTCAAAAAAGTACAGATGTACAGTTATACAATAATGCTAAAAATGTTATAACACAAAAAGCCCCGGATAACAAAGCAAAGTTAAAAGAGAAGTGAAACTATTTATGGTTTAACCTCTCAAACTAAATGTTTGTATTAATATAGCATTTAACATGCAACGTTAAATTAAAAAAAAAAATTATATATTCACTTTCAAGTGTTCATCATCAGCTGACACATGTTAATGCCAGATGTAAACAGTATCTGGACACAGCATTGGTAAGTCCTGTAGTCCTGTAGGCCCGGCTCAGGTTCTCAATGTGAGGTCTGAGGAACCCCTGGGTGTGCCGGGAACAAAGTAGGCCCTGTTCCAATTTGCCTAAAAACCTACATTTAGAGTTGTGCATCTTTAGCATTAAAGGAGAATTCCGGACCAACGTTTTCCTTACCTGTAATCTGATTACTAGAGGCAAGAAAAAGGGAAAAAAAATACTCTGTCCAGAACGCACCGCAGCTCAAAGCTGGGACGCAGGCTCGTTTTCAGAAGCCCCTTTGGGACAAAACATCGTATTTGGTCATTATGAAAAAGAGAAATTCAAGCGATCAAAATAAGCAATTTTAATATAAGCTGCAGTGCGCTCTGTTTGGAGTTATGTGACTTTTCGACCTGTGCCACGCTATAATAACATAATATTACAGTAAGAAAAGGGTTAATCCGGAGTCCTTTAACTGTGGCGTATTTATGTATGTGTTTATTTATTTATTTATTGTCTTGGATGTAGGCATCAACCCGAGCAAAATGATGTCCCCTTGTGTATAATCAAAAGGACATCTCTAATCTAATCTAGCTGTCACTGTGGTAGACTGTTGCGTAAAATATTTAAAGTCTGTCTTGCGTGTTTTGTGTGTGTGTGTCTATGTATGTGTTCTGCAGTCGTCAGACATTGTGACGTAGACGGTCTTGTCGAAATGTTGTAAAAGAAATAAAAAAATAAATGTAGCTTGAAATAGGCAATCTCAAGAAAACGTGTCTTTTGGCTGGAAACCTCGCATGTCCATAACTGTTCATTTGCGAGATTCAAATTTAAAAAAAATGGCAAAAGTATCAGACCTTAAAACGCATCGCTTCGATACTTTTGATGCTTTTGCGAGTAGGACGTTAATTTACGAAAACAACAAACACGAAATGTCAGAATATGGAGATGAGAGGTTAATGCCCGACAGCAACAAAACGCAATACCAATGTTGTGCGTGTGCGCGTGTGTGTGTGTGTGTGTGTGTGTGTGTGTGTGTGTGTGTGTGTGTGTGTGTGTGTGTGTGTGTGTGTGCGTGTGCGTGCGTGCGTGCGTGCGTGCGTGCGTGCGTGTGCTTGCCCCCTCAGGTTTGACGTGGACTTCACAGAGGTGCACAGCTACATGACGCGCGGCGAGGCGCTCCTGCAGAGCCCAGAGTTCTCGGTGTCGCGGAAGGAGGGCAGCATCCAGGAGCTCTACGACAAAGTGCTGGTAAGACTCACTGGAGAGACTAATAATTCTTCCATCGCCACTAAGGGGCGCAAAAAAACCCTGACTGCCAGTTTCTATAAAAAACTATATATATTTTTTAATTTTTAGCTTTTTATAAAAAAAATATTTATTAATTTTTGGCCAACGTTATACACGTTTTAAAAAGGCGTTAATGGCGTTGTTGGCGCTGCGGTTGATTAAGTCCTTGGCAGACATTGAGATAATTAGGGATGTCCGTTCTTTACCTTTTTTTGGCCGATATCCGATATTCCGATATTGTCCCAACTGGACCAACTCCTAATTTCTGATGCCGATATCAACCGATACTGACGTGCTCTATATGTGCAGGCTTTTTCACCAAAAGTCAACTAATTGTCAGGTAACAACATTGGTCTATAGAGCGTCGTAGTCCCCCCCCGGGGAAAAAAACCCAGTTGATTTTCCTCATAGACTTTTCAGAAAGTATTTATTTAAAGACTTTTACGCCGCGGACAAAGCCAACTCTTGTCGTGACAAATTATGACAAATTATGGGTGGGGGTGGGATGCCGCCATGAGATTGTTATTGTTCTGTTTGTGGGATGAGAACATGCCGTGTATGAAAATGGCATGAAGACAAGGCGTTTCCGAATGCAGGAAGCTACGGTTTGTTCTGCGGTACATCAAACATCAGACTCAAAATGTTTTAATTATCATGCTGAAAAGCAGATGACAATTAATGCCACTCACTCTGCTTCATCTATGTTGAAAGCTCTGTCTGCAAACAGCCAATTTTCAGCAGAGAGAGAGAGAGAGAGAGAGAGAGAGAGATACAGAGAGAGCGAGAGAGATAAAGATAGATGGATAAAGAGAGATTGATGCATAGAAAGAGAGAGAGAGAGAGAGAGAGAGAGAGATACAGAGAGATCGATGCAGAGAGAGAGAAAAATAGAGTAAAAATAGAATATAAATAAGTTCCTTCAAGTTCTCTTCCTCAAGAACAGACTGTGCCTCTTTCAACTTGATAATTAGTTTACTACGCCGCGACGAGTTGCACCACCGCCAAGTTTAAGTTCACACACACACACACACACACACACACACACACACACACACACGCACGCACACACACTGTGGCAGATGAATGAGCACCGGGGTGCGCAGTAGGAGTAGATACCCAAAAGGAAATGAACGCTCCTCGTTTTAACTATTTTGTGTGCTGGATTTAGGCAAACTATAATGAGAGAGTGGTTCTCGAAAGTAGTGGGTTCTGGGGACATAATTAAACACCTCTTCTCTGGCTTTCGACTGTTCCCTTCAGGGGTCGCCACAGCGAATAATCTGCCTCCATCTCACCCATGTCCTCTGCCTCCTCTTCTCTCTCACACCAAACTAACTTCACGTCCCCTTTCACTACATCCATACATCTTCTCTTTGGTCTTCCTCTATACAGGCCTCCTGCCTGGCAGTTCCAACCTCAGAGATCCTTCTAGCGATATATACTCACTATGCCTCCTCTGTACATGTCCATCTCTGTTCCCGCGCCTCTGGCTTTATCTCCCCAAACGTTGGACATGCACCGTCCCTCCAGGAACATTGGCTCCTCCGTCCTGATCCTATCCATCCTTGTCACTCCCAGAGAGAACTCTCGACATTTTAGTCTCTTTTCCTCGGCGAGGACATCTTAAAGCGCTTGTCATGCTTTAGCAGCAACAACGAGCGTTGTCTGTCGTGTTATTCTTGGCCCTGATTGTGAAAGTCCTCTTGCTTTTTCAAGTCTTCAATTAAATGGGGATTCGCTTATTTTCTTGAATCTTAAGCATGAGTACTGCTCTTTTCGTTTGGCGACGAGGACACGTGAGAATCAGACTGCAACACCAAAAGGGGTTCCCGCCCAAGATGGATTAAGTCACATGTCATCTTTCCACATGACAGAATTCCCAGTGGTCGAGTATTTCCAGTTTCCAATATACTTTTACTTCTACTCCACTCCACTCCATCTAACTTATGGGGCAAATATTGTACTTTTACTCCACTGCCATTATTTGATAAACTTTAGTCATATTAGTTACTTTGTAGATTTTGATTATTATTACAAAACATGCATTAACCACTTCAGTCCCAGTATCGCAAATATGCTATTTTCAAAAATAAATGATACATTTGAAAACTTGTGAAATGGGACCTTTTGCATAATGAGTACTTTCTACACTTTGGTACTTTATTAAGTACATTTTGATACCATTACTTTAAGTACTTTCAGTCAAGAATTCCGGACTTTTACTTGAGTATAGTGACTTTTTAACCCTGTAAGACCCAGCGTTGCTTTTCGGTAACATTTTTATTTTAATTAATTAATTACTTAATTATTATTATTTTTTTCTGTTCTTTTTTCACCTAAACGTCATCAGTGATGTTCATTGCAATGCCAGGCTAACAAGCTCATAGGTCGGCTATTTTCTCCCGAAGATATTTGGGGCTGTATTTTGTCTTATTACTTAACTTAAGACCTGGTCAATGCTCTTTGGCCACTCAGAATAGCCAAATGGAATTGATCACGCCTCCAGGTCTTAAGTTAAGTAATAAGACATGGTACTTAAGACACGCAAAATACAGCCCTTGGTGTGTAGTGACGAATAGGAGCTGACCAATTAGGAACTGTATACATGCAGTACAGTATGTCAAATTCAACAATAGCAGATCTACAAGCTTTCAAGCTTGTAGATCTTGATCTTGGTACTTTTGATGCTCGTGTGATGCTGTAGTATGATCAAGTAAGGCGTTAATTCAAAAAATTTAAAAAAAGTTTGAATATGGAGTTGAGACTCGACGTTTCTGACCAACAGCAGCGATATATAATACATGCATTGTCTGACTGTTTCCTTGCCATCTGTGCTCCTCTGTTTGTTTGTCTTCTGTCTGTTGTTTTACTACTCGCTCTCTCTCGTCTCTGTGGCTCCTTCAGGCCATATTTCACTGTTTTGTACTCGTTATGCAGCAGGACACTTAGTTCTTTGTGGATGTCCGTTGGAGAGGCTGTTACTAAACAGATGGTTAGAATCGTGTTTCATGTATGGGAAAAAGAAGGAAAAACTAAGTAGATTGCTGAATTTCCTTTTTGGACGGGCAATTAAAGTTGGCAATTTGTCTAGGTAGGAAAGAAAACAAATACGGATGGCATATGTATAGTGTGACTACGAACACGTTTCGTTTGAGTATGAAAATAGTTTTTGGGACGATGAAGGTGTGCTTTTAGTCTATGGCAGATGACATGAAAATCACTCTTGAGAAAATCAAAACAAAAAAGCACAATTGTGACAGATGGCCCTATCTCGGATACCCCTTTATCCCTAAACTTATTTGCCATATTTTATATACTATCTTGGAAAAAACATTTTTAAATCGTTCAAGGAGCCGATCTACATCCACACATTGTGAGCTTGTAGATCGACTACTGGCGGTGGCGCAATTGTAGGCCGATGCGGCGATGTATTGTAGTTTGTGTCTGGATTGTGTGACGGGTCGCAAACACTTTTATATGAATAAAAGAGTTGTTCAAAGTAAAAACAATCTCTCTGTGTCTCTGTCTGTGTGTCTCTCATTCTCTCTCTCATTCTCTCTCTCTCTCTCTCTCTCTCTCTCTCTCTCTCTCTCTCCTTCAGGCGATAGAAAGAGAGAGACCGGAGAAGTACAGGAAGCTCCAAGAGGCTACGCGCACGGCACAGACCCTCGTCGAGCAAGGTAACACACTCACACTCTTGTGCGCATAACCATGCACACACTAACACACACACACACACACACTTCCTTCCTCTCTCTCTCTCTCTCTCTCTCTCTCTCTCTGTCTGTCCCCATGGCAACGCCTCTACCTGTCTGTCCCCACCCTCTCTCTCTCCCCCCCTCGTGTCTCCATAGTAACACAGGATGGAGAGAGGGAGAGACAGAGGGAGACGGAGAGAGAGACAGACGGAAAGGGAGAGAGAAGGAATTGTACAGCAGAGAGAGATGTGGGGAGAGGGAGACTGAGGGAGACTGTGTGTGAGAGTGTGTGTGTGTGTGCGTGCGTGCGTGTGTGTCTAGGTGTCCTTGTGTCATTGTTGCGAGGTCTGAAAGGAGCCGAGTGCATATTTTTGTTTTTCATTAATCCGTCGTGTCTCCCCGTCTCACCTCTGCCTTCACACCACATGCTCCCACATTGTGTGTGTGTGTGTGTTTGTGCACGCGTGCGTGCGTGCATGTGAAGGGTGAGAGTAAACAAGTTGACAATAGAGAGAGGTTAAAAAGAAGAGTTGTATCTTTGTGTGTGTCTGTGCGTGCGTGAGTTAGAGAGAGACAGAGAGATAGAGAGAGAGAGAGAGTAAACAAGACAACGACAGAGAGGCTTAAAATCAAGACTTGTTGTGTGCGTGCGTGCTTGTGTGCGTGCGTGCGTGCTTGTGTGCGTGCGTGTTGGCTTGCAGTCTGTCAGCCAGTCATTAGGATTCCTGTCGTGTCCTTCAGTCGGCAACAGGCTGGCTTTGTTATGGGACCCTTGAGCAGGGCACTGAGACACTACTTCTGTACCACACTGCTGATCCTGTTCATACTAATACAGCACAATGGAATACTTCTACCACACTGCTGATCCTGTTCATACTAATACAGCACAATGGAATACTTCTACCACACTGCTGATCCTGTTCATACTAATACAGCACAATGGAATACTTCTACCACACTGCTGATCCTGTTCATACTAATACAGCACAATGGAATACTTCTACCACACTGCTGATCCTGTTCATACTAATACAGCACAATGGAATACTTCTACCACACTGCTGATCCTGTTCATACTAATACAGCACAATGGAATACTTCTACCACACTGCTGATCCTGTTCATACTAATACAGCACAATGGAATACTTCTACCACACTGCTGATCCTTTTAACACGACAGCACAATGGAATACTTCTACCACACTGCTGATCCTGTTCATACTAATACAGCACAATGGAATACTTCTACCACACTGCTGATCCTTTTAACACGACAGCACAATGGAATACTTCTATTCACCGCCGACGAACACCACAGTGCAATAGAATATAGAAAAATACTTTACTTTATTTTACAGTGCTGCGTCTTCTCTTCCTTCTGCTCCCCCTCCCTCCCTCCCTGTGTATTTCTCTCTCTCTCTCTCTCTCTCTCTCTCTCTCTCTCTCTCTCTCTCTCTCTCTCTCTCTCTCTCTCCCCCCCTGTGTCTCTCTCTCAGAGGGGACCCGTGCGGAGGACATCAAGCAGGCGGCGGAGCAGCTCAACCAGCGCTGGACAGGCTTCTGTGCTCTGCTGGCAGAGCGGCTGGCCTGGCTGGCCTACCAGGCCAAGGTAAAGATCACATACCTGCAGGTAAATACTGTACAGCACGCGCAACGCCAAGCCCCGTCCCGTAGGTGGCGCCATGCAGGCGCCGTGGGCTAGAAGCAAGTAAACCCGACTAGGAGAGAGAGAGAGAGAGAGCGGTTGTCCGTCCGCCACCCGCCGCACAACGCCTTGTAGATCCATACGAGCTGCTTGGGGAGCTTGTAGGTTCGGCTGCTTTTGGCTTGTAGATCTTATTTTTTTTTGTGTTGGTGTGGACCCGAAACACGCAGTCAAGGTACAGTTGCAACTGAGAAACGTTTTGATAGCTAAAGGACCACTTCACCACTTTTCAACCTATCTTTGTATAATCGGTCCTCACTAATCTTCATGGTAATGCTAATTCTCCTCGGGTCTGTGTCTCATAGGAGGGCTGTGGGCAGTTCAGGAACCAGTCTGTGTCTCATAGGAGGGCTGTGGGCAGTTCAGGAACCAGTCTGTGTCTCATAGGAGGGCTGTGGGCAGTTCAGGAACCAGTCTGTGTCTCATAGGAGGGCTGTGGGCAGTTCAGGAACCAGTCTGTGTCTCATAGGAGGGCTGTGGGCAGTTCAGGAACCAGTCTGTGTCTCATAGGAGGGCTGTGGGCAGTTCAGGAACCAGTCTGTGTCTCATAGGAGGGCTGTGGGCAGTTCAGGAACCAGTCTGTGTCTCATAGGAGGGCTGTGGGCAGTTCAGGAACCAGTATGTGTCTCATAGGAGGGCTGTGGGCAGTTCAGGAACCAGTCTGTGTCTCATAGGAGGGCTGTGGGCAGTTCAGGAACCAGTCTGTGTCTCATAGGAGGGCTGTGGGCAGTTCAGGAACCAGTCTGTGTCTCATAGGAGGGCTGTGGGCGGTTCAGAAACCAGTCTGTGTCTCCTAGGAGGGCTGTGGGCGGTTCAGAAACCAGTCTGTGTCTCATAGGAGGGCTGTGGGCGGTTCAGAAACCAGTCTGTGTCTCATAGGAGGGCAGTGGGCGGTTCAGAAACCAGTCTGTGTCTCATAGGAGGGCTGTGGGCAGTTCAGGAACCAGTCTATGGGCTGTATTTTGCGTGTCTTAAGTACCAGGTCTTATTCCCTAACTTGAGTAAACTAAAGACCTGGAGGCGTGATCAATGCTCTTTGGCCACTCAGAATAGCCAAATGGCATTGATCACGCCTCCAGGTCTTTAGTTTACTCAAGTTAGGGAATAAGACCTGGTACTTAAGACACGCAAAATACAGCCCTCTGTCTCATAGGAGGGCTGTGGGCAGTTCAGGAACCAGTCTATGTCTCATAGGAGGGCTGTGGGCTGTTTGAGACCCAGATTGAACAGAAAATAATTGTGGTATTTTATCATGAACATTAGTGAGGGCCAAGTGGACTCTGAAGTGGTCCATTCAATTACGACTTACCTACCTTCCTATAATTGGATATACTTCAGTACTTAGTTTTTTTATTTAAATAAATAAAAACTCAAAATTGTACTCGAGTACAGTAAATGTACTTGTACTGGTGAGGTTGATTTGGCGTAGACGGTGAAGGTACAGTTGCAACTATGATACTTTTTTTTAAAAACTAAGTATAGAGGGTGTGAGTGGATAAGTTACCACCAAGTTGACATTTTGAAAGCGCCCGCGGCCGGGGCTGTGGGAAACAAAGTGCCTGCCCAGGTTGTAGGTTCGAATCCACGGCCGTGCATCAGGCCTTGCCCAATGTCTACACCAGCAGTAGGTCACCCCTGCAAATACCCCCCCACCCCCCCCCCCCCCCCATTGCATTGTTACTCTTAAGCACCTTATGTCATATTGACGGTCATACGTAAATATGCGACCAGATTTTCACCAGAGGAGAAAAACTGAATTTATTTATATTTTTTTTCTCCAAAATGAGTTAATGTCACAGACATGACTCTTCACATACTAGAGCATGTCTGAAATAAATATTAGAGCTGAAATCGACTATATGAAATAAATAGCTAGGTGTAATGTCCACAGAAGTGCTTAAGCCATATCTCCAATATGGGTGGGTCAAACTGAACAACCAATATTGTCGATTTGAAGCTATGATTCCCCGCTTTCATATGACATGAAAAAAAAATGAAAATGAAAAATAATCCAATGGCAGTCCCTCAGTCAAATTTGGCCACATAATGCATCCTTCTCCCCCAAAGATACAGTATATGTCACGAGGACAACCTGAGAGATATTGTCCGTTTCCGCTAGGAGGACGGACTGAAAATAATAGTTATACTGCCGTTTAACCACTTAAAAACCCCAGCAGCATCCCTATTCTGGGGGGGGGGGGGGGGACATTTACCGAATATAGCAGATCTACAAGCGCACAACGCGAGAATCTGTGTACTAGTAGACTGAAAAATAATGCACAAAGTAAAGCACATGTGACATTGATAAAGTATAAAGTGTGTGTGTGTGTGTGTGTGTGTGTGTGTGTGTGTGTGTGTGTGTGTGTGTGTGTGCGTGCGTGCGCTCTCTCCAGGTGCTGGCCTACTACAGCCTGTACGAGCAGTGCGAGCAGGCGGTCATCATCAGTGAGAACTGGCTGAAGGTGCAGGCGCCGCCCGCCTGCGAAGCCGAGCCCCTGAAGATACAGCTGGACCGCTGCAGGGTCAGTATGTCTGTGTGTAATTGGGTTTACAGCTGGCCCGCTGCAGGGTCAGTATGTCTGTGTGTCCTTGGATTTTCATTGAAAGGAAGCACGACCAGAAAGAAAGAGTTATTTTGCTACCTGGCCTGAGCTTTGTATATGTCAGGTGTAGGTGAGGTAAGGACCCAAACGCAGGACAGCCAGGCATGTAGTGTTCAAAACCATGAATTGGTCATTTAATTCGGAAGACAGACTGGTGACAGGATACAATGACTCAACAACTGACTGGGGAACAAGACTGATATACACATGAGGGTGATTACAAAATGAGACACAGCTGGAGCAAACAAACAAAGAACCAAGAAAACTAGACCAGGGAACAAAACATAGAAATACAAGACCTAGACGGTACAATAAATGACAAAAGTCTGTGACTGTGACAGTAATAAGGTCACACCAATTCCATTTACACAACTTTAACATTGTAATACTGTAGAGGCCATTCCTGCTAGCTTGGCATGGCCAGATTAATATCATTGCGTAGATGTTAGTCTGGATCTTCGGTGTGGGAGATTTATTGCCAAGGTGGCGGTTTCACAAACGGAGTCCAACGTCACAGCAAATAAGTCTCATTTGGAATAGTGGGCTCTTTGATTGGTCACCCACCAACTCTGGGGGAATCCGGGGCGTTACGCATAGAGATAAAGAGTAGCTTGCGGTGGCTTCATGTTGTGTTTTGACTTGTGTGTGTGTGTGTGTGTCTGTCCTTCATCATGCCATCGTGTCTGTTCACCTCAGTTCCTGGCTGTAAGTATCCACACTGTTCATTCACTACATTATATGCATAACATACTGTACAGACAATACTATACTACTGTATATACCAGTGGCTTTCAACCCTTTTCATAATAGAAGACCCTTCGGCATTTGAGCCACGGACCACCATTTGATGAGATTTAGCCTCTCAGACCCAAAAACGAAAAGAATATTTTTGTGTTATACCGAAATCAAAATTTGGTTTCATTTTACGCTCTCAAGAGTTAAAGATCTATACGTTTAAGGGTCCATTTGGTTACCAAACTCTCCATCATTTAGCTGGTGACCACCTGGAACCCCCTATGGGACCACTGGTGTTCCCTGGACCACTGGTCTGAAAACCACTATATACACACAGTCAGTATAGCCTCTAGCCGCCCGACGCGGTGTGAGAAGTTCAGTCCACATGGAGGCTATCTGACTGATGCTTTTAATCTTTTAACTCATAACTGTTATAGCAGCAGTTGTAATAGTGGTGGTAGCAGCAGCCGTAGGTAGTAGTAAGGCTATAGGCAGTAGTAGAAGTAAAAGATATCCATAATATACAGTCCCATATGTTTGTTCCTCAATCTTCAAATGGTCTCTATGGATTCTGAATAGACCCATAGGTACCTTTGTTAGACACACCCACAGACACACCCCCAGATTTTTTATTCTACAAGAGTGTCTGTCAAAGTAATGCAGCTAGACAGACACCTGTTCCTGGATCTTCTCAAATCCATTTTATTTATTTCGACTCATTTTTAGCTGAAGTAAACCCACAAGTAAAGGTCCTCGCAGACTGGACGCGTTTTTCGGAAAAGCGTCGGGAAAACGGCTGCTAAAAATCCGAAAAAACGCAGCAGTGTGCAAAGACCTTAACTGTTCACTTTGTCTGAGAATGCCAACATGACCAAAAAATAATAATAATTGGAAACAGTGGTGGAAACTTTGAAGGCTAGATTAAACGACTCCATTTACAGCAACAATAAAGAGAGGGAACTGTCGCAGAAGAACATGAGAGTGAGCTCGCTGTCACGCTGGCAGCGCCACGAGACCGGCGGAGGGTTTTGTTCAATGCTTCAGTAGAGCAGGCCGGGTTTAAAATAAAGACTCCTATCAAGGAGCTGAACTCTCTTTAACCCATTCTGAACGGGAACCCATTTTGGTGTTTAGCATCATGTTATGCTTTAGCTATTGAAAATTAGCAGATCTACAAGCTCATAGCGCGCCACCGAGTGGCGCGCTACGAGCTTGTAGGTCTGCTATTTTTGAAAAATCTAAGAACGACTGACATTTTTTAGAATCTGATCTCAGGTCAGAATGGGTTAATCAGACCAGTGTGTGTCCAGTGGAAACCTCGTATGAATCTGATCTCAGGTCAGAATGGGTTAACGCGTTAAAACCGAGAAAGCATCCGTGGCATTTTAGATCTTAGTTATATACAGTATAGAGCGTTGCAGTCCCGCCCCCTACCACCAGGGCCCAGGAAATTATTCCTCTTTCATTTTACTCTTAGACATTTCAAACAATATTTATTTAAAGACCTTTTAAGCGTCGTACAAAGCCAACTCGAGTTGTGAGAAATCATGACAGTAAACACAATGTTTTGGGCCAAACAAAGAATTGGAAAGAATTAAAAAAAACGGCAGGTTACAACAACTTTCTTTGTTGTTTTTATTCTTTGTAATTATTTGTTTGGTCCAAAATATTGTGTTTTGTTGTCATGAATTGTCACAACTCGAGTTGGCTTTGTAGTCCAAAAATAAACAAGCTGTCTCGGCGTTATTGTCTGGGAGGTGTCTCTGTATCGTTTGCAACAGTCAGTCACCCATATGATACAGTCTGCTTCTAGCGAAAATGTAACTAATTCAGTAGCAGTAACATTAGCGTTTTCTCTCAGTCAGTTGATTCTTCATATCCATATGAGTGAAGCGGCCCGGGGTGACATGACATTGATTATTTTTCAAACACAGTTCTTATATGAGGCGATCTAAAATGGGGATTATAATGCAAATAAAAAGTGCATGAACCTGTGGATTTGCGCCCTCTACCGATATCGAAGTCAGACTTCGGTGCTCTATGACCGTTATCCCCGCCCGGCATCCCTCCCCAGAACATTGGCCTTTTGTAGAATCGGAAATCAGGTCTAAATGGTTTAACCCATTCTGACCTGAGATCAGATTCATACGAGGTTTCCACGGGACACACACTGGTCTGATTAACCCATTCTGACCTGAGATCAGATTCTAAAATTCTCAAAAATAGCAGACCTACAAGCTCGTAGCGCGCCACTCGGTGGCGCGCTATGAGCTTGTAGATCTGCTATTTTTCAATAGCTAAAGCATAACATGATGCTAACACCAAAATGGGTGCCCGGTCAGAATGGGTTAAGGTTCTTTTATGTATTACTCACTCGATCACTCGTGCAGGTACGGTACAAGCAGTGCAATGTTGGCTGTGTGTGGCATCATATTCCACAAGGCTCTGCTGTCGACAACTATACATATAACGACACAATGCTAATTATGACCGTTGATCTTTGGAAGGTCGATTGCAGAGATAGATTATTTATTTCCAGATCAACGCTGGGATATTATCCGGACCAAAAGCTTTAGATGACTTCAATTGTTTGCTGGCTGCTATATTGATGGTGAATGGGGATGTATTGGTGTTCAGCATAATCTGAAACCTGTACGCAAGAGTGTAGGCTTCTGGAAGTCTGGGCCTCCTTACAAAGAAGATTTCTAAAATGGTTAGACCAGTTTTCCATACGCTTTGATCGTAGTGGATGCAATTACAAACACGAGCAGTAGAATAAAAGATGATCCCTAATCCAGCTAATCCCTTTTGTAGTAAAAAATATATATTTATAATAAAGTTGTAGATATTGCTATTATTAGCCAAGAGATGTTGTGCAGGGGAAAAAAAGAGTGCAAAGGTAACTCACGGCAAGATTACTAAGAATAAGAGCACATTTTTCGCTGTAGACTTTTCACACTATGCAAAGAAAACACCTTTTTATAATATTAAACAACATCTAAACGTGATATAGGTGGTTCTTGGTGTTGCTAGAAGACATGCATTGTACGTACATTATAATGGTATAGGATCTGGTATTAAGTATGACTGAACCCTTATCAAAATGTAGCTGTTGTACTTGTATTGCTCCTGAGAATAGTAATTGTGTTTTTGAGAAGTGGGCATTAATAGCCTTTAGTAATTATAGCCACTACAGCTCAGCTTTAATGCATCTTGAAACGGCCGTATATTGAAGTCGCTTTCCAATTTCTATTATTTATTCATGTGCTTCGGTACACAAATGTCTTCTAAATCCTAACAGTTTTCAGAAAAACCTATGTTTCTACAATATGTCAGTCTTGCTCAAACTATTCGATGTCAAGGACCCCCGAGAGTATTACAGTATGTACAGTATTTGGCCTCCGACCCCCATCTCAAAATCGCTTATGGGCTTGTATATCTGCTATGTTTTGAGTGGTGCAACCACTCCAAGGAACAGCAATGTCCGTGCATGTTCACCTATGTGTTCTCCTATGTGTTGGTTAATGAGCACCATTATGAGTACCAGTAGGGCCGCTGTTGTGCAGAAACAGAGAGAGAGAGTGAGCTTTCATGTCGTCACTGTCGGCTGGAAACCTTGTCCAGAAAGAGAGTTACTTTGCAAGAAATGTTTCAGAAACAAAAAATAATCGGAATGAGCTTCAAACTCCTGTTAAACTGGAGTTAGCTGTTAAAACAGTCCTGGTTGACTGATGCCTTCACAGTCCTTCTAATGCATGAGGGGGCCGTGCTTTTTTCCCCAAAAAATATTATTGCCTGAAGAAGGTCCAGAGGGACCGAAACGTTGCCTTAATAAATGTAAAACGAATGTACCGAGAGCAGATACTCAGATTCTAATGTACCGAGAGCAGATACTCAGATTCTAATGTACCGAGAGCAGATACTCAGATTCTAATGTACCGAGAGCAGATACTCAGATTCTAATGTACCGAGCAGATACTCAGATTCTAATGTACCGAGCAGATACTCAGATTCTAATGTACAGAGCAGATACTCAGATTCTAATGTACCGAGCAGATACTCAGATTCTAGTGTACCGAGAGCAGATACTCAGATTCTAATGTACCGAGAGCAGATACTCAGATTCTTCACCCAAAAAGATTAAAAACAAATGAAGGGGGTTTGTCTGACACAATAAATATCGAATCAAGCAACTTAAAAATTTGTCTGGAGGGAAACACTAAACCCAGAGTAAGACGTTCAAATGACCCCAGACATTGAAAGTGAAATATCGCTTTAAGTGACGGATTAAAAAAACAAGTTGAAACGAGGACGTTGAGGAGATACGAGCTTTCTTCCCGACAGCGTTGATATGTTAACACGACGCAACTCAAAAGAGACGAGCTGTTTGTGAAGGATTAGCAATTCCAAAGTGGTTTACATTTCTCTCTTCATGTTGTTTTACAAGCAGCTCTACTGTATGTGATGTGTATTGAGGATTTTGGCACAACACGGAATGTGACTGGCAATGCCAGAAGGCAACATTTCTTTCTTAGCAGTGATCTGTCATATTGTTCATGTTCATACACATATTTCCTTTCTTCGAAATGTCAGACGGAGAGCGAGTGACTCAGGCCTTTGAACCTGGACCACAAAACGAGCATGCGTCAATAACGTGTCATTTCCGTAGTCACAAAGGTAAACGGCACGAGGTACGAGTCAAGACGTTAAGGCTAAAAGGATACCACAAAAATAGGTCCTGGGGACTATAGGTTTCCATTGTGGTCCTGTGTATTCAATGTATTATAATGCAATGTAACACAATAAAACATGCCATCAACAAATCCAAACATTGTCACGTGTAAAGGAGCAACTACACTACGACACTCAGGCATGAAGGAAGCATGAGTTCAAGTCCGTTGCTCTCCCCTTGTCCCCCATATGGGGGACTATAGGTTGATGGAGGGTGTGTAGAGCCCAGGATCACATTAGATGATTGACACAGGGGTGAAAAATGGGTTACAAAATTGTGGGATAAAAAAATATATATAAAAGAAAGAAAAAAAATTATATGTACCCAGGAGAAAAGGGGAAAACTGCATCTCTTCTCCACTGGTCCCTCCCTAACATTTTAGTTTCGTTTTTATCTGTTGACGAAATTCTTAGTGTATTTAGTATTAGTTTTAGTCATTACAGCTCATCTTAGTCAACGGAATCTCCTCTCCTCTCCTCTCCTCTCCTCTCCTCTCCTCTCCTCTCCTCTCCTCTCCTCTCCTCTCCTCTCCTCTCCTCTCCTCTCCTCTCCTCTCCTCTCCTCTCTCCAACGCAGGAGGAGGTGGCGCGGCTGGAGGCGGTGCAGCCGCAGGTGACCCGCCTGGAGGAGGCGCTGGCGGCGCTGAAGCAGGGCCAGCGGGATGGCGAGGGGGCGGAGCTGGGGGCGGACCTTGACGCCGCCTTCCTGGACGCGGACGTGGAGGCGCTGAAGGAGCACTTTGAAACGGTCCTGGAGGAGCTGAGGGAGAGAGAGAGGCAGCTTAAACTGAGTGAGGACGCACGCACACACACACCGCACACACACACACACACACACACACACCGCACGCACACACGCAATCTCGTCAATGGGTTTTTAAGACATGAGGCCGGTTCTAGACCACGTCGTCTAAAGTCTCCTAAAGTGTGCTGCTATATCAGCGGTGCTCAGATATCTTCATGTCAAGGACACCCGGAATTCTACGTATTTTGGCCGTCATGTTCGTGAAAAAGGAACGTACCAAGGTGCACTCTTTAGTGGTACTGGATACGCAGCTCGGCAAAAAAGCCAATTGATCCCAGTGTGTAGGATGCGTATGTATATACCCCGGGAATGCTCCTTCAACTTTGAGACACGAGCGAAGCGAATATTGAGGAGGGGGTGATGAACGCCATGCGCTGGCGGCGGGCCGTCAGGACAGTCGGTGTCATTGAAATAAATGAGTTTTAATCACTTTTCCGTCGCTCGCTCGCTCACTCACTCACGCCTCTGCATGTCAGGACGAGGCAGCACACTGCTGGCTTCGTTGGGCACTAAGCACTTGAACCCCCCGCACGTGTGCGTGTGTGTGTGTGCGTGCGTGCGTGCGTGCGTGCGTGCGTGTGTGCGTGTGTGTGTGTGCGTGCGTGAGTGCGCAATGGCGAATGGACCTGGCAATGGGCCCCGGTAGAAATATTTTGTTTAGGCCCCCTAAAAAATATCATTGTATACCATCTTTCGTACCATTGTACCGTCTTTGAACTGTACCTACAGTAAGCGATCTGATACGTACCACGAAGGAGTGGACAGTGATGTCACTGTTATGCAACACGGAAGTAGTATGTACTGTTTATAATAAACCAGTCAGTCACTGACGAGTCCTTGATGTTACTCTTCCTACGACCGATAGCCCCTGAAACCAGGCTTGGCTTGTGCATTGCACCGGTTGCACCGTCGATATATTCGCCACTGTGCGTGTGTGCGTGCTGGCGTGCGTGCATGCGTGCATGCGTGCGCAGTATACGTGGGTGCGTTTTGTTTTCTTTGAAATCTTCCAAACTACTCAGTGAACTCTGCCGAATGCGGCTTTCATCAAAGGCCAATACAATGTGCCTTCCCTGAAATGAATAACAATGCATCATCTGAGTCAGTGTTTGGTGAAATAAAACAAACACGTAGGGCCGCCATTATAAATGAGGGCTATAAGGTCTACACATAGAGAGAGAGAGAGAGAGAGAGAGAGAGACAGAGAGAGAGAGAGAGAGAGAGAGAGAGAAGGAGTGAATCAATGAGAGTGGAATATACAAGTGTGTTTTGTAACTCTAGAATGTGCTTTCCCCCTCCCACCAACTGAATGATACAACTTCAGCATGCTCTACTTATTCGGAAAAACAACCTTTCATGTCATTGCTCGCGCGCGGTGAAGGACGACGCTACCTGTGAGTGACTGTGGTGCGCTCTCTGCTGCATCAGTCAGTTCTGTGACATAAATGTGCAGGTATAGGCTATATCGTTGTGTTGACTCTACCAACAAACCGCTGTCAACAGCCCAGTCTGTCCCGAGACGCTGAAACGGTCTGATCTTTGGCTCTGTGAGTTTTAGTTTTAGTTGTATTTATTCGCACCATAGAAACAGTACAAAAAGGTAACATTTAACATTATTAGAAGACATGCAGAAATAAGTGCAGGTGAGAAGGGAACCCCATGTAGGGCGTATACAAGGTTCTCTCCTAAAATAATAAACAAGCAGTAGACTGAACATAGTATTTGACTGCTTGGCACCCGTCTGAAAAGCTTTTGCGCCTGGGCCAAAATTGCCAAGTTTACATTGAATAGAAAGAAGAGAAGTGCCAAGGTCCAAGGCACACACGTTTCGGCTAAACAAGCTTTCGTCAGGGTCCTATAGTGCCTATGGGACCCTAACAAAGGCTTGTATACGAAGGCTTGTGTAGCCGAAACGCGTATATGTCTGTGTTTTTAATGCTCTTTGCCATGCCACTTTAAATAAAGTATTGTTTTACTTGACTGTAGCAGAGTAGCATTAGACCTCTTTTTGCATTATCATAGCCAGTTTTACATTGAGGCGCCCATATATCCCTTGTGCCCACTTAACCTGTTACCCTATTGAGAAATTCTAAATATTGGGTGGTGAAATCACACTTGTGTGAAGGGAGGGACGTCAATGTTTGTTTAACTGCTGTAAACAAACACTGAACATCCATAGACTTGGCTGTCACTCAGTTTGTTAAAAGTACTCCAAACGAACACTGAACATCCATAGACTTATAGGCACAGTAACTGTGCTGCTATCGATTAATAGACTTAATGCTCCACACATCCTCGAATTGAGTGGGAAAAACCATGCCTATATTACATTGTCAATATAAGTAAATTAATATGATTACCCTTCCACAGTAGTAGCTTTTTCATATTTTCTGTTCTTTTTTACATATTTTCCTGTGGAATACAATAATTCATTGTCTTCGTGCAAGTAATCAACTGGGGAAGTTTCATGGTAATTACATTTTTGCCTATTCACCTATCACGACAAAATGTGTGATAAATATGAAATAGCTACTCCTGTGGAAGGGTTATCATACATTCATCCACTTATTTTGAGCCTATAAACAATTTAATATAGGTATGGTTTTGCCCACTCGGTTCATAATTAACGTTCCCCAATTTTGGAGGTCTGGCTACAAACTACTACAAACCGCTTCTGAACTGAATCCCAGCCGGTGGAAAAGGGGCCACTTTGTCACACAGCGAAAGGTGCATATAGGGCTTAACCCATTCTTAACGGGAACCCATTTTAGTGTTAGCATCATGTTATGCTTTAGCTATTGAAAAATAGCAGATCTACAAGCTCATAGCGCGCCACCGAGTGGCGCGCTACGAGCTTGTAGGTCTGCTATTTTTGAAAAATCGAAGAACGACTGACATTTTTAGAATCTGATCTCAGGTCAGAATGGGTTAATCAGACCAGTGTGTGTCCAGTGGAAACCTCGTATGAATCTGATCTCAGGTCAGAATGGGTTAAGTGGTCCAAGTGATTAGATGAAATTAAATTAAGTGATTAATTGTTCTGCCATTATGCTTCCTGTCCTGCGGAGGACGTTGGATTGCTATAATTAGTCTCCCACACTGGACCCGACGGCGGGGGTTGAAATAAATTAGATACGTCGTCCTTCCGTCTTCCTCGAGGAAAACCAACGCTCCGTGGACATTAAAAGCGATCCAAGACACGAGAGCTGTCTGTCTTTTGTACTGCTAATGTCATGCAAATGTCTTGTATCGGCGTCGTAGGCTATGTTCTTTGTAGTGTGGCAGTATCGATCACTGTTACTGTTGTGTGCCACGCTGATTGAAATTCAAGCACACACGACACACACACACGCACGCACGCACACGTACACACACACACACGCACGCACACTCACAGTGTCACATTGAAGTGGGGACAGTTTGCATGCATAATTTATCATTAGAGTTCAACAGCTTGATGGAGGGTGCCACAAACGATTAAACCGTTTGAGTACGACCAAACCACTCGAGGGCTGTATGAATTTTATACAGCTTCAAGTGGTTTGGTTCACACTGCACAGAGCTTTGATTTATACTTATTCTTACATATTTCTAACAAAAATAGCCTATTTTCGGTGTTACGAGCTGCTGTCCTATCAAGAATAAATCAAGCGTTTCTGATGGCAGAGGTTCATCATATTCCATATTCAGTGAAGAGGGGCTGCGATGATTGTGTTTTACTTTTGTCATGACTAGGTCAGAATAAAAGAATGGGCCCTGGGTCTTTCTTCCCTATTACCTTAATAGCGCTTTTGTTCATGCTGGCAAAGCCTGCTTTGGAGTTGCAATGTTCTAGGCTGCCAAGCCACACTGTGACGGTAAATGGACTGCATTTTATGTATCACACTTCTAGTCAACTACTGACCTCAAAGCTCTTTTCGAAACACATTCACCCTGCACTTACACACCGATGATAGAGGAGTCTGCCTCGCGGGAGCACTGTGACCCATTAAAACCGGGAAAGCATCTGTGTCATTTATTTATTTATTTTAGCTATATTTTAAGTCAACCACTTTAACCATTCTTTTATTCTTTGAATATTCAAAAGAAATAGCCGATATGCAAGCAGTGCGCCACTTTGTGTGCCGCGCTATGAGCTTGTAGATCTGGTAAATGAGAAAAAGAGGTTGCGCATCAGCAATGGTGTTCAGCGGAGTGCTAGCCCCAGACTTCAGTATACAGTACAGTAGCCTACATCAAAAAGTAGGAATTGAAAATTATGAATCATGATCATAATGTAAGCCACCAAATTATCCAAGCCTCCCCTCGTGAAAATATATATTTTGTTAGTCTACTACTCTTTGCTTCTGGGGGTATACCTGGAACGTAATATTTTGAGACGGCGCCCGGTGGCCAAATACAAATCATTTTGGGGGCGTCCTTGACATGAAAACGTTTGAGCACCACTGTTATAGAAACATACGTTTTTTCGGAAAACTGTCAACAGACATTTGTTGAATCGCCCCCACAGGTACTATAGCACTGGCTCGTGGTCACTCAGTCACTGACCTCGCGGGGTCGAGGAGAACGGCAGGTGTTTTTGCGGTGACATTTAGAATGGGACCTGATATCGCCGTTAACCCATTCTGAACGGGAACCCATTTTGGTGTTAGCATCATGTTATGCTTTAGCTATTGAAAAATAGCAGATCTACAAGCTCATAGCGCGCCACCGAGTGGCGCGCTACGAGCTTGTAGGTCTTCTATTTTTGAAAAATCGAAGAACGACTGACATTTTTTAGAATCTGATCTCAGGTCAGAATGGGTTAATCAGACCAGTGTGTGTCCAGTGGAAACCTCGTATGAATCTGATCTCAGGTCAGAATGGGTTAAGAGCATGTTGTTGTCGCCGTCACCAGGCAGAAACCTCTTCTCTCCATTGAACTTTTTGAGTGGTGCTATAGCCACTCCTATAGACAGCAATGTGTGTCCCTGTCTGGGTCTGTCCGTCCGTCCGTCCGTCCGAGTACGGAAATAGCAGGCCGGGACGAGGTCTTTCACAATCTCGAGTGGGGGTGTCTTCTCTCACCCGTACGGTATACAGTACAAAACGAGTAGTACCGCTGATACAGTACAATACGTATAGTTGCACCTCTCGGTTCACAGGGGTGCGCTTCTTTACTTAGAAATGAATGCCCTCCTTCGTCACACTACAGTGTCACGCAGAAGGCTTTTTGAGCCTGTAGATCTGCTATTTTTCAAATTAAAGTTTCCCCAAAACATCTCATTTACAATCAAGGTCGAAGCTGCAGTACAGTTACATTTATGCAATTGTGGCTTGGGGCTATTTGGGCACAGGTGAATTGGTGATGGTGGAAAATACACACTAGATTTTGAGGTACTGTCGAAGTCTATGACAGTACTTGAGTAGGCCTACAGAATGTCCAAGTTTCAGTACTTTATACAAATGCAGAAGTGACGCGGCATGAAGGGATGCGCTACTGTATGTATATGAGCTTGTAGATCTGCTAGGTTGGAATAGCCGAAGTAGAAAATATGGATAAAGTGGTTGAAAAGAAAAAAGTTGGGGACCTAGTATAGACCCCTGGGGGCCTCGGCAAAGTCCAAAGGAAACCTCATACGTCCAAAACGGTTCCTTGTCCGGATTCAAATTCAAAACTAGCAGATCTACAAGCTCGAGGCAGCATTTCCAGCTCATAGATCTGGTACTCGACGCTATACTAGTATGATCAAATAGGGCAGTTGTTTTACCAAAGAACAAAACAAATTGAAATATGGAGATTAGAGTTTTCTGACCCAAAGCAACGATGCGACCGGCTTTAAGTGATTCAAACACGGCAAATCTTATGGAGATTCATACGCTACTGAATATTTAAAAAAAAAGCTGAATGTTAGCATGAGATTTATACGTGTACAAGAAGGGCATGACTTAATAAAATCTCTTCCAAGGGCCCTGAGCAGCAATAGAGACAGCACACGATCACCCTTAAACTTTAGTCGGCGACAGTTGAATGGACACAAGTAATTGGTCAGAGAAGACCTAAGAGGACTGGAGATGGTATTTCCACTGGCATTTAGCCAGATTCTCCATGCTCGGTAGGTACTCCAAAGATGAAGATAAATTAACTTTATCAACCATAACAATTATGTTTTGTTTCAATTTACAGCCTTATTTATATTGACACTATTTAATTAATTGTAAAAGTTGCTTTGCTATAATCCACTGCAAATCTATAGCCCGCTCCGGTGAGATCAGTGTAATCGCGTGTTTTTTTTTACCTTTCTTGCTACTGTTGACAAGACATGGACATTTCGGAAAATTGACAGTTTTGGACATGTGAGGTTTCCTGCCCGACGGAGACGATGAGGTCTTACTGTGTGTGTGTGTGTGTGTGTGTGTGTGTGTGTGTGTGTGTGTGTGTGTGTGTGTGTGTGTGTGTGTGTGTGTGTGTGTGTGTGTGTGTGTGTGTGTGTGTGTGTGTGTGTGTGTGTGTGTGTGTGTGTGTGTGTGTGTGTGTGTGCAGCATGTTCAGCTCAGGCTGCGAGGCACACACACACACACACACACACACACACACACACACACGTGCAGACGGCAGAGAAACTGATGAGTATTGACCAGGAAACACTCAATCAACCTGTATTCCAAACTGTATCCTATACGCTAATCAATAGCAGTCTACAGGAGAATACCCATCATCCCCTTCACTGCATAATAGAGTCACAGCAGCAACCTTAGCTGGGGAAATAGACTGCTACAGAAAATAAAGGAAAAAACACCAAATAAGTTGATACAAGAACCCTTTTTTTCAGCCAGAAGACTCTACAGAATGATTGATGTTTCACTTCAAATCAATACCACCACTATATTTAACCACTTGACACTTTTATTTGCTAAGGACGTGTATAGACATCCTGGGGATAAGGTGCTAAGGACGTGCATAGGCGTCCTTAAGTCTTTTTCATTGATATATAAATTGAAAAAGTTGTGTTAAAGATGAATTCCGGACTAAAATGGTAAATGGTGCATTTATATAGCGCCTTTATCCAAGGCGCTTTACATAGATTGTGCATTACATTCACCCGTTCACACACACCGATTGCGGCGGAAGCCATGCAAGGTACCAACCAGCACATCGGGAGCAATTAGGGGTTCAGTGTCTTGCCCAAGGAGTCAGGACACTTCGACATGTAGACAGGATGAGCCGGGATTCGAACCACCGACCCATGGATCATTGGACGACCTGCTCTACCTCCTGAGCCACAGCCGCCCCGGACTAACATTTTCGGACTAACATTGTCTTTACCTTTATCTGACGTCATTATATCCAACAGTGGGTTGGGACCCCACTGTGGGTCGCGGACAGAGTCTCGGGGGTCGTGGGTGAATAATTCAAATAAATTCCACAAAAATGTGAAAATAGACGTGTTGTTTTCACTAGTTTGGGTCCCGGGAGACATCACATTTCTCTCTCGGGTCACGGGCTAAAAAGTTTGGGAACCACAGCACTAGATCCTAGCTGCCTCTGTACTTTTTTTTCTTTCTGTCTACACCAAATATATTTGGCAAAAAAATAGCAGATCTACAAGCTGACATTGCGATGTGTTGGCGACACGTTGTGAGCCTGTAGATCGGACAGACAGATCTATATACACCACATCTCTCTGTCTCTTCCTAAGTCCCTGTATCTCCCGATCGCCGCGCCTCTCGAATTGAACTGTGATTGTCATTAGTGTCTACGAGTAATCAGCCCCGCGTCGTGTCAGAGCCCCTCGGGGGCGCCACCTGGAGGTGCTCTGCTGACACCACAGCACAAACAACCTCTTACCTCACGTACCATGACGTCCTCCCAGAGATTAAGTCATTAGAATCAACCTCACAGACGTCATCAAATCAAACATTGCTTACTGATGGGTCTTTTGCTAATTATCCATCTTCATCATTCTCTCTGCCTGTGTGTATACAGTCTTGGAGAGCTTGCCTCCCGCCCGCTACAAGGAGACCATCGCCACGCTGTTGTCATGGTTACAGCAGTGCGAGGCCAAGCTGGCCATCCCGTCCACGGCTGTGACCGAGTATCCAATCATGGAGCAGAGGCTCAACGACGTGCAGGTAAGCCACGTGCACCGTGCACGCACACACACACACACACACACACACACACACACACACACACACATTTCAACACTTTAGGTAAAGGATAGGCTGTGTGTCCGGGTAGCTCAGTGGGTAGAGCTCTCGCCCTTTGGACTAACAAGTTCATGGATTGGATCCCGGGCACCGCCGACTCAGCGCATGAGTATAAGTAGTATAAGTAAGTACATTTTATTTATAAAGCACCTTTCTTAACAAGGTTACACAGTGCTGTACAATGAACACAATGAAATCAATCGACATTAAAACAGGACAGTGTAATGATACAAGGAAAAATAGAGTGCAACAAGCAATAAGAACAACACAGTCAAGGTCAGATAACATCGGGGAAATGTTTCCGAAATGAAAACGTTTTCAACAAACTCTTTGTTGACAGAATATTGACAGACTCAGCGTTTTTTTTTAAAGTGCAAAGTAGGGCGTTCCATAATGTAGGTGCAACTACTGCAAAAGCACGGTCGGTAACACGGCTTGGGTGCGGCAAGCACTCGGACTGGGAGCTGATGGTATAGGTGTGGCCCTCAGCCTCAGCAATCCATCTCCCAGGGGCCTATATAGCGCACTGTTATGGGGCCAAATTACGGCACACTTTAGGCACTTTAGGCATCGTGGATCGGCTGTTCCCGGCGAGGTTATTTAATGTTGAGGGGAATAAGCGGCAGGAGGGCTAATAAAGAGACATTTGGAATCCGGTGCAACTACTGAAGTATAGTGTTTAAGTGGTGTCGTTTAGATTAGATTCCCTTTATTGTCCTCCAGGGAGCGTGGTTTTGGCAAAGTTCTCCGGTACGCGGCTTTCAGAAACCACCAAAAGGTCAGTTTGCTTTTTTCCAGTCCGCTGGGTTGCATATATCGACGCTGGCCCGGGGGCAGGAAAAAAAACCTCTTATCTCCATAATCTATCTTGTTGTTGTTTTTGCTCTTACTTTTTTTTGTGTCAATTAAAGTTAACGCCCTACTTGATAACACTGCAGTGTCACACAAAACATCAAAAGTATAGCAGATCGACAAGCTCAAAACGCTGCGTGAATTTGAATCCTGAAACGTATATATATATATATTTTTTTGGACATACGAGGTTTCCATAGAGACGATATATCTGCTCCTCGTCGACTCTGTACAGACGGTGACATCAGCAGTTTGTGAACACTCCAACGTGCTGAATCAGCACTTTGTTTTTTTACTGATATTCATCCGATGTCTGTGTTTTACTCCAAGATAAGTAGAAATGTCCCCCTGATGGTTCATCTTCTACCATTAGATGGACACTGACATTCAACCGCAGGCCCAGGGTTTGATTTGTCTCTGCTTTTTATGCACCCTCGCTCTGGTCATTAACCCATTCTGACCTGAGATCAGATTCATACGAGGTTTCCACTGGACACACACTGGTCTGATGAACCCATTCTGACCTGAGATCAGATTCTAAAAAATGTCAGTCGTAGAGAGCTTGTAGATCTGCTATTTTTCAATAGCTAAAGCATAACATGATGCTAACACCAAAACAGGTTCCCGGTCAGAATGGGTTAATTTTTATATCCCTGAACTAATTAAATATGCGCATTTCTCTTTGCGGAAAGGTACTGTAGTAGTCTACAGTTTCTTTCAATATAGCACTTTGAGATTTGTTTCAAATGTAAAGTGCGATGTATTATTCTTACTATCGCTATTATTATTATTATTATTATTGTGACCACAGGTCGCATTTACTATGGAAGTCAGTCAGTCACTTGAAATCCCCATACATGGGAAAGCCCCCATATATGTGACCGAGTCTCGTGACATCATCAGGGTTGGAGATCCCTGATGTCATAGTGAATGGGACCTGCTGTCGCAATTAAGCCCATATATGGAGATATCCCACCAATCAACATTGGCCAGCAGCTCTACATCTGACCTCAAACCTCAAACCCTTCGATCTCCATACATGGATATATGTCGGGATCGGGAGTCGAACCCGCAGCACGCCGGCAGGCCGGCTCAGCAGCCGTCGGGTGCCCAGACGGTTGACCAGTCAGAACCTGTTCTGACATTCCATTATGTTGATCCTTCCCAATCTATCCTTCTATCCTCCGATGTCCCTTTTGACTGATACCTGTCCATATACAAACTCTAGACGTGCCTGCCCCAAAGTTATTAGTGCAGCCGCGCCCGGCAGCCGGTGAAAACTAGATCTCTCAATAGGCCTGAAAATGAATGAGGTAGACGGGGTTGTTGTCTTCTACAGCTGTGTTTAAAAACACACACACAACAAACAGCAGCAGCGACAGCGCTGCAATCCCACGCTCCCTCTTCTTTTACGGCCAACCGTAAAAAGGTTTTACGAGCGCTGAGCATTTTGAGTGGCGCTGCCAAAACAGCACTCAAACAGCATGTTGTTTATGCTGGTCAGTGGTGGAAAAGGTACGCATATATTTTACTTAAGTAAACGTATCAATACTGCAATATAGAAATACTTCAGATTTCAGTTACAAGTAAAAGTTCGGAATTCAAAATGAGCGAGTGAGCTTGCAGATCTGCTATTTTCATAGTCACGACGTCCGTTTCAATAATGATTCAGTCCCGTGCGCGTGTGCGTGCGTGCATGTGCGTGCACAGAAAAAACCGTTATTTGCACAACCTGAGGGTGTTGAGTTGAGAACAAATCGCAGTTGAAAGATTTATACACACACACACACACACACACACACACACACACACACACACACAAAATACCTGCCTGCTGTCAGCAGTTGCTTTCGTTTTAGTTCCCCGCCCAGGGACTGAGACGCAGCAGCAGCAGTTGAAGCATGCTGGCTGCTGGATCTCCTGTTTGAACACACTGAGCTGCTGATACATACGTATACAGTAGACACACTTCAGATGCTGTTATTCAACTGTCTTCTGTACTAACAGTTAGACCAGTGGTGCTCAGCCTTTTCAGACCACGACGCATCAAAATAATCACATTTGAACTGGGGACGTGCCCAAAAGAGTCACATTTGAACTGAACCACCCAAAACAATCATATTTCGTGCCACGTTCGTGGCACGATGTGAGCTTGTATGTCAGCAATTCTTTTGGCTATTTTCACATACAACCGAAGGTTCTGTCTGGTCTCGGTCTCGAGTCCACATTTCTTTCGATCTCGCCCACAATTTGACTCTTTCTTGACTCTGTCTCGGACCAAGGGACTCGGGACTCTTTCCCCCACCGAGTCCACTGGAGTCACTACAGTGCAGTGAAATAATGTCATTATATCCATGTCATGAGGAGCCCATTCATATTGACGTTGTAAGAGAGCTGTCTGGCACTTATAGACGGCTGATGAGCCTGCCTGCTCTCGCAGTGTGTTCTGTACGTACTGTATCAAATGTGAAAAAATAGAACCCCCCCCCCCCCCCCCCCCCTGCTAAAATATTTGAGCTGAACTGAACTCTGTAATCGTGCTGCGGGAGGACAGCTCTCTCACGCTCATAACTTCATATTTATGCGAGAGGGGGAAGCGCGCGCCCCTGGCTGAGCATTAGACAGTTATTAAAAAACGTTAACAGATGCATCCCGACAGCTCCTGTGATTTAAGGTGTGGGACGTAAAATTATTAGTCTGATTAACCCATTCTGAACGGGAACCCGTTTTGGTGTTAAGCATCATGTCATGCTTTAGCTATTGAAAAACAGCAGATCTACAAGCTCATAGCGCGCCACCGAGTGGCGCGCTACGAGCTTGTAGGTCTGCTATTTTTTGAAAAATCGAAAAAACGACTGACATTTTTTTAGAATCTGATCTCAGGTCAGAATGGGTTCATCAGACCAGTTGTGTGTCCAGTGAAAACCTCGTATGAATCTGATCTCAGGTCAGAATGGGTTAAAATGTAGCCTCCCCGCTGCTGCCGGCATATGTTGGTTCTTCTACACCGTTTTGGGCCTCGCGAGGATTCAAGCCTTTTTGTTCTCACATCAGTTCAAATAACAGTGTATATATTTACTCCTCCGGTCCCCCTGCTACAGCCTGGAACAAGCTGACAGATCTGCCATCCGCTCGCCGGGCCTAGTTCCCTACATCAGTGGTTTGCAACCCTTTTCATGTCAAGGTCCATTATTTCTTTTGGCATTTGAGCCACAGACCACCATTTGATGAGATTTATTTAGCATCTGCAGACCAAAATTCTTTATCCTCTCAGACCAAAGACGATTGCATGCTGTATTGATGTGGTATCCCAATAGGCGAGGCAGCAGGCGTTGATCAAAATAACAATTATTCTACAGTACATTCTGTAATTGTGTTAGACGTCTTGTAAATGAAGTAATTTAACTCCTGAGAGCGTTTAATTGGTTTGCTTTCTATGGCGCTCTGGTGGTGCAGTGGTAAAGTGGCCCATGGAGACTATTTTGAATGTGCCATAAGCCAACGCCAGCGGGGACTCAGAGTCTCAACGAGACAAAGAGCATTGACCCATGATCCGCTCATCAAAGTATTGGCTTAGCAATGCGACAATTTTTTTTTAAAGAAAACAAATCAAATCTCCACAAATTCAAGGCCTCGTGGAGTGTGTAATTGATAGATGCATGCTTCCATAATAGCACTTGAGCGTGAGTGTGCCCTTGACTATCCTGAATATTAAAGGGGATTTTTGGGGGGTGCAGGTACATGTAGATACAGTGTAGTATGTACCAGAGCCATAGAGGAAGACAGAGTTACGCAGGCTTTGGCACTTTGTACTGGCACCAGGGGGGGGGCAAGGGCCTCCCCTTTAGCCCCCTCTGGTGGATGCTTAGCCCCCTAAGCCTAGCCTGGTTAATAAACCAGACCGAATCAGCCGTTGGCAAAACAAAATTGCCTGCCGGCGGATTACGGTCTGGAGAGGCTCAATTGTACGCCCATTTCCTACACCAGAGAAATGGGGCGGCCAATCGGGACACGGTATGCAATATGGGCGGGCTTTGGTACAGTGACTTTCAATGCTTGAGACCGTTGACTGACAGTAGAGTAGCTCTGACCAATTGCGTCAAAGAGAAAATGTTTCAACCAGCCGCCCTGGAAATGAAATCCAACCCGAGCCTCCCCAGACTAATATCCCGCCGTCCGTGCGATATTAGTCTGGTTTATTAACCAGGCTGCCCTAAGCCCCCCTCCAAACAAGCCCAATTGACTGACTTCTATGTACACCAAGAGCATTAGCCCCCCCCCCTCTAAATTGCTAGCACTCAGAGTCAAATACTTCTGGAGGTGTGGTGGTGTATACTGACCCCTCTCTCTCTCTCTCTCTCTCTCTCTCTCTCTCTCTTGTTGCTGTATATGCTCCAATAAAGCGTGATGTGATGAGTGTTCAGGAACCATGCAGTTATATAGTCAATAACCAAATGTTATCTTTGTGCAACATCGATTTAAAGCACTGTGTTTACACAGTTGCTTTAACGGTCACCCTCGTAAAAAAAGATTACAACGAGCTATACTGTAGCGCACAGCAAATAAAGACGGTTAAATGTAAACAATGTAATAGCCAAAAGTATTAGTGGGGAAAACACGTCCCATAAAATATGTATATAATAAAAAACTGACTGATACCCATGTGGCCACACGCAGTGGTGGAAATGAACTATCAAATCAAATCAAATTTTATTTATAGAGCACATTTTCAAAGACCAGGAGGCCAACCAAAGTGCTGTACAGGAAACATGACACAAGTAACATAGTAAAACAAAATCAAAGCAACACAAAAAGTACACAGGTTACATTACAAAATCAAAGCAACACAAAAAGTACACAGGTTAATTAGGTCAAACATTGAAAGCCAGGTAGAAGAAATGGATTTTTAGTAAAGACTTAAAGGCCTCTAAGGAGGGAGCAGACTTAATATGAGGGGGTAGACAGTTCCAGAGTTTGGGGCCAGCCACCGAAAAGGCACGGTCACCTCTGGACTATGTCAACTATGTACATTTACTCAAGTACTACTACGTACGTATGTACAATTTTGAGGTGTTTGATTATTTCCAATTCCCGTTACTTTCGCTTCTGTCCTACTATATCTCAGATCCAAATATTGTACTTTTTATTCCACTACATTTATTTGAAAACTGGCCTGAATATAATAATAATAATGGGTTTTTTTTCCCCCCAATGGAAATATCCTAAAAAGATTATTTGACAGACAAAGTTCTTTTTTTCACAAAGGAGTCTAGAAAAATGAGGGTCGTCTCATATTCGGCACAATACGGTTTACTAGTTACCTTGTAGATGTGTGTGTGTGTGTGTGTGTGTGTGTGTGTGTGTGCGTGTGCGTGTGCGTGTGTGTGTGTGTGCGTGTGTTGTTTACTCTTGGCAAAATGTGCCACGGAAAGCTAAAGTGTGTGTGATCCAAATAGCAAAAAAACTGGCAGCGTGCCTGCCAACAGTTTGGGGTCGCGGGGAGCATTTGTTTTGGCAGGGGAAAGATCAGCCTATTAGAGGCGTATTAGAGGCTGTGTGTGTGTGTTGAACGTTCACAGTTGTCCATTACTTTGACTTACTGTATATGCATGCATTAGCAGCTCTCGCACAGCCGATCAGCACAGCGTTGTGCTGAGCAGGGAGGGGGTCGCCGCCGCCATGTTGGTTTGTGGTGAACATGTTTGTCAAAATTCATTTGTTTTTGCCACGGACATAACAAAATGAGTATTATTACCATAATAATAATACTACTTTTTTTTTCTTTACATTTGAAACTAATCTCAATGTGCTACTGTACTTCAAGAGAAGAAAAAAAAAAGTATTGTATATAAAAGGACTAAAATAAGTGTATTTCATCGCGATCATAATCATATGTTATCTACTGTACATATCTACACTTGCAAGATATTAACAGTGCAAAGGTGAAACCTGCAAAGGTGAAACCTTTGCACCGCGCGTTGTGAGCTTGCAGATCTGCCATTTTCGGAACGCTCGAGCGCACCCAAACATAAAATGACCCGATCTCTCCTCCGCTAGTCCCTCCCTATGACATTTCAGTCTGGTTTTTATTTGTTGACAGAATTCTCGATACATTTAGTCTTAATTTTAGTCATCATAGCTTAGTTTTTTATTTAGTTTTCGTCAGTGGAAAAAAAAGGTAGTCGACCTAACATTTCCCGTCGTATTTTTCGTAGACGAAATGAACAGCAGTCTGTCCGTCTCGTCTGTCCTGTAGGCCCTACAGGTGTCTCTGGTGGAGCACCAGGGGGAGGTGGACTATCTGAAGGCAGCTGTGGAGCAGGTGTTCCAGAAAGCCCCGGCAGACATCAGCCAGAGGTATGTACACTGCCCTAGGGCATTAAGCAACTAGTCGTAAGTCCACTAGTCAACCTTGTTGGTACTAGTTGACTAGTTATTTATTCCCCGATTTTGTAGGCCTCAAGATCAGGTAGATTATAGTTATAGTCACCAATGTGCACAGTTTATATTGTACAAATATTTATCTCCAAAAAAATATTCTTTACATAATAGGTAGTTAAACAACTAGTGGACTAGTAAACTAGGCAACTAGTCAACTAGTCCAAATGACTAATGACCTGGCCTACACTGCACCATGTACGCCTGTAGCCCCGGCAGACATCAGCCAGAGGTACAGTATGTACAGTACACTGCACCATATGTACGCCTGTAGCGATACATGTGTTGTATCGTGTGGTGCTGTAAAAGTACAATGTTTTAGACCGCGACAGAGGGGCGCCGTCTCAAGCCAACTTGAGCCACGAGAGAGAGACCCCACCGAGCCGAGTAGCCGCGCGGAACGGCTAAGCGAAGTTCGCTTATCCGACTCAGCCCCGTTCCAGTTGCAACCGGATAGGCACAGAATAGTAAATCATGTTCTGGCTAATTTTAATTTGGTCAATTTTGTACTTTTGCTCAAGCACATTTTGATCACCAGACTTTTACTTGTAACCGAGCATTTATGTATTGCAGTATTGATACTTTTACTTCAGTCAAAATGTGAGTACTTTTTCCACAAATGTGTATTATATTCCAGGTATCGTATGGAAATGGACTCTATCATGGCTCGTTGGAGACGCATAGGCACAACGCTGGAGGAGAACGCCGAGAGACTGCAGGAGCTGATGGGCAAACTGATGCAGTTTGAGGTGAGACACCCACTGTACGCCACATCAAACTGATGCAGTTTGAGGTGAGACACCCACTGTACGCCACATCAAACTGATGCAGTTTGAGGTGAGACACCCACTGTACGCCACATCAAACTGATGCAGTTTGAGGTGAGACACCCACTGTACGCCACATCAAACTGATGCAGTTTGAGGTGAGACACCCACTGTACGCCACATCAAACTGATGCAGTTTGAGGTGAGACACCCACTGTACAGGCAAACTGACACTACAACTGTACATCAGCACTGATCTGTGGCTCAGGAAGTAGAGCAGGTCGTCCGATGATCCGTGGTTCGAATCCCGGCTCCTCCTGTCCACATGTCGAGACACTGAACCCTGCTACGATTTAGCACAGCCTACATTGCCTCCATTGAGTCGGTCGGCGCTAGGTTGCCACCGTTGGTGTGTGAATGTGGGAAGTGAGGACCTCCCAATGTATGAATGAATGAATGAGCGCTTTGAGCACTTGGCAGTGTGCTATAAAAATGCAATTCATATTTATCAGACTAATGGATCTCTCTGTCACCTAGTTAATTTCCTTATTGATTTTTAAATCATTTTTAATTCTTAATTTACGTATGCGTTATATTTAATGATTTGATTAAATCTTTAATTAGATGAAGATGAATGTGTTTTTGACCCTGACTGTACGGGAAATATTGTGTAACTCTCTCTCTCTTCTCTCAATCTCTCTCTGTCTCTCTCTGTCTCTCTCTCTCTCTCTCTCTCTCTCTCTCTCTCGCTCTCTGTCTGTCTGTCTGTCTCAGAATGACGTGAAGACATTGAAGAAGTGGATGGCGGATGTGGACGTCTTCCTAAATGAGGAGTGGCCTGCCCTGGGTGACTCAGAGGCCCTGGAGAAACAGCTAGAACAGTGCACGGTACATATAGCTCTCTCTCTCTCTCTCTCTCTCTCTCTCTTCATCTTTCCGTACCACTGGCAGTGGTGGAAGGAGTACTCCGATTTTTACTTAAGTAAAAGTATCAATACCACAAGGTCAACATACTCTGTTGTGAAGGTATTCAGTATTCTGAATTTACTTGAGTGAAAGTATAAAAGTATTGGCATGAAAATGCAGTACCAAAAGTAAATAAAAAAAGAAACGAAAATTAATGACATTCACAAGTTTAAATTGAAAAGCTTTGACTGCATTAGCACAGTGTAATGGGGGAGATTAACATGCAACTTTAATGTCCAACCTGGTACGCGTTACTGTATCAGCAGCATGGCTTTCCATCGGCTGTGTCGTGATAGAGAGAGGGAAGATAGGACAGCGAGAGAAAGGGAGGATGACGTGCAGCAAAGATCCTCAGGTGGGATTCGAACCAACGGCCCCCAAGTTCATGTATATGACGGACCCCAGTCTGAAAATGTTTTGTGCCAGGGAGCCCCAGGAGAGAATGTTTTCCACAATAGCAGACGTGTGCTGCATGCGCTGTGAGCCTGTAGATCTGCTATTTGTTTTTATTAGCCAACGCATTGCATTCTTGCCTGGTGCAACTCAACATTACTTTTAATTAGGGACGAAATAGTTCACCAAATAATTAATGAATGAATCGAATGGAAATCAATCGCGTTAAATGTACGAAATTGAACTTGTCTAAATGTCTGTTTTGTGATATTTACGACTTCACCAAAAGTGCGAAATGAAAAGTGATGTTTTCAGTTCCCAGCCGGCTGTCATACGATTGAAGCCATTTCAGATAATAGATAGCGTTTGACATCATCATCGTTTCACAGAAATTAACATCATTCCATACTTTATCGCCATATATTACCCTAATCTTCTAGTCTCGACTGTAATCGCGTAGATCAATCAAACTATTAACGATAAATTAACGATCATGGTTATTTGCAGCCGATCTCTCTCTTGTCGCCTGTGACGTACTGTCTGACCCAGTCGTTGTCAAAGTGCTGTTCGAGGACCCCCAGGGGTCCCCAGCTAAAGTAGCATCACAATCACCCTGAGCACCTTTATCCTTTTATATGTTGGCTATTCAAAAAATTGCAGATATACAAGCTCACAGCGCGTGACTTTATGCCGCGCTGCTAGCTTGCATATCTGCTATTTTTTATTATTGTTTGAAAAAGATGCAAGATGTATAGTTAATGCTGCATCACAATCATTATTTTAACCACTTTATACATCCATATAATGGCCATTCAAAAATAGCAGATCCACAAGCTCACAAGTGCGTCCCTTCATTCCACGCTGCAAGTTTGTACATCTGCTATTTTTGACGAGGTGTTTTAATTGAGCAATATTACACGAGAAGGTGTGCTTTAATGGTTGTGATTAATGGAACGCCTGCATTGCAGCTGGAATGAGCCGATAGGCCAGTTCTGTAGGAAGCATAGAAGTACCATTTACACCCTCAAGTGTAAAATTAAGCAATAAGCCACGAGAGGTCTCAGGTTACCGGGTATTTTACACTGGCTGCGGGCATAGGCATAGACCCTCCCAGCCAGTGTAAAATACCCGGTAAGCTGGGGCCTCGAGTGGCTTATTGCTTTTCTAAAACGGTTACAAACATATAGCAATATTAACCTAATAAAACTATTAAATTCACAAAAGTAGCTACGCTTTGCGCCACCAGAGCGAGCGAGCCAGAGCCAGAACACTTACTTGTTTTGCTCGGCAAGTAGCCTATGTGACGGGAGAATAGCGCTTGATGTATTTACGGGGCTGCCTGGAGCCACACATTCACAGTCATATGAGCCGGGCGGTGCTTAGACGCCCACACGGCATGTGTTTGTAAAGCAATCAAGCGCTCCCCAGTTCAGCTACAAGGCTGCAGGATGATACAAAGTGATTGAAGGAGTGGGTTATCGGTGAAATTTACACCGGTCACGTGACGGTAACCAGCCAATCAGAATGAAGTATTGGGACTACCCGTTTTAGAATTGCGATTATACAACAGTTACCCTTAAAAAAAATACATATTGACTCAATTTCGTTAAAACTAAGTTTGCTAAAGAAATGACAGATGTAGCCACTAGGACCAAAAATGTTCCAAGAAAATCGATGTTCCATCGTGCTCGTTTAAGCACTGCTAGATGGCTGTTTCAACCAATCAGATTGCTTCGAAGCAACCTGTTGTATAATGTTGAGAATATATATATATATATTCTTGTACAGAAATCTTCTCTTCTGCAGGTCCCTAGCTGGCACAAAATCTTCTCAGGTCCGTGGCCAATATTCCACAGAAATAAAATATATATCAATCTTGACTTGAAAACCTTGACTTGAACACCTTTTAAAACAAGCGGTCTAACCAAGCGGAGTGCCATGCTTTTTTCAGAGTGAAAGAGAGAGCGAGCACTTTGAGTCGGAGCGAGCTGACAGCTCAATGTGTCTATACGCCTGAGGACAGCTGCCGGCCCGCTTAACCCATTCTGACCTGAGATCAGCTTCATACGAGGTTTCCACTGGACACACACTGGTCTGATTAACCAATTCTGACCTGAGATCAGATTCTAAAAATGTCAGTCGTTCTTCGATTTTTCAAAAATAGCAGACCTACAAGCTCGTAGCGCGCCACTCGGTGGCGCGCTATGAGCTTGTAGATCTGCTATTTTTCAATAGCTAAAGCATAACGTGATGCTAACACCAAAAGGGGTTCCCGTTCAGAATGGGTTAAATATGCCCCCGAGGCCATTCAGGCGTACAAAAAAAAAGAAGAAAATAACGTCAGACTTCATAAAAATGACACGGGGTTTGCTTTTTTTTTTTTTTACCACCGTCCGTGAATCCACCCTAAGCACCCGTGACACTTCTTAGAGGACCACTTCACCACTTTTCAACCTATCTTCATATAATAGGTCCTCATTAATAATCATGATAAAATGGCACGACTTTTTTTCTACTCAGTCTGTGTCTCATAGGAGGGCTGTGGGCAGTTTGGAAACCGTCTTCCTGTGACATCATCATTAGGCAGATTTATTTTGAAACAAGATTATTGCTTTTCAAAAATGTTTAGATTTTTATTATCGTGAGAACGATGGCTTCCATTTTCGCATTGCAACTTTTCAGGACTAGAAAGCCTGCAGTTTCTATTAACTTGTATTCCCCATCGATGATGTCACTGGAAGACGGTTTCTGAACTGTCCACAGCCCTCCTATGAGACACAGACTGAGTAGAAAAAAATTGCGCCATTTTTCATGATTATTAGTGAGGACCTATTATATGAAGATAGGTTGAAAAGTGGTGAAGTGGTCCTTTAACCCATTGAGACCTGAGACCAGATTCTACAAATGTCTTTAAAATCATGCCAGTTTTTTTTTTTTTTTACTATTTAATGTCAAGGACCCCCACATATATTATATGTAATCGGCCGCCAACAACCCCCATCTGAAAATATGCTGTTCATGGGACCCCCCCAGAAGCAAAGATACGAGTTCACTGTGTAATAATATATATTCAAAGATTTCCACACGTCTTCCCGACTTTTCGAAAATAGCAGATCTGCAAGCTCGTATAGTCGGTTCTTGTCACTGGTGGAAGAAGTACTGAGGTGTTTTACTTGAGTAAAAGTATCACAATTCCACAATGTATAGAAATGCCTGGTTACGAGTAAAAGTCTGGTATTCAGAATGCAATCAAGTAAAAGTAGAAAAGTAACCTATTGGCATCAAAACAAGTGAAAGTACTACTCGTTATTTTTCAAGATGTATTAAAATAAATCTTTTGAAAATAGCTCTGTTCTGTTGTTGTCCCCCCCCCCCCCCTGTGCGTGCGTTCCGATTGGCCAGGCCTTGGTGAATGACATCCACACCATCCAGCCCAGCCTCAACGGCATCAACGAGGTGGGCGTGTCCCTGAAGAAGGAGGCGGAGCCGCCGTTCGCCGTGCACATCCAGAAGGAGCTGGACGAGCTCAACGCGCAGTGGGAGAACATCTGCAAACAGGTGCGTGTGTGCGTGTGTGCGTGTGTTGTGTGTGTGCGTGCGTGCGTGCGTGCGTGCGTGCGTGCGTGCGTGCGTGCATATGACTAAACCTGACACTCCCCCCAGGCCTATGCTAAGAAGTCGGCCCTGAAGGGCGGTCTGGACAAGACCATGGCCCTGAGGAAGGAGATGCAGGAGATGCAGGAGTGGATCAACCAGGCCGAGGAGGACTACCTGGAGAGAGACTTCACCTACAAGACCCCCGAAGAGCTCCGCAAGGCCGTGGAGGAACTCAAGGTATACTCTCTCTCTCTCCCCCCTCTCTGTGTGACCAATATAGCAATATATATGTGTGTTCATAAAGGTGTCTACTCAAGTTGTTTCCAAGCCAACCCCCCGTGGGAACCCTTGTGTCCGGCTAGCTCAGTCGGTAGAGCTCTCGCCTTTGGACCAGAAGTTCATGGGTTCTATTCCCCGGGCACCGCAGACTCAGCGCATGAGTAGCACGGTTTGGGTGCGGCACGCACTGGGAGCTGATGGTAGGTGTGGCGCTCCACCTCAGCACTCCATCTCCAAGGGGTCTAGCACATAGAGCACCAAAGTCTGACGTCACTTTCAGTAGAGGGCGTCAATCCCCAGGTTCATGTATTTGTTTAGTTGCATTGAAATCGCCATAGGAGGATTTTTAGATTGCTTCATATAAGAACTGTGTTTGAAAAATAGACATGTCACCCCGGCCGCTTCACTCATATGGATATGAAGAATCAACTGACTGAGAGAAAACGCTAATGTTACTGCTGCTGAATTAGTTAGATTTTCGCTAGAAGCAGACTGTATCATATATGAGTGACTGACTGTTGCAAACGATACAGAGACACCTCCCTGACAATAACGCCGAGACAGCTTGTTTATTTTTGGACCACAACGCTTATAGTAGACGATATTAAGATCACCCCATGTTATTCTCCATAGAGAAATTACTTCCACGAACCAGGGGAATCGAAGGGATGAGCGAGTTACGTCAGGACTTCGGTGCTCTATTGTAACGGGGATATACCGACAATAAGGATACCGACAATTGTTAACGGCTGATACCGACAATAAGCCACTCCCGACCTACCGTACTTCTTCTTCCCTTGGGAAACTTTGTGACAGCTGCTGAAAGTCGGGGTACCACCTACTGTATATACCTGGCAACTTTTACAAAATGTCTTTCTGTTTAGGCCTGTTTTGGCTCTGAAAGAATATTCAAAGAATATTCAAAAATAGCAGACCTACAAGCTTGTAGCTCGCCGCTCGTAGGAGCTTGTAGATCAGAGACAAAAAAAAACTCAGAGACAAAACAAACATTACGAGAAAAAAAGAAGACAAAAAAAACAAAAACACAAGACAAGGCTGCATTTTTCATATTACAAAATGCATTCATTGAAATCCTCTTGCATTATCGTTAGGCTGAGAGAAGAGATCCCACTTTTCCCACTTTTTATAGAACTTATCCTCTTGTAGTATGAATGTTAGTTTTTTCATAACATACAGTTCCTCAGTAATGTCCATCCAATGTTCTTTCGTTGGTGGGTCCTGTTGGTACCAGCGTCGTGTGATCGCTTGTTGCTAAGAGGATCTTGATTAAATATTTATCATGTATTAGAAACTCTTCAGGGATATTTCCCAGCAATAAAAAGGAACAAGTCAGAGGTATCTTAAAACACAGAATGGTCTCCAAGGTGGAGTGGATGTCCTGCCAGTATTTTTTAATTCCAGTCCAGAATATGTAGATCTGCTATTTTTCAATAGCTAAAGTATAACATAATGCTTAGTTAAAACACCAAAATGGGTTAAGTAGCATGTGACGGGTCAAACTAGTTTTCTTTTTCATGAATGTTAAAAGGGCGAGATTCCTTCCTCAACATAGTGCGAATGTGCCTGAAAAGTTTCACCGGAATCGGACGCTGCGTTCATGAAAATAAACAAACAAAAACATATATACACTCAAATCGATCCATGAAATGTATGAACAAAGTATATTTGTAATACAATATGTAGTGGGGGTCCCTGCTTCGTCTATCCCAGCTATGGGGTCCTTGGTCTAAAAAAATAAAATAAAATTGTTGAAGACCCCTGCATGGTCTCAGTGAAAGAATCAAAAGATTTCTCCAAATAGAGTGAGCATTGTATCAAGGTTAAAGAACTGCATGCTTTCTAAGGAGTTTGTCCCGGGATAGATTGGAATCTATTTATTCTCTGTCACGACCTCAATCTCCTCTCCACTGATCCTAGATATAGAGCTGGGTGGTGAAGCGTCACATCTCAAATGATATAAAAAAAAAAAAGAGAAGAGAAGAGAAGAAAATCTGCTTTTCTTGGATGTGTGCCGATTCAAATATGAGGTCTCACGGCAGTCTGCGACGTCTGCGTATTAAATATACAGCAAAGGTGACCGCACAATCACCTGTGCTACTGTCTGTGCCAGAGTTGAATGATTTGCGGTTCCTTAGCGATTCCCTGTCAACGGTACAATACCTTAACGTTTACATTTAACGATTCATATATAGGCCTAGTATATATATATATATATATATATATATATATATATATATATATATATATATATATATATTATAAACACAAATTCAATCATACGTGCATACTGTAGTTAGTAGTGGTTCTCAATGTTGGTTACTACTGGGTTACTCCAGGGTTCCAAATGAAACATTTGCAGGTCTGTAGTTTAGTTGGAACACACTGGACCCTTTGGGGTCCATTTGGTTCCTTTTGTACACTCTCAGAGTGACTACGCAACTCTGACAAGGTGCTGCCTTACTACCCTTTGAGATCTGCCCTTAAACACATCTGCTGCTGGAGTAAATCAATACATAAATTCACCCTCTGCCAGCAATTTTCCATGGAAGGCAAATATGCGTCATATCGCGTTTTGAGATTGTAGACCGGCTGTTTTTTGCTACTCTTGTGCGCTACCGTCTCTGTATGACGAAGAGTATGAATTTACAAAAAAAAAGAAGGAAAGAAGAAAAACATTAAAAAGTCAAAATATGGAGATAGGAGGTTTCTGCCAGACAGCGATGATCTAGGAATGTGTTAGAACTAAGTCACTCCCGCTCTCGTTTTCTTTCCAGATTGAGGCTTCCCTCTCTCTCAGCAACAGGTGCCCTTGAAGCAATTTGTGAGAGCGATGGAGACGCACAACAAATGAGCTAGTGGAGAAAAAAAAAAACTTTCAACCTCTTTCTCATTAAATTTAGGCAAGCGTAAACTATTTAACACAATTATCCTGAGTAACTATCACTTTCCCCCCGAGCCGACTATGCCTGCCTTCCTTGACTTGCCATCCAATTTACCTTTACCTATTGAGCATACAATGTCTCCCAGTGAAGGCCTATTCATAGTCAGGTTTTTCGGTGGTGAGGTGACCACCGCTCCGGTGGTGAGCTGACCACCGGAGCTGAAATAACGTTGAGCGGTGGTGAGTAAAAACAGAGAAGGGCTGGAGCGGTGGCGGCTTGTGACGTCATGTTGTAGTTCGGTGGTCACCTATAACCACCAAAAATCCAGACTATGTACGTATGAGCCTTAAGGCTACAACGCCGTCGGCGTCATCTACAATGCCAGATCAGACGCCTGCCACGTCGAGGCAAACATCCAGCTCAAAGCAGACACCTCCTGTATCAAAGCCAACGTTCCAGCGTACCCTCCTATGATGATAGAGCTCCGCCGTGCTTCTTCCGTCCTATCACGTTCTCCGGATCGCTGCTCTGCGTCTCGTCCGTTGGTCTGAATCCCCCCACCACGGTGCATTTCACGTGCAGGGTGTGGACCGCCCCCAAGGGGTTGAGGGACTGGGCCTTGTAACAACCAAAACACAAAACGACTAAACACTGCTGGGGCCACAGCAATTGAGGCTATTTCTGTATATACTGTATCTATAGAGGTTCGGCCCTCACACCTACTTTGCACTGTATCCGTCAGTCCTTGTCCCTTTCGTGTCCATTATGTGGCGGTCCCTTATGTCATCTGTATATGCCCATACTGTATATGGGCATGCTGATATATGGAGATCTCTTTATCTGTCACTTGGTCACTTGTGAACACTGCAATAATACACTCTCTCTCTCTCTCTCTCTCTCTCTCTCTCTCTCTCTCTCTCTCTCTCTCTCTCTCTCTCTCTCTCTCTCTCCCTCTCCATCTCGTTCTCCTCTGCTCATGTCTCATCTCTCTCATCGATTGGTGCATTTTCTTCAGAGCTGCCGTTGATCCTCAAACGTCTTTGGATTCCTTCATTGGGAAAGGTGTCGATGCTCATGCATCCCCCCCCCATGGCACGCTTTTATTTACCGCGTTTTATCCTTCCCAGGATAAATAAAGCATTATAGGGGATATAATAAATGTCACAGACACTGCGTTCCAACTATACAGCATTTGAGGCATTTGATGTTCGACTAACATCATGAAAGGTCCTCTATAAATAAGAGTTTATTATTTTTTTTCACTGACAAAAATATGAAAACTAAATAAAAAATAACCTACGGTGACTAAAACTAAGACTAAATATTGATTCAAAACAGATTAAAATGTTAGCAAAAGTAGTTATGGTATAGTGTCACAATCATAACCATATTTTATGATTTGGCTATACAGATAAGCTCATAGCTCGTAGGGAAAATTCTCAATTCTCAATTCTCCGGTCCTTCTCCGCGTTCTGTTGCTTTAGCAGCTGTACCGCCAGCACCAAGTCTAGGGTGGTTTGCTGCTGCTGTTTGAGAGATCTTCTCAGACAAAAACTCAGACAAAGTTCCTCCCCTTCCTCCTGCATAGAGGTGCTTCTTCATTGTCGTATAGCGTTACATTATTAACTTTAAATCGCTATTCAAAGTTTAGAGTTGCGGTTGAAAAGTTTGTCCTTCCTCCTTTACTTTGTCTCCGAGGAACAATTTGTCTTGGAGACATCTGAGTTGGTTAGGGCCAGAACATTAAAATCAATGGCTCATTTAAGAAGTTGATAGAAAAAGAAAAAGTTACTGGAACTCCGTTGGCAAGACAGTACCGCCGTACAGTATAAGACATATCTGTGGGAGATGCAGAGAACGTATGGAAAATAAATGATCGTCTCTGTCGGAGTGGAAACCTCATATGTCCACAACGGTTACTTTTCAGGATTCAAATAAAAAATCACACCCGTGTGAACAAAGTGGTGCATTTGGTGGACTTGGTACATTATTTATTATAAAGCCTCTTTTCTTGACTTCAATCTTTCAATCTTTTCTTCCCTTCTCTCTTTTTTTTCTCCTTCTCTTTCTCAGCGGGTGAAAGATTAGTGGTGGGGTGGGTGTTTGTTCATTGATTCTCTCTGTTGATTGGTGCGCTCTGTGGCGTCTCTCTCTCTGTCTCTCTCTCTCTCTCTCCGTGTTCTGCATTGTCAACAGCGGATTTGAGCTGAATGGATGGATCTATCTATACTGTCAACTAGAGTAAAATGGTGCATTTATAATATGCAGCACCAATACCCACACACTCCAATTCACACACATTCACATGCACATGCATTCACACACACACACACAGGTACTTTTACTTTATGGAGGCGCATTTCAAAATTGCTGTACTTTTACTTCTACTTTTAGCCCGGGATCGAATCCCCCCCCCCCCCCCCCGCCCTCCCCATTTCACGCGTAATCTATACATTGAAGCTATACACACTATAGCATCCGTAACGTCCGTTCATTTGTGTCACCTGTGTCTTTCCGTGCGGTCAAACCCAGAGGGCCCAGGAGGAGGTCCACTCCAAGGAGCTGAAGGTCAAGTTTAATTTGTGTCCCGTGTGTCTCTTTCCGTGCGGTCAAACCCAGAGGGCCCAGGAGGAGGTCCACTCCAAGGAGCTGAAGGTCAAGCTGCTGACGGACAGCGTCAACAGCTTCATCGCCAAGGCGCCGCCCACGGCCCACGATGCGCTGCGCTCCGAGCTCGACGTCCTCACCGCCAACTACCAGCGCCTCTGCAGCCGCCTGGACGGCAAGTGCAAGACCCTGGAGGTAAGAGCCTGTCTGTCTGTCTGTCTGTCTGTCTGTCTGTCTGTCTGTCTCTATACTGTCAACTAGAGTAAAATGGTGCAATAATTAATAGGCAGCACCTTTTATCCAAAGCACTTTACAACGTGTACCCAATCACCCACACACTCACATTCACATGCACATGCATTCACACACACACACACACACACACACACACACACACACACACAGATTCACATAGCCACCGAGTTGTGGGGAACAAATGAAACCCGTGGGGGATGGAGATAGACGAACACACATCACAACACCGACGCCGTTCTATAAGAAAGGTCGGCGGACACTACATGTTTTATGCACAGGCAGAGACGGTGTAGCCTGGAGGATACAAGGTTTTAATTGGATCTTTCCAACTAATCCTTTTTGTAGAGATTGCATTGACTTTATGGTTTTGTTGGCTCATCACCAGACAGCGAGTAATGACAACAAACGTTTAAAAGAAATCAACATTTTCCACCGACATAGCTGCAGTACAGCTTGATATCATGACATCAATGTACTGTATGAGACCCTGCATGGTACCGTAATTTCCGGACTATAAGCCGCACCTTTTTACCCATGATTTGAACCCTGCGGCTTATACAACGGTGCGGCTTATCTATGGATTTTTACAGCTAACGCAGAGCCATCTAAGGCTCTGAGCTAACGAAACGGCCACTAGGGGGCCACCTGCGGCTTATAGTCCGGTGCGGCTTGTATACGTACATATTTGTGATTTTCCCTAAATTTGGCTGGTGCGGCTTATATTCAGGTGTGCCTTATAGTCCGGAAATTACGGTACTTAAAGGAGAATTCCAGACTAGACTTCTTTGTACCTTAATCTGGTGTTAATCAGCTCAGCTGTCAGGTAAATTGGTTATTTTGAACGATGTTCATCGTTGATGTCGGGCAGAAACCCTATTCTGTATGTCCAAAACTGTTACTTTTCAGAAAATGGGGATTTAAAAAAAAATGGTTTATTAGTTAAAGAGATTTAATGATAAGCAACTAAGCAAGGGGGATAATCCACAATGAGCGGGGGACGGATATTGAAATATAATTCATTGATGCAGATTCTAATTAATTAGCATAATGCAATTATATAATACACGGAGGAGGGTGCATTATGTCCTGATAGCGGCTCAGAGTGGATTATCCTGCTTACGGGGTGGCCCCCGTGCCCCGCGTTGAAAGTTATATTGAAATCCATGTTTTTCGGCTGAAAAAACATGAACATTAACACAGTTACGGTGACGATTATGTGCATTAACCCATTCTGACCTGAGATCAGATTCATACGAGGTTTCCACTGGACACAGTACTGGTCTGATTAACCCATTCTGAACTGAGATCAGATTTTGAAAATGTCAGTCGTTCTTCGATTTTTCAAAAATAGCAGACCTACAAGCTCGTAGCGCGCCACTCGGTGGCGCGCTATGAGCTTGTAGATCTACTATTTTTCAATAGCTATGAAGCATAACATGATGCTGACATCAAAAGGGGTTCCCGTTCAGAATGGGTTAATTTAGCACGGCGTGTCGCTGCGGTCACGCACAGTATTCTCTGTGGTCACGGTGTTAAAAGCTTTTCTTGTTCCCACAACATTTGAATGCTAAAAAGCAAAGACATAATGGTACTAAAAAGTGAAAAGATAAGAGTATCCATAACGTGACGGTATGATTTGGACACATTTAGGGTTTCCAACCCGACAGATGATAAGTGCATAAAATAACTGGAATGTGAGGTTAAATGCGAACACCATGGCGGACCGTACGCGGCCATCCCCCCTGGCACCCCCAACGAGCTGCAATTAGTGCCTCTCGGAGAAGATGTATAACCCATTCTGACCTGAGATCAGATTCATACGAGGTTTCCACTGGACACACACTGGTCTGATGAACCCATTCTGACCTGAGATCAGATTCTAAAAATGTCAGTCGTTCTTCGATTTTTCAAAAATAGCAGACCTACAAGCTCGTAGCGCACCACTCGGTGGCGCGCTATGAGCTTGTAGATCTGCTATTTTTCAATAGCTAAAGCATAACATAGTGCTAACACCAAAATGGGTTCCCGGCCAGAATGGGATAACATACCGTGGCCTCAACCTTCCACTAAGTCCATAATACATCACATCGTGGACTCGTGCCGGTTCGAAGCCATCCCACTGTCCTCCCCCCCCCCCCCCCCCCCCCGTCTCTCCTGCCATGTAGTTTCTATCGACTGGAGCTCTGAGTGGTTCTCAAACGCGTTAAATGTCAACTTAAGGACAGTGACCCCCCCAAATTGATTTGGATGTATTTGGCAGAGGACGCCCATATTGTGCCAGGGGACCCCCAGGAGAGTAGATTGTTCCTTGCATAAGGGGGGCGACGTTCGAGGAAAGGCAGTGGGGGGGTCACCGACATCATTCGCCCATTCTGACCGGGAACACATTTTGGTGTTATCATCATGTTATGCTTTAGCTATTGAAAAATAGCAGATCTACAAGCTCATAGCGCGCCACCGAGTGGCGCGCTACGAGCTTGTAGGTCTGCTATTTTTGAAAAATCGAAGAACGACTGACATTTTTTAAAATCTGATCTCAGGTCAGAATGGGTTAATCAGACCAGTGTGTGTCCAGTGGAAACCTCGTGTGAATCTGATCTCAGGTCAGAATGGGTTAGAAACCATCCTGTGGCGTTCACGACAAGGTGCACTGATACAAAATAATATGTGATCGAGAAAGGTTCCGTTTGGGGACCAAACTACTCATTTATTTACATCACCTGGGACATGGTGCTAAATTGTGTTGATTTTGTCCACTACAAAACTCATCAACTACCTTTTATCACTGAGTAAAACGAAATAGAAATGATGACTAAAACTAATATATTGATAATTTCGTCAACAAAATTGAAACTAGAGAAGAGATCCAGTAGAACTGTTCGGTTGCATGCTGAAAGTAGCAGATTGATTGTGTTGTGAAATCAGTCATTTCTCCGGGCGGGGCGAAAACAAGGCCTGTCAAAATAAATATCTTTCAACTAAATCAACTGTAGTCGACTAAAACTAGACATTTCAGATGACTAAAATATGACATTTGACGTCTAAAACTAAATGAAATTATATTAAAAAGACTAAACTGAATTCAGAATCAACATTGGTGCTCAATAATTCAATTGTTAACCCATTGAGACCAAGCACCCCCAACATATATGTATTTGGCCACGGGGACCCCCATCTGAAAATGTTTTGTGCCAGGGACACATATCTTCCCAGAAGAGAAGATGTGTTGGCATGAACCGACCCTGTGAGCTTGTAGATCTGCTATTTTTTCGAGAACCACTGAAAAACTTATGTCACTCTAAAATCTGGGATAACCTCAACCGGAGTCTTATAGAGCTTTAGTGTTCTCTCTTTTTCAATCAAAACATTACTTGCCGAATCCCGATATACGTGGACAGCCTTGGGCTGTTTAGACAGAAAACAAACACTTGAGAAGTGCGTGTGTGTGTGTGTGTGTGTGTGTGTGTGTGTGTGTGTGCGTGCGTGCGTGCGTGCGTTTGTGTGCGCATGCGGGTGTGCGTGAGTATGTTGGTAATGAATGGTTGCAGGTATGACTGAACACAGGTTATTTAGACAATAGTTCTACATATTATACGTGCTCTAGTGGCGCCTCACTTATGGGCTCGTATTAATCTCTCCTCTTGGAGTAAAATATTTATGACGGCAGTCCTATTCTGAATACTCTATCTGTCTGTCTAGTTCTCTCTGTGCGTGCGCTGCAGGAGGTGTGGGCGTGCTGGTGTAACATGATGTGTGTGTGTGTGTGTGTGCGTGCGCTGCAGGAGGTGTGGGCGTGCTGGTGTAACATGATGTGTGTGTGTGTGTGTGTGTGTGTGTGTGTGTGCGTGCGCTGCAGGAGGTGTGGGCGTGCTGGTGTAACATGATGTGTGTGTGTGTGTGTGTGTGTGTGCGTGCGCTGCAGGAGGTGTGGGCGTGCTGGTATAACATGACGTGTGTGTGTGTGTGTGTGTGTGCGTGTGTGCGCTGCAGGAGGTGTGGGCGTGCTGGTATAACATGACGTGTGTGTGTGTGTGTGTGTGTGTGTGTGTGTGTGTGTGTGTGTGTGTGTGTGTGTGTGTGTGTGTGTGTGTGTGTGTGTGTGCGTGTGCGTGTGTGCGCTGCAGGAGGTGTGGGCGTGCTGGTATAACATGACGTGTGTGTGCGTGTGTGCGCTGCAGGAGGTGTGGGCGTGCTGGTGTGAGCTGCTCTCCTATCTGGAGCAGGAGAATGCCTTCCTGGACCAGCTGGAGCAGAAACTGGACGAGACTGACAACCTGCAGGGCGGCGCCGAGGAGCTGCAGGAGGCGCTGGACGTAAGTATAGGAGACCCAAAAGACCTCCAACAAGTACCATTTACAATGGGCTCTATGCACATGCGCCATTTTGGAAATGGCTCTTCCTACTTCCAGGCCTCTTCCGACTCCCTTCACAGGGTGTGACCGATGATACTAATGAAGGCTCTGTTGTCTGGTCCAACAAAGTCAGGGTGCTGCTGTTGTTGGCTCACTGGAAACACTCTGGCTACACCAGTGTGTCCTTGAGTGTGACAACGTACGGGCGTGTAACTCTGAGAGTTACGGGGGTCCTTGAAATGAATAGAAAATGGAGAACCACTGTACACTGAATGGAACGGAGCCTAATGTTGCACATTAGCCTAATATGCAACATTGTTTTCTCACTCAGTAAACAAACAAACCAACACAGTAGACTATAACTGTATGTGTGTATCTATTTCTAAAGTTGCATTTGAATGACTTTTAAGACCTTTTTCGTACCAAATTGGCTAAATTGTCGAATCATTATGTAAGAACGAGGCAAACATTGTGAAAACAGCCGATATACAAGCTCACAACGCATTCCAGTGTGAGGTGTCATGAGCTTGCAGTTCAGCTATTTTCACAATGTTTGCCTCGTTCTTACCTACGATTCGACAATTTAAAAGTCATTCAAATGCAACCGATCTGTGGGTGCCTACAGTTCAAAGTGCTTGTCAGGGTGGGGGATCCCTGCAGTTCAAATATCATTATATACATATATTTATTTTTTGGGGGGAGGGGGTCGCGGCCTTAAAAGTTTGGCAACCCTTGTTGTAGTGCACGACAGTTGAAATTAGTTTGCGGATGACTGAGCCACCCTCGTGCAACCCCCCCGTCCCACACACCCAGTGCAGAAGGGCACGGGACGAACACCGTTATCTCTTTTCGGAGTAGATAGGAACAGCAGTCTAGCACCTATCGCTAGAGAAACATGTCATTGCCGCTCCCTGTGCTGTTAGCTTTCACAGCATTCAGCCAACACTACACTGTAGATAGCCGTGTAGATTCTACAGCAATGTGCGCTACAGTAAGGTTCTTCTATACTGTATGTCAGATACAAAGCCGTTAGATATATCGTCGCTGTTGGGTATAGAAAAGAAACCCCCTATCTCCATTTTCAAACTTTTTGTGTTTTTAGTTTTCCTTCTGTAAATTAACTGCCCTGCTCGATCACGCTACAGCGTCACATAAAAGTAGCAGATCCGCCAACTTGTAGATCTACTTTTGCTACTGTATTTTAAATTTGATTGATTTTTCTTTTCACCCTAAATGAATGTCCTATACTTCAGGGCCACATTGTCAAGAGACCCAACGGGCCGGGCTTACTGTATTATCTGCTATTTTTGAGAACCAATGTTCTAATGTTTTTTTTATTCATTTTTTTTCCCCCCCTGAAAATATTATGTCGCTAGATAAAAATCTAAAACGACAGAGGCGTTTTTTTTCCAGATCGCATGGCTTAAAAAACAGCTGGAGTTCATTGTCTGAGCGTCAAGCGAGCCGCGTCGGCATAATGGTTTTCCGTCGCTCGATCTGCACAAGGTCCCCAGGAGCCTGTATAGTGAAAGGGACTGGACTACAACACAGGAGCCTGTATAGTGAAAGGGACTGGATTACAACACAGAGAGGAGTTTTCTCCTCTGTATCCTCCTGCAAGCTGCGGCTGTATGAACAAGCTAAAGAAAAAAAAGAAAAAACAAGTTTCAGGGATAAATGCAGACCTTGTCATGGAGTCAATTGACATGGAATGTGTGTGTGTGTGTGTGTGTGCGTGTGTGTGTGTGTGTGTGTGTGTGTGTGTGTGTGTGTGTGTGTGTGTGTGTGTGTGTGTGTGTGTGTGTGTGTGTGTGTGTGTGTGTGTGTGTGTGTGTGTGTGTGTGTGTGTGTGTGTGTGTGTGTGTGTGTGTGTGTGTGTGTGTGTGTGTGTGTGTGTGTGTGGTTGTGGTGTGTGTGTGCAGGCCCTGGAGGTGCTGTTGCGCCACCCGGAGGACAACAGGAACCAGATCAGAGAGCTGTCTCAGACCCTGATGGACGGAGGGGTTCTGGACGAACTGATCCAGCACAAACTGGACGCCTTCAACACACGCTGGGACGAGCTGTTTGGCAGGGTGAGTGCACGGCGCGTGCACGCACACACACACACACACACACGCACGCGCACACACACGCACACACGCACATACTCTTCTTCATACAATGCCAACAAAAGCTCTCAGTTGATCCCCTTTCACAATGAGAGGGATTAGTCTCTATCACACACACATACGTGCACACTCGCACGAGCACACACACACACACACTCTTAGTCGCGCGCGAGCACACACACAGTCACACACACACACACACACACGCACTCAAACAACATGCATTCTAAATGGACCCTTACCATGTCTGTAAGTCTGAGTGTGTGTACACATGATAATTTGGTTCCATTTTTCACTCTCAGAGTAATATGTTGTGCGGTCCTTGAAGTTGAAAAGTTTGAGAACCATTGCTCAGTCTAAGCACAATGTGAGCTAGAAAAAAGCACAATACAGAATCATAAGCATTGTGGTAATCACTAAAAGTGTGTGTCTACTGTCTACCTACCTACACAGAACAAAGAACTGTTGGACACTTTCAAGGATGTTGTCTCAGCTCTCTAAATTCTTCAAGACATCTACTCTATACAAGCCATTATTTCCAAAATGTGTGGGTCAAACTGCACAATCAATAATTCATAGCTATGATTCTTTGCTTTCATTAGACGTGAACAAAGGATGTTTTAAAGTCTAGCTAGTATCTCAAAAGCGGTCACATTCAGTGGTGTAAAGTAAGTACATTTACTTAAGCACTGTACACTTTTTCAGTATTTACTTTTTTACTTAACTGGAGTGTTTCCAATTTTCAATACTTCCACTACATCTCAGAGGCAAATAGTTTTTTACTCCACTACAATGTTTTGAAAACTTTAGTTACTAGTTACTTTGTTTTTTACTTAAAATTTACTAGTAATTACTACAGTATTTCTACACTGTCGTAGTGATACTTATTCATGTCTGGGAAGGGGTGACCTCAGACAGACGTTGCTTAGTATTGTTTGCACTGCAGGAACAAAAAAGACGTCCACACACAGACAAGACAGATGGCATAATAAAAACAAGTTGCGTTAAAGTTAATGAACAGTCATAAAACGTTTATTTCGCTCGACATTATCGCTGTGGCGGGTGAAGGCGTATACAGTACATTTTAAAAGTACCAAACTGTTTGCTATAAGTACCTTTTTTATCTGCCAGGAGATGAGAATGCACGAGCCTGTCTCTGTAAGTGTGTGGGGGTGTGTTGTGTGTGTGTGTGTGTGTGTGTGTGTGTGTGTGGGGGGGGGTGTGTCGTGTGTGTGTGTGTGTGTGTGTGTGTGTGTTCGCGTCTAAAATAATAATTGGGGGGTTCAGGGAGTATTACTCGCAATAATGGCCTAGTTATTTTTAATGATCTGTTTAACTCAGCATGTGAGGTATATGGGTTCTGTTCTTAAAAAAAAAACATGTTGCGCACTTAACTTTCATCATATCGTTGCTGTCAGCCATGCAGGAACCTCTTATTTCCACGTTTTCACTTGAACGCCCTACTTGTCCATACTACAGCGTTGAACGCCCTACACACTATACAGCACACACAACAGTATAGCAGATCTGCAAGCTCGAAACCCTGCACGTGTTTTGATCTGCATACTTTTGCTATATTTCTTTATATGAATCCTGAAAAGTAACAGTTTTGGACATATGAGGTTTCCACCCGACGGAGACGATATGCGGCAAACAAAAGTGGAAGAGTGTTTATCTATTACACTACACTCAAGCGACTGTATTTCGTGGCCGCTTAATCACCCTGGGTTTGTAAGCTCTGAGTCTGATCTATCATCTATCATTCCACTCGTTTAATCTGTATTCTGCCTCTAGTTCTCTATCCTGATTGGATATCCCGACCTGGAAAAAAAAATCAGTTTCTGTTTAATAAAAAGCTGGAGAGAGACATGGAGACTCATGTTACTGAATAAACACTCTAGAGAGACATGGAGACTCATGTTACTGAATAAACACTCTATAGCAACGAGTAGAGCTGTTTAACACTTATTTTAACCAAAGAAAATCACTTTTAAGATGAGTGTGAAACATAACAAAAAGCCTAAAACTTTGAAAGGGTCTGAACACGATTTCACTATATAATGCACACACACACACACACACACACACACACACACACACACACACACACACACAGACAAGGCCACAAGGCCTGTTCAAAAATGGTAGTATTGCGGACGCTGAAATTAATATAGTGAGCTCGATAACCCAAAAGGCCTTGCAGAAACAGCTGCTCTTAATGAAACGCGGCTTTATCTGAAATAGCTTTTCGGTTTGACCGCTTCGACCTTCATGCCGTTGAAGAAGTTGAACCAAAGAGGTTTTTATTTATTTATGTTTTTTTCCCCGCTTCTGTTCCCAAAACAAACGGGCGTGATGTTGTGATGTTCTTCCAGCTTGCTTACCAGGGTTGATCTGATGCTGAGGCCTTGTTCTTTTAGTTGATAGTGAACAGCGCTGTCTGTCAAAAGCACAAAAGCATAGATCTGCTGCTTTGGCTATGTTAGCATTTGAATCCTGAAAAGTAACAGTTTTGGACATATTTTCTTAAGAATGTACAAGAAACCAATGTTTCGACAAGGATAGTCATCCTCGGGGTACAGGCTACCCTGAGATAGAACGCTGGTGTCTTGTACATTTTAATTAATGTGTTTTGAGGGGCACTATAGCCCCTCCAATCTATGGCTTTCCGAAATTACGCCATAATAGGCCATGCAGCCAAGTCTATGGACTTTTAATGTTTGTTTGAGAAACACCATCGGGGCTGAGTAAAAACAGACGGCTGAGCACGTTCAGGAGTTGCACAAGTGGGAACGCTCGCTTGTTTTGTTAGACAACTCACACCCCCACAAAATGCAATTCCTTCTGGACATCTTGGCCAGCTATAGTATAGTAACAAACTAACAAAAACAAAACATGGCACACAGCATCATGATTTATCGTCAGGATTTAT
>NC_137885.1:24357128-24372128 GCF_963924005.1 Protomyctophum bolini
TTCTAAAAAATGTCTTCTACATCCTGATCAGTTTTCCATTCTGACCTGAGATCAGATTCTAAAAATGTCTTCTACATCCTGACAGTTTTCTGAAAAAGCTATGTTTCCATGTCAGTCGTTCTTCGATTCTTCTAAAATAGCAGACCTACAAGCTCGTAGCGCGCCACACAAATCATAACATAATGCTAACACCAAAATGGGTTAAGTGGACAAGTGGTTAAACTCTGGTCTCATTTCATGTCACTACACCCGAACAAATTTAACAAGCAGCAAACAAGTTCACCTGTCAGAGGTAGTACGACGTTGATACCAGTAGAGCACAAATTTGATTTGAAATGTGTGTTTTTTTTTTTAATATAGGCAATTTCTAAAAACAAATTCAAGCTAATAATGAATGCACATTCAAAAAGGAGTGAGAGGAAGCATAACTTATTGCTCCCACCCCCCATCTCCATTAATAAGAAAACGACAACAATCTAGTCCATTTTTATCACTAGTAATAAATACTTCTATATATTCTTTTATAAACGTTTAGTCCTTTCAGATGACACATTCTGCAACAAGAGGTCTGTCAGATCAAGTGTACTGTCAAACTGAACGACAGAGTGGAGAGTGCTCAATCGATACGTGGATTGATGGATACTCTGGTGAACTTTCTCCCTTGGTCAGCTTTCAGTTGTTTTACAAGGTACATCAATATTGTGAATCCCCCTAAGGGTCATCACTCACTATAGTGGACTCTGCAAGTGTCCAACTCATCTTTAATGCAACAAAAACTAGAATATGGCCATGAATTAAAGGCTTCATTGAGTGTGCAATTGATAGAAAATAGAGGGTATGCGCGTGACATCGTCGTCATCATCATATCCGGACGTTATGCGGGAACGCCTGCTGAGTGTAAAAAAAAACTACTTTCTGGCCTCGACAGCAGATTTATCCTAACAGAAAAGTCCCGTCTGATTGCGTTAAACGACGTTAAACTCACTCTGCCACTCGATTTGCCTCTCACTTTATGCATGTGCACCTTTTTGGGTGAACTACTCCTTTCGAGGGTTATAAGATTAAGCTTGAGTTGCGTCTCATGCCATGACATGAGCTATATATGACGTGAGGGTTCGGCTCACTCTGAAGAGAGTTGAATTAGCATTAACCCATTCTGACCTGAGATCAGATTCTAAAAATGTCTTCTACATCCTGACAGTTTTCCATTCTGACCTGAGATCAGATTAAAAAAAAAATCTTCTACATCCTGACAGTTTTCAGAAAAAGCTATGTTTCTACAAGCTCATAGCTATATGTCCCTACAAGCGCTACGAGCTTGTAGATCTGCTTTTTTCTCAATAGCTAAAGCATAACATAATGCTAAATGGGTTGTATCCATCATTACGGAATCATTACAGAAACGGCGGACACATCACGGCGTGTCATTGGGCCCAAATGTCAGAAAATCGCAGATCTACAAGCTCTGAGCTTGTATTTGTTTTGCTATTTGTAATTTATTTATTTATGGAAATTATTTGATTTATTTGATTTTATTTATTCCAATGCTTCAATACCTCAATTCATTTTTTTTTTTTACTCTTTAAATTTTGATTTACAGCTTGACTGTATGCTGTAAAGCTGGACACCTCCAAATGCTATATACTGTATAGAGTCTGGAATTGCACCTCCCGAAATCCGAGCAAGGAAGCTGGCATTTCCGTTCACGAACATATATTTTAAAATATCTTTACATTGAACTAATGTCCATTTAATATCCATTTATGCTAAGCAGCAAGCTATATATACTGTATGCTTAGATGATTTCGATGTAAACCAGGACAGTGCGTTGTTAATAATGGAATATCAACATCGATATTTACCGTCACGATGGGATAAGAGGGATAAGAGACTGTACGATCGATATAATGCAATATAATTTGTCCCAGACGTTTACAGTCGTATCCAAGCACCTCTGGACAAGTCAAACATTATAACCTTTATTTCAATACTCAATATTCAAAGAGCTAAAACGGATAGAACGAAAATGTATTAAAACAGTTTTTTGTGAATTATGAATTAACGCCCTACTTGATCATACTACAGCGTCAAAAAATATAGCTCAAAAGCTCTATTGTTGAATGTGCATGCTTAAAGGTAACGGTTTTATCTGGACATGTGAGGTTTCCACGCGACAGACAATATTATGTTCCATTTAGACTGGAGTGTGAGTCATCCGAACAGCTCCATTGTAGTGCTGCACTCTCATTTACACTCTATTTTATTCCATCATAACATTGTTCAATTGACTATTAGACTCTGGAGGGACTGTGTAACCCACTTATCCACTTAAACCCTTTGTAGTTGACCGGAGATCCTCAGGGCTCTATGACGGTGTCTTTTCTGTTTTCACTCAACATTAAACTATCTTCACGGAAAATAGCCGAGCAACAAGCTCACAACGCTCCCATGCGAAAGTCAATACAAACATTATACAAATTATTTTGAATGCTGCTCTTCTACAAGATTATTGCTTTTTCTTCTGTATTGTCAAAATTGTTCAACATTTTATTTTATTTTTAATTAATAAGCCCAAACGATTGGGACGACAGGGTTAAAGTGGTTATTGAGCTCTGCATCAAAGGACTTTGTTGACAACAAACAAAGAGACTTAAAAAAATAAATGGAAAGAATGACATGAGGTGAGAAATAGGGATAGGGAAATGTTTTTTATTTGATTTGATTAAAGCACTAGAATCAGGCTTAAACGCAGCACCACATCCTAATGCTGCGTACACACGGGCAGATGCAAAGATACAGTCCACCATTCATTGTCAGTGGAAGCCAGCGACACGAAGAGACAAAGATACATCTGACGTTTGTAGCTGCTGCAAAAGCTATAACAGCTTTGAATGCTACTTTACGTCTTTGTTTTTCTCTTTTTTTGCCCTGTAAAGCACTATGCGCTGCATTATTATATTTCAAAGCTACAAATATGCTGTGTAGCGTTGCATCTGCCAGTGTGAACGCAACGTAGTTTTTTTGTCTAAAATCTATTTAATTTAAATTAAAATACATTTAAGCTTTAACATTAGGGCCTTCTGATGAGATGATGTTCTCCTAGCTGCCATGAACAAAGTGTTTTTTTTAATATATATATTTTTCATTTTATTTTGTCAACGGATTATTTTAACTTTTTATTGTTTTTTACCTAAGACAAGCCCAACATACTTAGGAAACGATAGAATGTTGTACTGTAATGTCTTGACTTCAATCAATTTATCCTTGGCTCTAAAAAATAAATCTTTATTTTTGGACGTTGGTTGAAGTCAAAGAAGTCACTTTATTAGATGCGTGGTCCCAGATGTCCTCCTCAGTGGACATTTAGCCTCTGTCTAAACGCATAAACTAATATATGTGTGGTCATAATAATTAACTAGCATGTGTTTGGTGAATTCATTGGTCGACTTAGTTTGTTTGTGTTCTCTACCTTTTTTTCTCCCAAGTTTTCTGAATATCTGACTTGACTTTGTGTGCGTGTGTGTGTGTGCGTGCGTGCTTCTACCTGTGTGCGTGATGCGTGTGCGGGCGAATGAGTGTGTATGCATGCATGCTTGCATACTTGTGTATGCATGTACATGTATGTGTGTGTGTGTGTGTGTGTGTGTGTGTGTGTGTGTGTGTGTGTGTGTGTGTGACATAGGAGTACCTGTCGGAGCTCCAGTCTCTGCTCCATGCGGTCTCGGTGGCAGACTTCCAGCTGAACTCTCCTGAATACTGGTCTGCTGTTTACCACAACCTGCCTGAACAGCAGCACTGTCTCCAGGTCAGTTATTAACACTGGTCTGCTGTTTACCACAACCTGCCTGAACAACAGCACTGTCTCCAGGTCAGTTATTAACACTGGTCTGCTGTTTACCACAACCTGCCTGAACAGCAGCACTGTCTCCAGGTCAGTTATTAACACTGGTCTGCTGTTTACCACAACCTGCCACTGTCTCCTGGTCAGTACACCCTCATCACACTCGTGTGACGTGAGGGGCTCGGGGTAATGTGTGTTAAAGTGCTCTAAACAAACATTAAAAAGTCCATAGAACTGGCTGCCACATTACGTAATTCCGAAAGCCAGACGTTGGGGCGGGGCTATAGTGCCCCTCAGAAATTGTGTTTTTACAAAACATGTGCCATAGTGTGTCTTGCTTCTTAACTTCACCCACCACACCATCTCCAGGAGGTGAAGGGGAGCATGGACAAGCTGCTGGGCCCCGTGGAAGGAGCCCTGGCCCAGAAGGAGGCCATGGTGGCCGGGGCCAGGCCCCTGGAGGGACAGAGGATCACTGACAACGCCCTGCTCCTCCAGACCAACTGGGACAAACTCAACAAGCTGTACCACGACAGACTGAGGTCAGGAGGATGGATGGATGGGTCATGATATGTCTGTTGTATACTTGTATTTTGTAGTGATGTCTTAGTGTTTCCTGTTTTCCCTAGTTACTGTTTCCTGTGTTGTCTCACCTCCCTGTGTCATCTAGTTTTCTCCACCTGTGTCCTGTTAGTCTCCCAGCCTATCCCGGTGTTGATTGTTAGTTCTGTTCACCTGTGTATTGTTTTCCCTGTGTCTACTTATACCCTCAGTTCCTTGTGTTCCCTGCTTGAGTATAGTTTATGTTATGGTGTGTCCAGCCCATATGTGTCCTGTGTTGGTATTGGTAAATAAACCGTCATTTAAACTTCATCTGCCTGCCTTCCTGTGTGGTTCTGCATGTCGGTCCAACACCTGTCTCATACCGTGACAGGATGGATGGATGGATGGATGGATGGATGACAAATGGAACAAACTGTAGAACGACAGACTGAGCTCAGGAGAGAGACACCACTGAGGGAGAATGGACCAATGAAATAAAGGATGCGAGAAAGAATAAGAAAGGGTTGATTTTACGAAGTAACTGATAAAATAGAGGATTAACCTCAAGTAATCCCACAGAAAGAAAGAAAGAAAAACATGGGGCGGCATAAATGGATCGATTCGTTCATTCATTGACGCAAGCAAGCTTCCAATCACATTAGTTCCTCGTTAGGAGAATTCCCCAGAGTGAAAGAATTGTTCCGTGCGGCTTTTACTTTGTTTTATGTATCATCGTACTGTATACATTGTTACACTTACACTCTTTCTGTGTGTGTGTGTGTGTGTGTGTGTGTGTGTGTGTGTGTGTGTGTGTGTGTGTGTGTGTGTGTGTGTGTGTGTGTGTGTGTGTGTGTGTGTGTGTGTGTGTGTGTGTGTGTGTGTGTGTGTGTGTGTGTGTGTGTGTGTGTGTGTGTGTGTGTGTGTGTGTGTGTGTGTGTGTGCGTGTGCGTGCGTGCGCAGACGCTGGGAGGAGGTGAACGCTAAGTGGCATAAGTTTGAGGCAGACAAGCAGTCGATGGAGGACTGGCTGAGTGACGCTGAGAGCTCCCTCAAACTGTACGACAACGACCCAGCAGCACACAGACAACACCTCAGGGTAACACAGACACACACACGCACACGTGCAGTTTGAAGGTAGAGTAGAATAGAGTTGAGACCACTGAATATTGCATGTGGGCAGTCACCCAAGTAAGAAATGAGCAGACAATCATTGCATTATACAAATTAGCATTGCGAGATATATCTTGTAGATCGTATATATCGCCATATATAAATGTATATATGGCTGAAGTGGTCAACAGTTTGACTCCATAAAACGCGTAACCCGCATTTTAATCAAATATTCTATACGCTGCGATAGATTGTTTTATTACCTTTAGAGCATACGCTGAATTATTTGGGCTTTTGACTCCGGCGAAAAAATGTTCCTCCGTTTGTTATGAACGATCGCACCACCCGCCATCTTGGTGCGCCCGGAAGACCGCCCCCACGCCCTCCATGAGGAGTTCCCAGAAGCCCTAGCAGCCCACAGAATGTGTTGATCTCCGGTTTTGTCATCAAAACGAAACCATCTCGTCTCCAGTTCCGGCAAAGATAGAGTTTCTTTTTAATTATTACAATACGGCGGATTAAACACATAAAACAAAAGGCGGGAATGTCGTATAAAGCGCCATCGAACCCTGGATTAAACAATTAGCGGCTGTCAAACTGTTAATGTTACATAAGTACATTACATACAGTTACTTAGTTTCTTTCCACCACTGAATGTGGAATACTTTTATAATGATTAGTCCTATTATAAAGACTGTTTGATGGAAACGAATATTGACTTATTGTGAAATAAGGAGAGACACAAATCAGCGACGCATATCTCTGATGTTGTCAGAGTGCACGCTTGCATGCGCACACGCGCGCGTGTGTGTGTGTGTGTGTGATCGGAGCTGACCAGTCCACTTTAGCGTGCATGTGATCAGCTCTGTCTTGGCCCACCTGCACACATGGCACACCTCGCCACGCTAAACAAGCGACAGCTTGTGACTGACGTCTAACAGCTGGTCCTCTCCATCCAGAACATGTCAAGACAGACACACACCTTCTTTCATAACATCACAAACAGGACAGCCGCCCGGCTTAGAAGTTAACCCATTCTGACCGGGCACCCATTTTGGTGTTAGCATCATGTTATGCTTTACCTATTGAAAAATAGCAGATCTACAAGCTCATATCGCGCCACCGAGTGGCGCGATACGAGCTTGTAGGTCTGCTATTTTTGAAAAATTCGAAGAACGACTGACATTTTTAGAATCTGATCTCAGGTCAGAATGGGTTCATCAGACCAGTGTGTGTCCAGTGGAAACCTCGTACGAAATCTGATCTCAGGTCAGAATGGGTTAAACCAGTGGTTCTCAGAGTTTTTCATGCGAAAAAAAACAAACACCCAAAAAAGTTTGAACTTTCTGCCCGAGAGCAACGTCATCCGATGAAGGCTAGCCAGGCCAAAACGTTTGCATTCTGCTTGTTGTTTTGTAGTCTTTTTTAAAAAGTCGGTGAGTGCTACATATCCTTGAAGACCATACCATACAATACAGAATCTCGCTCACTTCCGAACATGTGCGCGTGTGTGTGCGCGCGTATGCGTGCGCATATGTCTGTGTGTGTGTGTGTGCATAGGATCTAACGGACGCCATCCCCAGCCAGGAGGTGTTGCTAGGCAGGGTGACGGTGGCCGGGGAGGACATCAGCCAGCAGAGCACGCCGGAGGACGCCACTCACATCCGAACACAGCTCAAAGTGCTCAACACGCGCTGGGCCAGCATCACCGACCTGCTCACCGAACGCAAGAGGAGGTGTGTTACTGCGACAATTACTACTACTGCTATTACTACTTGTACTAATAGTACAAGTATCGGTACTACTAACAGTACTGATGTTACTACTACTAAACATTTACTCCTTGAGGAAGCTATCTATCCATCTTCTTTGTCCGTCCGTCTGTCCGTCTGTCTGTCTCTTTTTCCCCAATGAATTTGATTTGGAGTCTAATTTGATTTGGAGTCGAGCCTGTTCAATTCAAATCCAAATATTTCAGTTCAAAGGGAAATCGTCGACATCGAAGTGATTGGAGTTCTGATCGAGTACTCTCTCTCTCTCTCTCTCTCTCTCTCTCCCCCCCCCCCAGGTCTTCGGAGGCTCGCTCGGCCACAGCCGAGCTGCAGGAGGACATGGGGTCTTTGGTGGGCTGGTTGGAGCAGGCCGAGGGTGTGCTGGCCATCCCCTTGACGCCCGCTGAGCCCACACACATCAGAGACACGTTGGAGAAAGTCCAGGTACCATTACCACACACACAGGACACACACAAACACACGCACACACACACACACACACACACACACACACACACACACACACACACACACACACACACACACAAACGTGCACCATTAAACGATCAATAAACACACACATGTTTATTGTCTACCATTACATGCACTCAACAAACACTGTTAATCACACACTGCACACACACCATTAAACACTCAATAAAAACGCACTGTGCGCTCTTGAACTCACACTGCTCAAGTGGTGCTGACTTGAATTTTGTTTTACCACTGAGATAACAGAGACTATCCCATGCTTGCTCTGGGGAGATTTAAAAAAAAAAAATTGCGTCAAACCAGAAATATGTCCTAGACACATCAAGAATGAAATGTCTCAGTGGAAGAGTTATTATAGCATAACATGTTGCGTTAAAAATAAATGCGTATGTGCACGTGTCAGGCCCGCGTGGAGGAGATTCCGTCCCAGAAGAGGCGGGTGGACGGCGTTAACCTCAGACTGAAGCAGCTGAACCTGCCGGCCGACAAGCTCAGAGACGTCAAGGTCATCAACACGCGCTTCGCTCAGGTCAGACCAAAGCACCGCTGACCCCTCTGAACCGCTGGGATACGATGATGCTTTATTGAAAATTGTGTTTTGTGGCTCGCGAGACTATACTACTCGAGATAAATGTTAACCCATTCTGACCTGAGATCAGATTCTAAAATTGTCTTCTACATCCTGACAGTTTTCTGAAAAAGCTCTGTTTCTATGTCAGTCGTTCTTGGATTTTTCAAAAAATCGCAGACCTACAAGCTCCTACATGAGCTTGTAGATCTGCTATTTTTCAATAGCTATATTATAACATAACAATGCTTCCCGGCCAGAATGGGTTAAATACAGGCTTCAGTTGTATTTTCTCATTGTGGTATTTCTACTTGTGAGGGTCTTTAGTTTAAACAAAGGAAACAAAACTATGCACAGCAACACCTTTGGCGTGTGTGTGTTTATTCTAAGGCGTCCAAGGATCTGCCTGAGAGGCAGCTGGAGATCGAGGGCCTGCTGAGGGAGCTGGAGCGACTCGCGGGCCAGATGGACGAGCTGTCGGCCTGGGCCTCCGCCACCAGGACCACCCTGGAGACCCCCAGCCCCCAGGAGGAGGTGGACCCCGGGGTATATATAGGACATGAGGATACGCACGCACACACACACACACACACACACACACACACACACACACACACACACACACACACACACACACACACACACACACATACACGCACAAACACACTGCATCCACACTCGTATAGCGTCACGAAGATGCCAAAATCCGCTCGCGGAAGGTTGTCTCTTCCTGTTTTTTTTTTAGACAGCTGGTGGATGGAAATGAAGCTCCACCCACACGGTGGGTAAAGCGTTTCGCTTTGCTGGCTTTGGGTGGAGCTTGACTTCCATCCACCAGCTGTCTAAAAACCAGGAATAGACGACCTGCCGTGAGCGACTGTTGGCCGCGCCTCGTCGCCTAGGTCTGGATACACTGACAGTCGTACTGAATGTCGGTGTCGCACGGCAAAACATAGCAGACCTACAAGCTCACAGCATGAGCTTGTAGGTCTGCTATTTTTTGCCGCGCCTCTCTGTCGCACGATGAACTATGGGCCGATTCATACTCCTATTTTAGAGCCGAATAAAAGTCGGTTCGGCGCTGTAGAGCCTACAATTTGACGTCATTTGAGGTTCGGGGGGGCCGGGTACCGTCCTAAAGTCGGCTCTTCGGTGCTACTGAAAATTTCTGACGAGCCAAAATCATTTCGGCACTACAGCGCCGAAACAGCGAGGAGTATGAATCGGCCCTAAGTTTCAGGCTACACAGACTCACTCAAGCAAACACGCACATACACACAAAAGCCTACTAAAAAATACACATGTATACTCCACAGTGCAGGTGAATGTGGTGATAACCTCCAGCTGTGTAGAAAGGCTGTTCCATTCTCCATCCTCATAGAGTGTCATTATGTTCATGGCATGCAGTGCACATGCTTATACGACAATACGAAATAAATATCCATATTAAGTGAAAGGAAAAGAAAATAATCTGAAATGTAGCAATGTTTTCCTTTTGGTAAAACATTGTTGCTGTTTTTGTTGTTGCAAATATTGTCCATCGTCTTTATCTGTACCCTCTGAAGCCAGACGTTCTGATTCCATTCCCTCATATTGTAAACGGGTCTTTTAGCAGAACCTCAGTGATGTATCCCGAGGTCATCGGGACATTCGGGTCTCGCAACATCATACGGTTACCCCTCACTCAGGTGACCCAGCCGGGGTGATCAAGTCCCAGTAGCCACCCACGACCAGTCCCATAAGGGAAAGACAGGGCCACACAGTCCGCCGCCCCCGAACTACTCTGCCGGGACTGGGAGGACTAGGCTCTGTGGGTTGACTCCTGTCTGGGCCCGTCCGCACCTTAATGAAAACGTATTGTTTTAAGTCTAAGGTGTTAACTGTATACTTGGCATGTAATTTGGAGTAAGAGCGTGTAATATAACGTGTAATATAGTGCGTGTAAACTCTCTGTCATTGGTCAGCTGTAAAGACACGTTGATCTGCTCTTCTCTGTCATCATTGGTCAGCTGTAAACAAACGTTGGTCTCTGCTCTTGTCTGTCATTGGTCAGCTGGTAGACGAGGTCCACGTGAAGCAGCCTGAGGTGGAGGCTGTTCTGGAACGAGCCAATCAGCTTTACAAGGACAATCCTCCCAGCCAACCAGAGAAGGTCAGCACACATGTTCTCTTCTCTCCACTGAAGTACAAGTAAAACTGAACTGAACACAAACTAAAACTCTCTCAGTGGCACCAACGATATTAGGGGCTCAATACTAAATTGTCTGTACTATACCTCGCGGTTACAATATTAATGCTTCTGAAGACTTTTAAATAATACAATGCTCACATTAGCTATAGCCAAATTAATTTCCTGACTTTTTGGGGAAGGGAAAAAATAGAGTACTGTATATGGTGGCGGTAGTGGACAGCGCCGGAGGTTGTGGTTGCGGTCAATGAGTTAAAGCTCCAATCCGCATGTCCGGTAAGGTAATGGAACGATGCACAAACTACAATATATCTAAAGTCTAATCTGGTGCTGAGTTAAAATCATGCTTTATTGTGTGTGTGTGTGTGTGTGTGTGTGTGTGTGTGTGTGTGTGTGTGTGTGTGTGTGTGCTGCTAGGTGAAGTATGCTAAACTAAAAGAGGACTGGATCATAATTCTGGAGTTGATACGACAACATAAGGAAAGAATGGCCCTGCTAATGGCAAAGAAAACTGGTAAGGTCTTTGTCTTTGTGTGTGTGTGTGTGTGTGTGTGTGTGTGGCGCGCGCGTGTGGTGCGCGCGTGTGGCGTGTCCGTGCGTGCTTACACACAGTCTTGTGTGTAAATCTGTCTGTCTGGTTTGTACCAAGTCATTGACTCATTGATGTCTTTTAATGAAGATTATTGCGGTTGTGTTATGTGCCATCATAGTCACGTTATTTTTTAACTTTAAGATTTGAGTTCAGTTAATGCATGTCAGGGGGGCACGGTGGCACAGTCGGTAGTGCTGTCGCCTCACAGCTAGAAGGTCCTGGTTTGACCTGAGGCGGGGTTGGTACAAAGGGCCTCTCTGTGTCCCCTAGGGTAGGTACTCCTAGTAGTAATCCTGTTCTCTAAACTGCCTCCCCTTGGCCAGCCGGGGCGCCTGATCAACTGATCAGAATAACGTGTTCCTTCCAGGCGCTACGTCCGGCCAGGGAAACTCTCCCCTGTCAGGTGAAAAGAAGCAGCTTGGACTCCTCATGCATAGAAGGAGGCATGAGGTCAGCCCGCTGCCCCCCCCCCCCCCCCAGGTTGGCAGAGGAAGTGTAGCGCCCAGGATTACATTAGATAATTGACACTGGGTGAAAAGAATCTGTTGCAAAAATCGTGGGATAAGATTTTTTTTAAAAGGGGAAAAAAAGTGAATGCATAACTTACAACAGATGTTAAATTTATGGTGTGTGTGCCTGTGTGTGTATGTGTGTGCGTGTGTCTGTGTGTGTGTGTGTGTGTGTGTGTGTGTGTGTGTGTGTGTGTGTGTGTGTGTGTGTGCGTGTGTGTCTGTGTGTGTGTGTGTGTGTGTGTGCGTGCGTGGCAGCTGAGTCTCTGACAGGGAGCGCCCAGCCGGACGCCGCGGTGCTGGCTCAGTTCAACAAGTCGTGGGCGGAGCTCACCGATTGGCTGACCATGATGGATCACATGGTGCAGAACAAGCGCGTGGTGGTCGCCGACCTGGACGACATCAACGACAACATCGGCCAGTTCAAGGTCAGGGGCGGCGTGGCGCGGCGCACTACGACCGCACGACGCCATGCGTATGGCGCACTACGACCGCACGACGCCATGCGTATGGCGCACTACGACCGCACGACGCCATGCGTATGGGCGCGGCGCACTACGACCGCACGACGCCATGCGTATGGGCGCGGCGCACTACGACCGCACGACGCCATGCGTATGGCGCACTACGACCGCACGACGCCATGCGTATGGGCGCGGCGCACTACGACCGCACGACGCCATGCGTATGGCGCACTACGACCGCACGACGCCATGCGTATGGCGCACTACGACCGCACGACGCCATGCGTATGGGCGCGGCGCACTACGACCGCACGACGCCATGCGTATGGCGCACTACGACCGCACGACGCCATGCGTATGGCGATACAGCTGAGGCCATGATACCATGTGTACCGCAATTAGGCATGTAACGATAATATACCGGACATCGATTCAAATCCAGTCAGACTGGTGGCAATTTAAATCGCGATTAAATCGCAATTTTTATCGTGCTGCAAACAACAGCAGAGCGTGTTGTGTAAGATAATTGATTAAAAAAAACTGTTTATTGAAAAGAGGATAACAGAAGAAAAATCCTGGATTTGTGTTCGAAAATAATTACAAAATATATGTTTCGGTCATTTTTCTGGAAAACAATTTCGTGTTTAAAATAATCGTGAACAATCGTATCGTGTGAACCTAGTAGTATCGTGGTTCGAATCGTATCGTGAGTTGAGTGAATCGTTACATGCCTGATCACGATGACCTTTTCCTACTGAATTCACTACAATTCAGTAGGATTCTCTGTAACCGCTAAATCAAAGCTTTATGTATTGCACAAATTAACAACTTAACATATCTTAGAATTAAAATAGGATTATGTTTCTACTTCCAGAGTTCTCATTATAAATGCATATTATGTGTCGTCTCTTGGGTGGAAACCTGCACATGTCCTAAACTGTAACTTTTCACGATTCAAATTTAAAAAATAGCAAAAGAAGCAGATTGACGTGCTCGAAACGCAAAAAGTTAGAATATGGAAATATGAGGTTATTAAAAAAAAAAAAAAACATGATACATTGCCGTATCGATTTTTTTTAGCACAGCCCTACAAACATTGGTCAGGGGTCAGGGTTCAACAACAACAACAACTGCAACCTCTAGTGACCTCTATTTCAAATAAAATAAATTAAACAATTGTGCCTTTCATACCGAGCTAATCATCGCCTGAGGCCATGTTCTGCAATACATCCAATGAATACCTAACACCTGGACCTGTCTGATTAGGGCTTGTATTAAGGGTATAGCCAGCCCACTGATCTCTCATTCACTTTTAAGCCAGTTCAATGACTCACCGTGTTGCAATAACAATTCACAGTGAAAAGGAGGTCACCCAAGTTTCCAACCCAAGTTATTCTAGTTTAGAAATGTTCTTTTGCTTTAATTTTATCAGATCAGATCAGAATCAGAATTATTTTTCAAGAAAAATAATTTATTTCTTTATTTCACTTACTAAAATGCTCAAATTTTTCGGATTTGAACCTGGTTTTCAGCAAAAGTGCAGATTAGTTTTTTTACAATTGAGCTGCTTGACCATCATCCTGTGTCTATGGGTGAGACATGACCTTTGACACCAACTGAACTGTCTCAATAGAAGAGCAGGGAGACAAAATGCAACCATTGTACCATACAAATTGGACAAAGTTACATGTTATTCATAAAGAAAAGTGGTTAGAATATTCAAATATGTCTTCCCTGTGTATTTTTTGTTTCTTCCTGAAAGCTGAAAGCCTTTGAGTCAAAGGGCCAGACGGCCAGTTGAAAACACACATTTGTTTGTGACATCATCATAACCCTAATAACTCCCCTAACCCCTCCCCCATTATCACACAACAACAGCTGCGGGTGAGGCTTAAGTTAAAAACATAATTTTAACACTTTCGGTACACTTAAAAAATACAACTCTTCCTCCTAGTATAATAGTACCATGTTTTTTATTTTTTGCAGAGTGAGGCACTCTAACGTTTTTCTCCTCCCAGGGATTACTTAATTAATTACTCTTAATTTACGTAAAGAGAGCATTCCAGGCGGTCCCCAGTAAATTGTTTGATAGTTGTAGTATGAACCAAATGGACCCTTACAGGTCCGTAGCTCTGGGAGCGTACCAATGGAACCATTTTGTTTCCAGTTGTACCCTCTCAGAGTTGTGGGGGGACTCTGTGGCATGATGCATGCCAAACAGGAGGTCTTATTTGAAATTGTAAATAAAGCCTGAGAAATGTACTTTAGGAGGAAATAAGGAAAAGCATGATGGATTACAGGTTCCCTTTACAGGTGCACCGGCTAGCAAGCACTTATAATATTAATAATGGTATGAATGATGTCAGGGCATGGTCTTTGGCGCACTTAAATCAAATGGAATCATTACTAATTGAATTAGCCTCAGCTGGTATTCAATGACAAGCCTGTGCACAAAGGCCCCATTATGTAATTAATCTAATTGTGTAATTACGCAGCCAATCACGGCTCAAGACCTCTCACTCTCTACCGCAGTGGTTCCCAAAGTGTGCTCCGGGCCCTCCCGGGACCCCCAGGAGTCCTTGGGGCGAGCACCAGGGGCTCAGAGGCAAAATGTGTTGATATACAGTAGCGTCACGTGCTTTGGCTTTTTCAAAAATTGCAGATCTACAAGCTCATAGTGCGTCACTTTGTGCCGCGCTATATGAGCTTGTAGATCTGCTATTTTTGAAAAAACTATCTCACGAATGTCTTTGGCGCCTGTGTGTTGTTTACAGTCTGCCCTGCAGGAGCTGGAGCAGCGGCGCCCCCAGCTGGACAGACAGGTGACTGCCGCCCAGAACCTCAAGAACAAAACCAGCAACCAGGAGACGCGCAACGCCATCACAGAGCGCAGTGAGACACGCACGCTCGTGCACGCGCAC
>NC_137885.1:24377128-24407128 GCF_963924005.1 Protomyctophum bolini
CTGTCGTCCCATTGGCCGGCTGTTCGGCGTGCATTGTGGGAGTTTGAAGGGAAGGCTCTGTTCAGCCTCAGGGACATTTTGTGACCCGCAGCTTTTCGTCCCGCGCCCACACGCTCTTTCTGTTAGACACACACACACACACACACACACACACACACACACACACACACACACACACACACACGCACTTATGCACACACACACACACACACACACACACACACACACACACACACACACACACACACACACACACACACACACACACACACACACACACACACACACACACACACACACACACACACACGCACTTATGCACACACACACACACACACACACACACACACACACACACACACACACACACACACACACACACCCACATGCACACACACACTCTGTCTCTCTGTCTTGCTTTCTATACATTCATTCACTGTCTTCCTTCCTTCCCCGTCGCTCAAATCCATGCATGTACAAACACACACACACACACACGCGCACGCACACCATCACCCCCCTTGCGCTATTCCGAGTGTCTCTTCAAAATCCGCGTACACGTACACACACTCACACACATACACTCACACATTGCTTTCTGGGAATACAACAGTGGCACTGTATGTAGTGCCTACTTGAGCAAGACTTGTGTGTGTGTGTACTGTGTGCGTGTGTGTGTGTGTGTGTGTGTGTGTGTGATTGTAATGGTGCAGGGCAACATGCTGGAAAACACACACACACACACACACACACACACACACACACACACACACACTCTCTCTCTGTCTCGCCATATTTCTGTATAATTGTCTGATTCATGCCCCCTTCCCTCCTCTCCCCTTTGTCACGCACACACGCGTGCACGCACACACACACACACGCACACGCACACAGGACACACACAATGGCTTGTACGCGGGGCCAGGCTTGTGGTCAGTCCATTGTATAAGGGGACCCAAAGAAGGAGCGTCTAGTAGTATATGAGTGTTTGGTGTCTGGTGGCCGTGGTGTGATGCGGGACGCTGGAATATCACATCATGCTCCGCAGGAAGGTCTACCACGTGCAGGGTGGGACGACATTAGGCAGAAACAAAGATCGCAAACAAGTACGTCAAATGATATTGTTATACTGCCTCGTTTCTTTGGTTTCAAGTTAGCATTCGCTGAAGACTATAGCAGACCCGCACGTTCACACAGCGCGTTGCTGTGAGCTCGTATGGGCCGTCGTATTTCCTGCGTTGTGACTGCGTCGCGTGACAGAGTATTAGTTAAAGGGATATTTCACATGTTTGTGGGTCTACTCAGGCTTCTGTGAGGACCCCACAAGTTGCCAGAACACCCGTCATTGGTGCGCGCTGTGATTCGCTATAGCATAGTCGCTGTGATTGAGAGTTCTCGTTTTATTTAGTTTTTGAGTGGTGCAACCACTCCTACAATCAGCAATGTCCATGTACCTACCTGTGTGTGTACCTGTGCACATGAGCCTGAGTATGTTACTGATTTATACCAGTAGGGGGCGGCAGAAACAGAGGGAGGGGTAGTGCTGTGTAAGTGCTGTGAGAGAGAGAGAGAGAGAGAGAGAGAGAGAGAGGGGGGGGGGGGGGGGATTGCACCACTCAGTTCACACGTGTGTGATTTTTTTTTACTTTGTTTTTATTTCAGTTTAGGCAACTTCACAGAATTACAGGTATACGAGTTCTCGTTTTTTGTAACTATTATGCTTAAACCTAACCCTAACCTCAGTTAACCTATACGCCTGCCCGGGAGCCAATCAGACGGGTCTTTTCTAGATTCCTTGTTTCTGTTGACTGATATTTTACATCTGAGGAGGTGTGAGGGGTGCAGCCGTGTCTGTTTTCATTTCATCTGAGGTGTGAGGGGTGCCGTGTCTGTTTTCATTTCATCTGAGGTGTGAGGGGTGCCGTGTCTGTTTTCATTTCATCTGAGGTGTGAGGGGTGCCGTGTCTGTTTTCATTTCAAAACAGTGTCTGGGATGAAAACACAAAAGCATGAGTGGGGACGTGTAAATGAGCCCAAACGTGTTTGAAAGTGAAATATCCCTTTAAACATGAGACTACTGGTGTTTTTGGAAACGTGACCTAACGTAACCCATTTAGGCCTGACCTAAATCCACCAGTTTTCTGAAATAAATATTTTCACGATTTTTTCAAAAATAGCAGACCTACAAGCTCGAGCGCTTATACGAGCTTGTAGATCTGCTATTTTTCAATAGCTAAATTATAACATAATGTTTAAAACACCAAAAGGCGTTCCCGCCCCAAAATGGGTTAAACTAACAGATTGAATCACTTTGACACTTTCATTCATCATTCATTAAATCCCCCAGAAATGTTCAAATGTGTATGTATATGTAATAACTTGCACCGCATGTCCCATTTCTTATTCTGCCATTATTTTTTTAATGAGAACAATTGCAAACCCGATGCAAGGTGATGGCGTCCAAAAGTGCCAAATTAGCATCACCACTGCTGGGGTATTTTTGAGTGGTGCAACCACTCCTACAAGCAGCAATGTCCGTGTACCTGTGTACCTGTGTGTGTGTGCACGTGAGCACGAGTATGTTACGTATTTATACCAGTAGGGGGCACCAGAAACAGAGAGAGGGGTATTGCTGTGGCTGCTAATGAGAGAGAGAGAGAGAGAGAGAGAGAGAGAGACAGAGAGAGAGGGGGTGTGGGGGGGGGGGGGGGGGGGGGGGGAATTGCACCACTCAGTTCACACAGGTGTGATTTTTTTTCCCCTCATGACAACACAATCCCAGCGTCCTGCGGTTTGAGCCCGGCCATGGTTCCGCGTTCCACGTAGCCCCCCCCCCCCCCTCTCTTCCCTAAAGTGTAGCCCCCCGTCCTGTCCCGTTTCTCCCCTGCCTATCTGCATTTAACCAAATTCTGACCTGAGATCAGATTCTAAAGATGTCTTCTACATCCTGACAGTTTTACATTCTGACCTGAGATCAGATTCTAAAGATGTCTTCTACATCCTGACAGTTTTACATTCTGACCTGAGATCAGATTCTAAAGATGTCTTCTACATCCTGACAGTTTTACATTCTGACCTGAGATCAGATTCTAAAGATGTCTTCCACATCCTGACAGTTTTACATTCTGACCTGAGATCAGATTCTAAAGATGTCTTCTACATCCTGACAGTTTTACATTCTGACCTGAGATCAGATTCTAAAGATGTCTTCTACATCCTGACAGTTTTACATTCTGACCTGAGATCAGATTCTAAAGATGTCTTCTACATCCTGACAGTTTTACATTCTGACCTGAGATCAGATTCTAAAGATGTCTTCTACATCCTGACAGTTTTTTTCATTCTGACCTGAGATCAGATTCTAAAGATGTCTTCTACATCCTGACAGTTTTACATTCTGACCTGAGATCAGATTCTAAAGATGTCTTCTACATCCTGACAGTTTTACATTCTGACCTGAGATCAGATTCTAAAGATGTCTTCTACATCCTGACAGTTTTACATTCTGACCTGAGATCAGATTCTAAAGATGTCTTCTACATCCTGACAGTTTTACATTCTGACCTGAGATCAGATTCTAAAGATGTCTTGACTACATCCTGACAGTTTTACATTCTGACCTGAGATCAGATTCTAAAGATGTCTTCCACATCCTGACAGTTTTACATTCTGACCTGAGATCAGATTCTAAAGATGTCTTCTACATCCTGACAGTTTTCAGAAATCAGCAGAGAGTGATCGACGTTTGCGCTGTACTGTACTCTATGCCGTATTGAAGTGGACTCGGACCCAGACTTTGTTTTGGAAACTCCCTGGAAATAAAAACGTCTGGGTTTCCGAGGCTATACAGTGACCTTGACTCAAGGTATAAGAACTCTTGTGCTTTGCTATATGAAACCCTCTCCAAAGAGCAGCTGTCTACAGTTTTCTCTACATAAAGGACCCACGTATAGCGCTTCTTGTTTTCTTTGTTTCCGGTGATTTTCTTTGTTTTGTATCTGTGGCGTACATACAGTACACAATCAGACCTCCTATTGTGTTGCATTCACAGTCACTGGGAAGCCAAGGTCATAGTCGCTGTAAAATGTATGGTTTATTTTATACCTCCAATCTGCATAATTATGGAGGACCTGGCAGGCAGCAAACGCAATAACATGTTTTCAATTCATTGCTTAATATTTCAGGGGAAAAAAAACGTTTTCCAAAATAATTTCATGAAGATATTTTGTTTCTTTGTTAAAATACGTTTTAAATATCTCTCTGATGGTAATGATTATGATTATGATTATGATTATTATATAATGTTTGGCCAGTAACCGGGTGTCCCGGTCTCGTATATATGGGCGCTTTAGACAAAGCCGGGACGCAGCTACTGTACTTTTTGCTTTAACACATTCTGGGCGAGAACCCAGAATGTGTTAGCATTATGTTATGTTTTAGCTATTGAAAAATAACAGATCTACAAGCTCGTAGCTCGTAGCTACGACCTTGTAGGTCTGCTATTTTTGAAAAAAAATCGAAGAACGACTGAACGTGAACTTGAAAGTCGATAACTTCTTCGGGTCAATGCCGCTATACCGAATCAATTTCGACACGTCTGTTTTTCTTTCTTTTTTTTTTCATATAGGAGCTCCAGAATGAGATCGACGGCCACGCGGAGATGTACCACTCCCTGGACGAGAACGGCCAGAGGGTGGTGTCGTCGCTGGGCGGCTCGGAGGACGCGGCGCTGCTGCAGAGACGGCTGGACGACATGGGGCAGCGCTGGGAGGAGCTGCGCACCAAGACCGTCGGCATGAGGTCTGTGACCACAGTGACCTATACTGCCCTACTGCGCTGTCGTCTAGTTCATAGCGCGGCGAGTGCCGCGCTATGAACTTGTAGTTCTGCTATTTTTCAATAGCTAAAGTATAACGTAATGCTTAAAACACCAAAAGGGTTTCCCGGCCCAAAATGGGATAATTTCAAGGACCCCCATTAGTCTACGGACCCCCATTTAATGGCATTTCTATCTCTGAGAGTGTACAAATGGAACCAAATGGACCCTTTGGTTCCATTTGTACACTCTCAGAGTTAGAGACCCATAAGGGTCCATTTGGTTCCAAACTATCATTTAGCTGGGGACCCCCCTGGAACTTCCTCAAGGACCCCTGGGGGTCCCCGGACCCCACTTTGGGAACCACTGGCCTAGTTTGAGATACTTGACTGTACTGTATGTATAGTAGCATATAGAACAGAGACGATATAAATATAATACTATACTGGAAGATAAAAATGCAATAATTATATTAGAAGAGAAGAATATAATAGAATAACCACAGATAGACCAAACTGGGATATAAAAATAACAGCAGCAGAGTAGACAAGAGCAGGCCAAAATAGAAACATGAGAATAGTAAACAATCTTTTTTTGTGTTTTTTTCTCCTCCGTGTTGTGACGACGTCTCAGAGTCTCACACGCCAAAGTGATTTGCATGCGGCGGTGTGATTAGGCGGCGCGGTGTGACATACGGTACGCGCGTCGCATTTCAGAGACAGACGGCTCATTATCTGGGCTTGTTGATATGAGCTCGTTAGGGAACGACAGCCGGGGAAATGTTTTGATTTGTATAGAAAAGGAGCGTGGCGGGTTTCTTTTTTACAGTATTTTCTGAGAGACGGCTGAGAGAGGAGGTTCTGTGAAGGTTCTGTCTGCGGGGGATGCCCGGAATAGCTCTGAAATGACATGCCGCTATACTATAGGTTCGATTTCTAACGCTATATCCGTCGCGGCTAACGGCGACTGACGGCGGCGTTCCGATGGGGGGGGGGGGGCGTGTGGGACAGCCGGGACGAGACAGCATATTGGGTAAAAAGGGAAGACTATAAGGTCTCATATCTTTGGGTCTTTTTTTTTAATGTATTCTATTCCATACGGCTATAGTTGTATACTGAGTGACGCCTGGTTTCTACTCGAGCTATACATCGTGTCGCACATCTGAAATAGCGCAGTGTGAGCTTGTAGATCGGTGCATGACGCCAGCCCCGCCAAGTATGAGTCCGTCGGGTGGAAACCCTTGTATGTCCAAAACTGTTACTTTATAGAAAAAATAACAAAAGTAGCAGATCTACATGCTCAAAAGCTTGCCTATCTATCTGTCATATGTTACTTCTTTTTACCATGTTTTGGTAAAAAAGTTTTTTTGCTTTTATGCCTTTATTGACAGGACAGCAGGCTGACGGCCTTGGCCGTGGCTCAGCGGTCCAGGCACCTTGGCCGGTAGTCCAAGTCTGGCCGCGGGTTCGACTCCCGATCCCGACGGCCTTTATACTGCATGTCTCCTCCCCCCCCCCCCCCCCCCCCCCCCCATCTCTCTCTCTCTCCCATTTCCTGTCAGCCCTTTACTGTCTGTCCCTCTATAAAGAAATATAAAATAAAGGCGAAAGCCGCAATTAAAAAAAAGCAGGCTGACAGGAAATGGGGAGAGAGAGAGAGAGAGAGAGAGAGATATGGGGAGTGTCACGTGTAGCAAAGGCCGTTTGGATCGGGATTCGAACCGGCGACGCGCTGTCGAGGCAGCCTGTAGGTGTCGGACCGCTCCTATCTGCTAGTTTTGATACCTTTGTGTGACTTTGTGCGATTTTCATTGGGTTTTAGCTTAAAGATTAGGGTCTTAGGTCTCATCTGTGTGTGTGTGTGTGTGTGCGTGTGTGTGTGTGTGTGTGTGTGTGTGTGTGTGTGTGTGTGTGTGCGTGTGCGCATGCGTTCAGGGCCCACCTGGACTCAGAGACGGCTCCGTGGAAGCGGCTCCACATGACCCTGCAGGAGCTCCTGGCCTGGCTGAGGGTCAAAGGTCAACAGCTGGAGCAGGAGCCCCCAGTAGGGGGCGACGTCCCCGCTGTAGAGACGCAGCTAGACACACACCGGGTAGGACGCACACACACACACACACACACAGACACGCCTGTAAGCACTCGCACACGCATGCATGCATGCACGCACGCACGCACGCACGCACACACACTCAAATACTGGTAGTAGATAACTTGGTAAGGCTATATATTGAGAGCGGGTCTATAATGCATTTTAGGAACATTTGTAATGTGTTACAATTACAGTAACAATAATAGTAAGGTATAAGTTTGGCGGAACAGAACATTATAACTACCATAGCTCAGCCTGTTAACAACCTGTAACAGAGTGTCTTTGTTATAAGTTGTCGTGCATTCATTGACATGTATTCTTATGAAACCTTATGAGGGCATTATGATGCATTACAAATGCAATTACAATGCATTATAGAACGCATCACAAGTAGCAGTTTTTTTTCTTTTTTAAATAAATAGTGCCTTGTGCATTACGTTCACACATTCAAACACCGATGGGCGGAGAAAACCATGCAAGACAAACACTGATGGGGGAGAAAACCATGCAAGACAAACACCGATGGGGGAGAAAACCATGCAAGACAAACACTGATGGGGGAGAAAACCATGCAAGACAAACACCGATGGGGGAGAAAACCATGCAAGACAAACACTGATGGGGGAGAAAACCATGCAAGACAAACACCGATGGGGGAGAAAACCATAGACTGTAAAAATTATGGACAAAGCGTTCCCCGGGTCTAACATGAACGTAAAATGAAGCCTGTCAGTCCTTGCAATGGAAGTCGCCATCTTTCTAGATCCGTTTTGGCTCAGCTGGCCATTGGCTGGCCCAGACAACGAGGCGGGACTTCCCCCCTTCTTCTCCGTTGGTTTTTATTTTGACTCGAGTGGGAGGGGAATCCCTATCATAGACTGTAACGGTAGCCACGCCCCTCAGAACATACGCGACTTTATGGTCATTTTTTTAAATTAATGGAACCATAATTTTCCAAAAAGAATATTATGACATTAGAAATGAGACTTTAAACTAGTGACTGGAAGAAGAAAGTATTCATGACCATGTTTATTAAGGTAATACAGTCTAGGTGAAGTTGGGCCCAAATACATGGACTTCTATGGGGCTATGGGTTTTTCTGGGTCCAGTGACAGCGCCACAACAGGCCATTATATGAACTTTCATTTCCTTAGTGGCTTCACAAAATATCTGTCTGACTGCCCCCCTGGAGAAAACCATGCAAGACAAACACCGCTGGGCGGAGAAAACCATGCAAGACAAACACCGATGGGCGGAGACAACCATGCAAAACAGCGACCTGCACACAACAAGGGGCAATTATAGGCGTTCGGTGTGTTTGCTCGAGGACACTTCGACGCCCACCGGGGTGAAACCGGGGACCCTTCCCGGGGTGCTCGACCAGTCCTGCCGCCCACAGATCTACAAGCTCAAGACGGTCTTGCAGATCTGCTATTGCGTGACACTATGTACTGTATAGTGTGGTATATATATGATCAAGTATAGGGCGTAGAGAGGTTTCTGCCCAACAGCAACGACATGTAACCTCGCTCTATTCCTGGCAGTGTCAGTGACATTCTCTGTGTGTGTGTGTGTGTGTGTGTGTGTGTGTGTGCGTGTGCATGTGTGCGTTTTTCCTACCCTGGAGGCGTTTTGGTTGCATTCCATAGACCTTATTAACCAGATTATAGTGGCATCCTTGGCCTCCTTTAGGAGGACCATAAATACATGTCATTGTCATTCGTATATATTCCATTCTGACCTGAGATCAGATTCTAAAGATGTCTTCTACATCCTGACAGTTTTCCATTCTGACCTGAGATCAGATTTAAAAAAATGCCTTCTACATCCTGACAGTTTCCCATTCTGACCTGAGATCAGATTCTAAAAATGCCTTCTACATCCTGACACTTTTCTGAAAAAGCTATGTTTCTATATGCGTCAGTCGTTCTTCGATTTTTCAAAAATAGCAGACCATACAAGCTCATAGCGCGCCACTCGGTGGCGCGCTATGAGCTTGTAGATCTGCTATTTTTCAATAGCTAAAGCATAGCATAATGCTAACACCAAAAGGGGTTCCCGCCCCAAAATGGGATATTCAATGGACTGTGATAAGACGTATATATAGCCTCCACCGCGCTGAAATGAACGGGGTCCAGCTGGCCCCGTTCACGCGACTCATTTACCACGACCCGACCTCCCGTTCAAACTCACGCCAAGCGCCATTCGTCAACTATAGGATGTCGGGAGGCCCCGTTATCTGTGCCACCAGGTCACGTTTTATTTCCTCACGTAATATGCCAGTACTATGACATGACTTGGCAATCAACCATTTTGCTTTTAATCACGTCACGTTTCTGGCACCTGTCATATTGCCTGTTACAGTTCCAAATTAGGTTTTGAAGCTGATGTCAATAATACTAAGGGGAAAAAAAGGTTGATACTACTGTGTGTGTGTGTGTGTGTGTGTGTGTGTGTGTGTGTGTGTGTGTGTGTGTGTGTGTGCGCGTGTGCATGCATGCGTGCGTTCGCGTTACAGGGCTTCAGGAGGGAGCTGAGAGCTAAGGAGCCGGTAATTAGCAGAGCGCTTGACGACACCAGAGGGTTCCTGTCCGAACTTCCCAGAGACACACCTTCACCTGAAAAGAGAGGTAATGCACACGCACGCACTCACACACACACACACACACGCACGCACGCACACACACACACACACACACACACACACACACACACACACACACACACGCGCGCACGCACACACATCACTGAAAACAGGTTCAAATTAATTTCAGAAATGGTACCCAGGAATACGAGCTTCCTTCCAGGACATGATTTATTTGACATCTTCCAGCTGGGTCAATTACAGAACTGTGCAAATTAAAAAGCACTTTCTGACGGAAAGCAATTTATCATTTTTTTCCGTTGTTGCTTTAAGGGGACTTGGATTGACTTGGCTTGTTAACGTCCCCTTTCAAGTACAGCCCAGATCCATGTTTCATTTCATCACCTTCTTGAAATAAAGTTTATCAAAATACCCAGAATAATTACTATCCCTCTCTCGTGTGTGTGCACGCACGCACGCACGCATGCAGGCACACACACACACACACACACACACACACACACACACACACACACACACAGAGTAGAGGAGTAGTTAAATGACTGTTTACTGGTTGTTCTACCTGTCAGTAAAGGTCATGCTGTTCGTGACCTTTCACTGAGAGCTGTGAGAAAGCTTTTAAGAACACTGGGGGGGTGAAAACGTCGTCTGACGTCTGCAATATTTCAACTTTTTAAAGATATTTTTGTTGTGAAAACGTGTCGAGCAACGTGTTGTATAGCGTGTTGTGAGCTTGGCGATCTGCTATTTTCATTATTTCCGGGTTTTTTTCTCGTTCCATTTCCTGAAAAGTAACTAACAAGGCTGTTTCAATGCCATACGAAATGCTCTAAAGAATTGTCTTTTACAAACAACCGTGGCACAAAGTGCTTTGGCATTATAACCAGAATGATAAATAAAAGTGCGTGCGTGTGTGCGTGTGCGTGCGCAAAAATACATTTTCCCTGGTATGTTCAATAATAAAAACATAATGTTTTCATTGTGATACCGATTATTATAGTGTGGAACACAGGCCTCGTCCCAAACTCGTGTACAAACGGAACCAAATGGACCCTAATGGGTCCATTTGGTTCCGTTTGTACACTCTCAGAGTTAAATTAACATTGATTTTACAATTTTATATGCATTGGGGTTTCAGAGATAGAAATGCCATTAAATGGGTTCCAGCGGGTGAAAAGGGTTGAAAATCACTGCTAGAGCCGTAAAGATCTTCTCTCGTATAATATAAAGGTTAGATATAAACAACAACCATAAAAAAACACAAGTTAACACATCTCTTCCTCGCCACCCACCCACCCACCCCGGCCCCCAACCCATGCAGACATCAGCCCGGAGGAGCGCGCCCAGAACGTGGGACGGGTGCTGCTCAGGGAGTCGGACGACCTGTCCCGCGGCTGGGAGGACCTGAGGGGCGACTCTGACGCCTGGCAGCGCCGGCTGCAGCTGGCCCTGGACCGGCTGGCGGAGCTGCAGGAGAGCGTGGACCTGGCCGAGGGACAGCTGCGGCAGGCGGAGATGGTGAGGGAGGCCTGGGAGCCCGTGGGAGACCTGCTGGTGGACGCGCTGCCCGAGCACATCGACAAAGTCAAGGTTTTTATAGTTATAATATTACCCTTCTTCTTTTTCTTATTATAGCCTGCTCGCCTTAACCCATTCTGACCTGAGATCAGATTCTTAAAAAATGTCTTATTACATCCTGACAGTTTCATTATTAACCCATTCTGACCTGAGATCAGATTAAAAAAATGTCTTGTATATCTGCTATTTTTCAAAAGCTAAAGCATAACATTTTCGGCTTTAGGCTTATACAGTGGACGGGGAAAAGTTCAAACCCTTCTGTAATGGAAACATGTGTGTGTGTGTGTGTGTGTGTGTGTGTGCGTGTGCGTGTGCGTGTGCGTGTGCGTGTGTGCGTGCGTGCTCTCCAGGAGTTCCAGGAGGAGATAGCGCCAATCAAAGACGACGTGGGCCACATGAACCACCTGGCCTCCTCGTTTGGACCGCCCGACGTCCAGCTGTCGCCTAGCAACCTGGAGCGCATCGACGACCTCAACGCGCGCTGGAGGCTGCTGCAGGTACGCACGGACACGCGCGGACGGACACGCACAAACACCACACGCACACAGCGCCACCTGGTGGTCACCAGTTTAGGCTTTGAGTGCCAATTCTCCCATTATAAAGAAAGAAAGAATTTGTAATTCTATTATGCATGTAATGTGCATGTCATCACCTGTACACCAGATTAGAGGAATTTTTACAATATGGATGAAAAATATATATATATCGTTTTTTGAATTCCCAAGGTAAGACGTCTTGACACCCGTGGCATCCATTACTTAATAGGCAATTAGACGTCTTGACGTTTATGGCTACTAAACAGTTTTAACATTATACAGGTCTGTACCTCTGAGAGTGTACAAATGGAACCAAATATGGACCCTTACGGGTCCGCAGTAGAGCCCTGTATCGGGAGCGGGACCCTACACAAATATGTTGCGGGCGGTATTTAAATACCTGCGGGCGGGGAACAGGCGGTCGAGATAAAAAAAAATGAATCCGAATACAGAGCTTAATACACTTTAACAAGACACGAATATGTCCGAGAAGGAGAAGGTAATTTCCCCTGCTTGCGCTGGACAACGCTACCGTGGAGTCTCACCGCGCTCTCACGACATAGCACGTTGCGCCGAACGTACGCACGCCCGCATGCACGGAACGGGAGCGCGGCCGGCGGCCGCACCCGTCAATCATTATCGTAGCTTAATATGTGAGAGTTTCTTTTCCCCGCGACGGACATTCTCAGTTCTTAAACGCCGTTTTTGCTTTTCCCCCCGTGTGCGTCACTCAGCAATAATAACGTGAAACGGAACACAAATATGAGTATATATTTTTTTTAATGAGCACGCAGCACCTCTTTCTCTGCCTGCCTCTCTCTCTCTCTCTCTCTCTACCACCCACCGTGTGCGCACTGCTGCACAGTGTCCGTGACACAATATAATAACATGTAGCATAATAGGCCTAATATTATGTCTGCCGTCGCGATATGAAAACTCTCCCTCTATCTGTGACTGTGAGCAACTCCTCAGGCAAATAAACAACCCCTCTCTCGTGCAACGTCTGCTCAGTCTCAGCAACTGTTTGGGTAAATATTGAGAATTGAGATTTCTTTGCAGGCGGGAGCTCGCAGGACAGGCGGTTACTGTGTGGGCGGTCAAAAATGAAATAATTGCGGGAGCGGGCGGGAGTGGGATTAATAAATCACTCCTGTACAGCTGGGTACAGTCTGTAGCTCCACCGGTTGGTTCCCAATGGGAACCGCTTCAGTTCTTTTTGGTTCTTAGTCCATGATCCAGAGCTCCAAAATTGGTGGGATAAAACTAGACCTATATTAAATAGTTTCATATTTTCCTACACAATGCCTCATTTGCATATTTAAAAATGTAAAATTTGTAATACAATAAATCATTGTCTTCATGTAAGTACTCAATTGGGGGAGTTTCATGGTGATAACAATCTAATAGAGGTATGGTTTTGCCCATTCAATTCATAATTAACGTTTCCATGTTGGACTAAGAACCAAAAAGAACTGAACCGGTTCCCACTGGGAACCAACCGGTGGACAAGGGGCCTGAGAGTGTAGAAATGGAACCAAATGGGCCCTTACGGGTCTGCACCTTTAGGGGGCAGCACAATCACAAATTTGGCCTGGTGTTGAGTTACACTCATTTAGATTTGTCCTTAAATGGTGTAGAGTAGCGATTGATGCAAAAAGTCCATATTTTCAAACTGTATGATGTCGAGTTTAAAACAGCTGTCGGCAGCTTTAAGTACTTTAAGGACAGCAGTTGGCATAATGATGTTTGTCCTGGTTTGTTGTTTGCTGTCTGAACTGTCCACGGAGAGGAACACTATATATACAACATACACTCACTCTTTTTGGTGGTTATAGAGGTGGCAGATATCTCAGCTTTCCTACTGTCTGTCTCTACTGTATACACTGTCTCCCTCTCAGCTGTTGTAATTATGCTCACAACGTGTATAGCGTCGGTTATCTCCACATTCTAACTAACTTTTGGTATTCTTTCATAAATGAACACCCTACTATACTTGATCACACACACAAAAGCAGCTAAAGTAGCTGATCTGTAGGCTCAAAACGCATCTTGACGCGACACGGTTTGAGCCTGTTTCCGATCTGCAAACATTTGCTATTTTCGAATTTGAATCCTGAAAGGTTTTGGACGTATGAGGTTTCCACCCCGACAGAGACGATTTGGTTAGCGTGTAGTTTGGCTATTTTCAGCCAAATATTCTCCCCCAGCACAGGGTTCATTTGGTTAACGGATAAGACTGTTAGCCATGCGTGTGAAAGGGACTTATACTCCACACACACACACACACACACACACACACACACACACACACACACACACACACACACACACACACACACACACACACACACACTCCACACGGTAACAAGACTACTCGCCCCGTTTCTGTTTTCCTCCCAGAATTTTCCCCAGTGAGGGGTGGGAGAGGCTGGACAGCAGACGGCTGGACTTTGAATTTCTCTAACTATAAACTTTCATGAGAGCAGACAGCCTAAGTACAAATATAATTTAAGTCTGTTATTTATAATTTAAGTCTGTTCACAGAAGTTGTTGTAGGATATGTGGGGATTATCTGACGAGGTACCATTTGAGTGGGCAAAACCTTACATATACTAAATAATACTAAATTGTTTATAGGGTCAATATAAGTAAAATAATATAGCCTTTCCACAGGAGTATCTTTTTATATTTTTCCAAAAAGAATACAAACAGCCAATAGCATATTACAAAGTTATCCCCCTCACTGGTGAAAATTCCGGGAGGAAAAACGGGCAAGCACCGGGGCGAGTAGTCCAGTATTCCTCCACACACACGCGCACACGCGCACGGCGCACACATATCCCATCGCTCTCAATAACCGTTGCGGCGGGCGGCCATGTTGGAGGCCTGACAGTGATGGTTACCGGCGGTGACAGACAGAGCCAATCGGCTGCCAGGACGGGGACCGACGGTGTCGAGACTTCCTGGTTGGAGACGGGCGCCATGGTGACAGGACCATACGGCCCTGCCTCTGATGTCACACCTGACCAGATGCTGTGTGTGTGTTTGTGTGCGTGTGTGTGTGTGTGTGTGTGTGTGTGTGTGTGTGTGTGTGCGCACGCACGTGCACGTGCACGTGCTGCTTTGTGCATTTGGAATGAAAGACAAATGAACCCCTTCAATGTGCTGAGCAGACAGACAGACAGACAGACAGACAGACAGACAGACAGACAGACAGAATCTTAGCCCCTTTTCCCACTTTGAAGAACTGTCAAATTACAAAACGCACAACAATCTGATGTTCCCTTTAATGAAACGACCGATTGCGGCTTTGACCTTCAACCGGGTCCTTTTGACGGCCTCTGCACACACACACACACACACACACACACACACACACACACACACACACACACACACACACACACACACACTGCACACACACGCATGCACCCGCCGTTATTGAAATAGAGTTCAGTCGATTAAAAGATGTGGCTATACTACCTGTCAGGTGGAAACCTGATAATTTATGTCCAAAACGTATTTATTTTTCAGGATTCAAGTTCAAAGGCATCAAAGGGCAGCAGATCTACAAGCTGTAAACGCGTAGGTCTGCTACGTTTGATGCGCTCGTGTGGCGCTGTGGGACGATCAAGTGGGCCGTTAACAGTTTGACTCCATAAAACGCGTAACCCGCATTTTAATCAAATATTCTACCTGTTTTATTATACCTTTAGAGCATATACGCTGAATTATTTGGGCTTTTGATCTGGCGTAAATCCGGTGAAAAAAGGTTCCTCCGTTTGTTATGAACGATCGCACCACCCGCCATCTTGGTGCGCCGCAAGACCGCCCCCCACAAGACCCTCCTCCATGAGGAGTTCAATTGCATTGGCCTCAATTTCCCAGAAGCCCTAGCAGTTGATGTCCGGTTTCGTCATCATAACATGAAGGTCTCGCTTATACCAGCTCCGCGGCAAAGGCGGAGTTTCTTTTTAATTAATACAATACGGCGGATTAAACACATGAAACAAAAGGCGGGAATGTCGTAGTGAGCGCCATCGAACCCTGGATTAAACAATTAGCGGCCGTCAAACTGGTAATTTACGGGAAAAAAACACCAAAAGTTAGAATATGGAGATGAGAGGTTTCTGCACAACAGCTATATACTGTATGTATGTATATAGAGAGAGAGAGAGCTTCATGGTGAGAGTGTGGATAAATATAGTGTTGTGGAGCCAGACGATAGCAGATTTCTGCCTACATACAGTGGGAGTTTGGATAAATATAGTGTGGTGATGTAGCCAGAGGAGGACTGGAGCTCTCCTCCCACCTAGTATACCCACATGTCTCTTAGCGTCAACAGTCCTGGCATTGGCTCTGCAATGCAGATATATTTCAGTTTAGCCATAGCCTTTTTGAATGATCTTTTTTTTTTTACAGTATCAGTCATGTTTTAGCGACCTGAAATGTTTTAGTGTTAGTCGACGTGTGTGTGTGTGTGTGTGTGTGTGTGTGTGTGTGTGTGTGTGCGTGCGTGTGCGTGTGCGTGTGCGTGCATGCGCGCGTGAGAGATTGAGATATCAGGTAACAAGAACAAGAAATGGGGTCAAATCAGGTCAAAGCTGATTGGGCAGCATTGAGACAGAGTGCACCTTGGGTAATGACATTGAACCCCTCCTCAACGGCCTTGCGTCTGTCGTTGTTTGTTTTTTTCCCCCTTTTTTTTTTTTCTTTCTTTCTTTTTTTGTTGACCCTTTAATTAGGTTACCGTGGATACGCAGAAAGGCCACTTGGGTAGGAATGGCGTGGGGGAGGAGTCGGATGCAGAGGTAAACGATATGTGCCGCGGAGAAACCCGCTGTGTCATCAAAGTCACCTCCCCTCCCCCCCCGCCATCATCTACCCTCTATTATATCATACCATAACACACACACACACACACACACACACACACACACACACACACACACACACACACACACACACACACACACACACACACATTTGGTCTGTCTGTCTGTCTCTCTGTCTGTCTATCTCTCTGTCTGTCTCTGTCTGACGATGTACCTACTGAACAAATCACATACAGTACTTTTGGGTACACGGAGTATGTTTATAGGCCTTGATGGCGCGGTAATGCCTGACTTTACACTTGGTTGCATGCTGACAATATAGTCCATCTAGAACCCGAGCACAACCATGCAGGAAATGACTTGTCTTTCGGTTATTTATTTTTTCAAAGTATGTATTGTCGTTTTTTCATGTCATGTGTGGAAGCGGGGAATCATAGCTTCAAGGTTGTTCAGTTTGACCCACCAGTTTTGGAGATATGGCTTATAGAGTGAGTTGAGAAAACAGACTTGAAAGGTTCACCTCTGTGGTCTCTAACATTACACCTAGCTTTAAGCATTTATTTCATATTTACACTTATTTCAGACATGCTGAAAGAGTATTGCCTGTGCTATTAACTCAATTTGAAAAAAATAAGTTTTTCTCCTCTGGTGAACAGCTGGAATTTGCGCGATGGCAGTCTCTGAGTCAAATCTGGTCACATACAAAGATAGCAAAACTCGCATATACATATATACACTCCAAGATCTCTCCCTCTCCCCCTCCCCCCAACAGATACTAATTTATAGTACAAAAGACCATACCTACAAAAACATTAATATGTTGTCTTCCAGTTCTACTGGATCTCGTTTTTTATTTGTTGACAAATTTGTCAATATATTCGTAGTCGTAGTTTTAGTCATCATAGCTTAGTTGTTATTTCTTTTTCATTCGGTTTTTCGTCAGCGAAAAAGAAAAGGTCGTCGACGGACATGTTCCGCCACGGTCGACCAAATCAACACCGCTCGGAGTGCCTCGCGCTGCAGTGTCGCCGGCCCGCGGTTTGGCTACGGAGGGTAATTACCCATTAGCTATTCGACTGAGACTCAATAACAAGTCCTCCAGCTCCCTTTGTGCGTAATGGCCGGTCAGACTCCGCATTCAGCGCGAGGCAGAACCAGCTCATTAGATTACACAACCACCATTCAGAGCTCTCTCTCACCAGCCCAGCTGGGTGAAATGTGTCTCCGACACCCAATGGCGGTCGATAACATGCTCGACGGAGTCGCGGCCCGTTGCCCGGCAACCCTCTTTTATTCGGCTTGAAGGACATAGTCTGTGGAAGTTATGTGGTCACCCCGGGAGTCATCTTGGATGGACGGATGGATACTGTGGCGGGGTGGGGAAAAAGTACTCACGTTTTATTTACTTGAGTAAGTATACTGTAAGTAAATACTGCAATGTAGACGTACTCTGTTACGAGTAGAAGCCCTGGATTCTGACTTTGCTCCAGTACAAGTACAAACGTATTGGCATCAAAATGTACTTAAAGGACCAAAAGTAGAAAGTGCTCATTATGCAGAATTGATTTCACAAGTTTTCAAATGTATTTAAGTGCTTTTGAATAATGATCTGCTACCGTTGATGCTTTTGTGAGACACTGTAGTGTGTGATCAAGTAGGGCGTTAATTTATGAAAAGAAAAGAAAACACGGAGGTAAGAGGTTTTTGCCCGACAGCAACGATATTATGTCTGATGAACCAAATAATCTCTTTAAGACCAACAATCCAAATGTGATCCACTCGGATAGGGATTTAAAGTTGGAAACTCTTCAACGATGCCTTGGATTGAATATGTATTTTATTTTTTAATGAATAATGCTGAGAATTTGACTTAAGGGCAAAGTCATCGCCATAGTATCTTTTAACAGCGCAGCTAAGGGGGGATTAATTTACCAAAACCACTCGCAAGCAGGAATTTCATTCGTTTGGTACTTAATGGCCCATGTTGTCCCATTAAACTCCTTTCAAGCTCCTTTTCAATGCCTGCTTTTATGCCCTGCCCAGCATTCACTGTTTTCCAAGTATGCTTTATATAAGTGACTTTGGTCTTGTTTGTCCATAAAGTTGCTTGTAAATGTTGGTATTTTTTTTTTTTAGGGTCTAGTTGCTTGCTTCCTGCTGTTGTTTAAGATTCCCAAACATGTTAAAGTCACGGTCCACAGACTATTATTGTAATTTGTATTTTGGACAGACTCCCACCTGAAAATAATTGTACCAGGGACCCCGGTAGAGCAACGATACTTAATTGTCATAAGACTCCCACGGCCGCACGCACGCAAGCACGCACGCAGACACAGACACACACTAAGAGACCAAAAGATTGTCCTTTTGTATCGGGCAAAAGGTCAGAATGGAGGGGCTTAATCAGCGTGCATGACTGTCGGCCTCCCCCTTCTTTTACAGTGTGCATTGTGTCAATACACACATTCTTCACTCCTCCTTCACAGATAATGTAGACTGTATAGAGAGCTACTGGATTGGACTGTCTGTGACCTTTTTATTGCAGAACGGTCCATGTGAAACATCACCCCTGTAAATATTTGGGTAGTGGTTTGGGGGTGGGGGGGGGGGGTTCTTCTGTGATTGATGAGGCAAAGAGCAGACGGAGACCATATTCAAGGTCAAGGTGGTCATGGATGTGCTTTAATACAGCCGTTCTCAACCTGTGGGTCGGGGACAGTGAAGTGACAATTTAAGATAAAGAAAAACGTATTTTTTTGTGTTATTGTCGTTATTGTCGAGCTAAATGTAATGCCCTCAACCTCTTACAATTCCAAGTGCTTGTCAGCAGGGTGGTGGGGGTCTCTCTCCGGTTCAAATGGGATTCCTTTTGGGGGCCACGTACGTACGGCCTGAAAAGGTTGAAAGCCACTGTCTTCTACATCCTGGCAGTTTTCTGAAAAAGCCATGTTTCTATGTCAGTCGTTCTTCGATTTTTCAATAATAGCAGACCTATACAAGCTCGTAGCGCGCCACTCGGAGCTTGTAGGTCTGCTATTTTTCAATAGCTAAAGCATAGCATAATGCTAACACCAAAAGGGGTTCCCGCCCAAAATGGGTTAATGTGCATGACGTCACGGGGAGGGAGTACAGTAACACTTAGATCGGTGGTACGGTATACTTCCATTATAGTTCTAGTGTCACAACAAGGCCAATTAAGCTGAAGCATAACAGGACAGGATGTATACCAAAGCAATAGCTATCGGGCCTTAAGCATCTTGGCTCTTATTACCAGCTGCAAAATATCATATCATATATCATATCATATATAAGGCACAGGATGAACAATATCGGGTGTCTCCAGGCTTTTACCACACTGTGAAAACGCTGATTATTATTGTTTAAATTCCAAACGGACCGGTGGGATCCGGTGTAGAAGAACATGCCGTATAGGCCCGGACGGCTAGGGTAGCGGTCCGGGCTGTAGGTGCCGGTTCAACTCCCACAACCTTCTCCGCGTGTCACTCACTCCCCTTCTCTCTCTCTCTCTCTTCCCACCATTCCCTGTCAAACGTACTATATGAATTGTATTCATTTGAAAACTTAACTACATTTTTTATACCAATACCTTTGTACTCGAGTGCATTTTGAATTCCGGACTTTTACTTGGAAGTTGGAACACAATGTATCGACATTGCAGTATGGGTAGTGAGTCAGTGACTATACCTTTTTCCGTCACTGCTCGCTCTCTCTCCCTCTCTCTCTCTCTCTCTCTCTCTCTCTCTCTCTCCTGCCATAGTGTGCCATCATGCATGGTAGTAAGCACACGCCTACACATACACACATGCACGCAGAGCGTACCGGCATGGCACAGACAGACTCAACCACAGACAGACTCAACCACAGACAGACTCAACCACAGACAAGACTCAACCACAGACAAGACTCAACCACAGACAAGACTCAACCACAGACAAGACTCAACCACAGACAAGACTCAACCACATACAAGACTCAACCACAGACAGACTCAACCACAGACAAGACTCAACCACAGACAAGACTCAACCACAGACAAGACTCAACCACAGACAAGACTCAACCACAGACAAGACTCAACCACAGACAAGACTCAACCACAGACAAGACTCAACCACAGACAAGACTCAACCACATACAAGACTCAACCACAGACAAGACTCAACCACAGACAAGACTCAACCACAGACAAGACTCAACCACATACAAGACTCAACCACATAACATCACCATCGCTCATCGTTCCTTCCATCAAACAGAATGGATGCTCTTGTCGTTCTTTGCAACCTACAAAGTGTGACTGCTGCTGCCTATGTGTACATAATGTCTCTCTATGGCTCTCTCTCTCTCCTAGATGTCCATCAAGGATCATTTGAAACAGCTTGAAACAGCACACAGGGACTTCGGCCTTATGCACGGTGAGCTGCTCAACACAACACATCACTTTCGACATATACTGTGTCGTGTTTCTTCAAGTATGTTGGGCAGATAACCTTGTGGGTCCATATTGGATTGTTTGTTTGTTTTCTCCATAACTTTTATGGCAAAGCCCTGAGACCGGGAGGTCTGTGTTCTGGATCCAATGTAATGCCTCCCTGCTTGGTACTCGGCGTGAAGGAACGGTTGGATTGGGGGGGGGGGGGGGGGGGGTGCAGTCCCTGTGACAATGTGACGTACAAGAACCATCATTTCCAGGGGGTGTACTGTACTTACGCTATAGAGAAACAGGAGATAGGCTCCTGACCTGTCCTGACCTATGGGGGCCGCGTGGCTCGGCGAGGCTTCCTTAACATTATATTCGAGACACAGAAAAGAAGCAAAGAAATAGCCGATTTACAAGCTCGGAACACGTTGCGTCATGGCACGCGTGAGCACGTCGTATAGTCACTGCCGCAAGATCAAACATCAAAAATAGCAGACCTACAAGCTCGTAGCGCGCCACTCGGTGGCGTGCTACGAGCTTGTAGATCTGCTATTTTTCAATAGCTAAATTATAACATAATGTTTGAAACACCGCGCTTGTTCTCATGTGGATCCATCCTAACCCATTTAGGCCTGACCTCAACATGTATAAAAAATCTTTTAAATCCTAAAAAAAAATAAACATTTTCAAGATTTTTCAAAAATAGCAGACCTACAAGCTCCTATGAGCTTGTAATGTAGATCTGCTATTTTTCAATAGCTAAATTATAACATAATGTTTGAAAACACCAAAAGGCCGGGGTTATCCCTGCCCCAAAATGGCTTAAAGTATATTTTCTTCCCTTTTTTTTAATAAGAATTTGAAAGTTTTCAGAAAACCTTATGTTTTAGTTTAGAAGATGTTTTTTAGAATCGGCCTGCAGGTCCGGCTCCATGAATAACTGGAGCAACGACGAGACCCAACACCTGTTTACGGCCAGCCATCTCCTTGTGCCCGTCTGCATGCGTCGGCCATGATGAATCGCACTCTGTAATTAGCACTGTGTGATCGATCGCACAGATAGGATCTAAACTCCAGCGTGCGGTGCACAGAAAAGCAGAAAGCTACTCAGACAATCATTTCATCCGTCGCGATTGTGTTTTTACAAGCAGCGGTGGGATAGTAACTGTTTATATAAACCGGATTATATGATTATAGGAATGACATTTATCTGCTCCAGTTAAAATGTCTACATTGGCACCAATGGCCATTGGCTACTATATCAGATAGACTCGCTTTTTTCACTGACTAAAACTTCAGTTATGATGACTAAAACTATGATTAAATATACTGACAATTTCAATTTTACAAGTCATTGACATTCATGTTTGGTGGCGCTTGGGTGTTGTGCTCTGAAAATTGAGCCCGTAGATCGGCTATTTTATTTTATTTTATTTTTATAAAGAGGTTTGGTTTACACAGAAAAGTGGTCCAAGTTACAGAGCCATCCCCAGGTCCAGTTTTCTAAGTCTAGGGGTTTTAAGCGGTTAAAATAAAAACATTTTTATTCATAAATGTTCCGGTTTTAACTGCAGCTTTAACCAAGATTTGAGTGTAGTATTTCCGGACTGCATTAGGCTAGGTATTCAATATTTACAAAAGACAAGCACAAAAAAAATAATAATAATAATCACATCCGTACACACCTGAACTCCCTAGGTGTTATTTTGTTTTTGCAACCTAATTCCACCCAATTATTTGACGAAGCCATCCCAGGAATGTGTGCACTGCAGGAGTGCAGCTTTTCATTGGGGGCCACGGCATGGGGGCCCCCAGGCCACGGCATGCTGGGCCAGCAATAAAACGCAGCCGTAAAAAGACAAAAGGTTGTCCTACCTGCAGCGTTGTTTTTGGCAGAAAAGTTTGATTTTAGTTTTAGTCATATAGTCTCTTGAATAGTTTTCATTTAGTTTCAGTCACATTTTAGTCACCTGGAATGTTTTAGTGTTAGTCTAGTTTTAGTCGACTAAATATCATAAGATTTTAGTCGACTAAATCTACAGTTGATTTTGTCGAAGAAAATGTGTTTTGGCGGGCCTTGTTGCCGTCGTAATGACTGTTTTTACACTTGCTAAAAATAGCCGATCTACAAGCCCTGCAACGCGTTGTGAGCTTGTAGATCTGCTATTTTCAGCATGCAACTAATTGTAAAGTAACTTATACTAGATCTCTTGTCCACTAGTCCCTTCCTAACATTTTAATCTAGTTTTTATTTGTTGACGAAATTGTCAGTATATTTAGTCTGTTTTACTCATCATAGCTTAGTTTTCATTTAGTTTCCATTTAGTTTTCGTCAGTGGAAAAAGGTAGTCGGCGAACGTTTTTTTTGTCTTAGTTTTAGTCGACGAAAACAACACTGCCTAACTACCTGACGCTTCTTGTTGCCCCCTCTCTGTCTACGCAGCATCTGTGGAGAGTCCCTTCGAGCAACGCATTTCTCCCAACAACGTTCCCTACTACATCAAGTGAGTACTCCTCACCAGGCCCTGGCTTTTTGGCGAGCAGCCCAGGAAGCATGCTGATTTTCTTCCTTTTTATCTTTTGCTTTCTCGTCCCAAAGTTTCTGTGCATACAGAGTCTGGCTTGCAAGCATCGCTTTTTTTAACCCCACTGTGCAAAAAGCAGTTTCAAACCTTTTCTTTTTTTTAAGAAGTTCTGTCGGTGTTAAAGCTGCACTGTTCCTCTTCTAACGCGGATTTGAACCCGCGGTTTCCTGCGCAAGTGCTGACATTCTTACCATTGAGCTAATAGAGCCTGCGTGCTTGCTCAGGGGATACATTGAATCTGGACCATCGTCCTATGTGTCTAGGTGAGACATGACCTTTGACACGGTCTAAATGACTCAATAGAAGAGCAGGGAGACAAAATAGAACCACCCCACTTGTATAAGTTGCATTGTACCATACAGAATGGACAAAATGTAATTGTATTCATATTTTCAAAAGTGACATATTGCCTCATTAAGCTAAATAATTAAAGTAGTTCTAATCTAGGTCTAGGAGGACACATGACTAAATTATGTTGCAACTACTGTGCAGTTAGATACGCTTTATGTATATATGTCTGTCGCTCTCCAGGTATTAAAAATAGTTACGTATATGGTATGAGATATACTGTCTCTGCCATGTCTCCTCACTGGCGTAATTTATGAAAAGCTACTACAGGGAAGTCTGTTCACAGAAGTTGTTGTAGGACATGGGGATTATCTGACGAGGTACCATGATTTGAGTGGGCAAAACCTTACATATACTAAATAATACAAAATTGTTTATAGGGTCAATATAAGTAAAATAATATAGCCTTTCCACAGGAGTATCTTTTTATATTTTTCCAAAAAGAATACAAACAGCCAATAGCATATTACAAAGTTATCCCCCTCACTGGTGAAAATTCCGGGAGGAAAAACGGGCAAGCACCGGGGTGAGTTGTCCAGTTTTTGTGTCAGAGGAGGCATGTGGTTGCCTACACACTCCACAGTGGAGGTTGGCAGCAACATGGGGGAAATGGCACTATATGGTATACGCCGGTTAAACAGTTTCGCCATGCAAAAACTGGACTTGGTACAGGTCTCTTAGTGTGTGTTTTTTTTGTGTTTTTTTAACTTGCTTGGTGTTGCCTGCATCCTTCACTCATCCACTCACCTGTGTATTGTTGTATCATACTACATAACCAGGGTTTGAGTTGTAAAACAAAGTAAACAAACAAATATACATACAAACCAAACAAAACAGAGGTTTGGAGTCAGGACATTTCCTTCTTTCTTCATACGGGAATTAGCGAATATAGCCGATCTCTACAAGCTGCTCTCTGAGCTGACGGAACTTTTGAAACCTACCATGGTCAATGTTAAAATAATGTTAAAATTGTGAATTATCAAAACATATCACAATATGATACAGTGACACCTTTGTTTATTCTGTCTGACCAGAAGCACCGGCCATACAAATCAAAAGCAGCTTGTACTGTATAGATCTGCTACTTTTGCAGTTTTTGGAAATTCGAATTCTGAAAAGTAACAGTTTTGAACATGATATTTCCACCCGACGACGAGTGTCCACATGTTTCACATTAGGCCGGCCAGTGCTGCATGAAATAACTGATCTTAACTCATAATAATTCTATTGAGTTGTATTCAGGGTGGTGTAGCTGTAGCCAAATAGTAGCTGTGTGACTTAATAACATGGTTGACAGCTTGTCAGACCACCCAGGAAAAGAGCAGACCTTATCAGTAGCTATGTGACTCTGTGTCACATGCCATGATTGTAAGGTCAGGTGAAATGGGCTATACTCAAAACCGGAAATAAAAACCTCTAAGGAAAGTTCTGTACGCGCAGAGAGAGCACGACTAATACATTATCTGAAAATGCGCGTCTGCGTCAAACTATTCACGATATAAACTATTGCAATGCATCACAGAATGACGCGTGGTAAGCTTGTAGATCAGCTATTTCCGCTATTTATTTAAAGGACCACTTCACCACTTTTCAACCTATCTTCATATAATAGGTCCTCACTAATAATCATGAAAAAATCGTGCAATTTTTTTCTACTCGGTCTGAGTCTCATAGGAGGGCTGTGGGCAGTTCAGAAAATGGAAGCCATCGTTCTCACGATAATGAAAATCTAAATATTTTTGTATAACAATCTTGTTTAAAAGAAAATATGCCTAATGATGATGTCACTGGAAGACGGTTTCTAAACTGCCCACAGCCGTCCTATGAGACACAGACTGAGTAGAAAAAAATCCTGCCATTTTTTCATGATTATTAGGGAGGTGGAAAAGTGGTGAAGTGGTCCTTTAACCTTTTTTTTTACAAGTTTGAAATTCATGAAAATCATTTATTTCTTCTATTTTTGTCATATCTGCCCCGTGCACTTTTATTTAACAAAGCCTAAAAGGCAAAGAGTCATTTCCATTCATTTCATAACATTCCAATTACCGGTAGATCGTTAATCGCAATTATTTGTGCGAGTTTGTCAGCAGCTGTCACACGTGCTCTTTATGTTTCTTTCTCTCCCTGTCACAGAGAAGGAGGGGTGGGGTGGGGGTTGCTTAAGCCTAATTTATTGTTTGACATGCGACATGTGTTTCGCCGTATTAAAATAACTGGGTTTTAATAAGTTGGAAAACCTGGCATGTTGTTGTTGAGCGACACAATAACGAGGGTGTAAATTGTGGTTTGGGATGTGCAACAATCCAATCCATATACTCTTGACACCAGAGCTTGGCAGCGGTCCATGCTGTATTTAACGTTATGTAAAGTCTCACTCAAAGCACAATAGAGATCTTGGCATCACGGCATTACAACGGATTCCCTCGTTGACGATGAGCAATGAAGTGGAAATGTAGTGTAACCATTTGTAAACACTTTTAAAACCCGCAAAACTTGACATTTGGCTCCGTACGTTGTGTGCTCTTTTTCCCCTCTTACACTAAGGGCCCTATCTTGTTCGCCGCCCTGCCCCTTATCGCTATACTTTTTAGGCGCACTGTCAGCTTGTAGATCTTCTATTTGCACCAGTAAATACTTAGGGCTCAAGTGGTTCATTCATGGTGTCAATGTCGGTCCCGGGACGACCTCAAATGAAACGTTTGGGAACCACCGATCTAAAAGCCACATGGCGGATGCACGGTGAACCACCGATCTAAAAGCCACATGGCGGATGCACGGTGAACCACCGATCTAAAAGCCACATGGCGGATGCACGGTGAACACCAAACCGAGGTCGTGAGCTCAGCCTCGCAGGTTCGTATAGACTTTGTAGACCAACTTAGCTCTGGGAAGATTGTGCTATTGATGTGGTTACGTTTGGTTCATGGGGGGGGGGGGGGAGAGTCTTCATACCAGCAGAAGGGCAGGCCTTTAATCCCACTGGTCTGAAACAGCGTTAACAGGTGTGTTGTATTCCGAGCCGCTTATAACCAGCCTCGCCCCCAGCATGTGTGTTAGCATTTTGCTAACATCGTTGTGCCTCAAAGTGGCTAACATAACATTATTGGTTGCCTTGCCTTATTGGTTAACCCGAGTGACAGTAATTGACACAAAGTGTTTGCGTGCGTGTGTGTGTGTGTGTGTGTGTGTGTGCGTCCGTGTGTGTGTGTGTTTGTGTGTGAGACATATTTTAAATGCACTGCATGAGTGTGTGGTGGACAAGCTGTTTGGTTGAACTTCCTAGATTGACGTGAAAATTTATTGAATGCGTTTGAGCGTGAGAGAGATAGACAGACAGACAGATATATGAATAGATAGTATGAGCGAGAGAGGGAAACGATTTGTGAGATGAAAGGAGTGTGTGTGCGCGTGTGAGAGAGAGAGAGAGAGAGAGAGAGAGAGAGAGAGAGAGATAGATACAGGAAGAGCATAGCCTAGTACTTAGTGAACCATCCTGGTGGCGTGAATTCCCATCATCACGTGTCTTCTGTAGACCGGTCTGACTCATTGGGTGGGCGTTTTGCTGTAACCACAAAAGTGGAAGAGCCAAAGCCAATCAGCATCTGTCAATCACAGCTATAGGGCCCTGAGCGCAGAGACCGATTGGCTCTTCCGCTTTCACACATACCCAGCGCTATGGGGGCCAGACCGGACCGCAGAGGACACACATGGCCCGGGTTGATTAGCCAGGCTATAGGAAGAGGCTGCACAGGTGAGAGAGGAAAAGGGGTGAGGAAGAGAGAGAGAGAGAGAGAGAGTGTGAGAGAGAGAGAGATGGAGGGAGGGACAGAGGAGTGACAGATTTTGCTCTCTACATGCAGAGAGAAAACTGGACCCGACGAGCTGACCCAGACCCTGTGAGTGACAGCTGGCCACACACACACACACACACACACACACACACACACACACACACACACACACACACACACACACACTGCATGTGGCCTCTGTGCTCAAATCGGTACACATATACAGTACATACACGCACAAACTGTTCTGTTCAAAAATGTCAGATCTGCGCTGAATTTGTCCAGTCAGTGTGATCAGTTGTTGAGATCTGTGCTTGTGAGGGTCCATGCGGTTTGTCCTCTTAGTTTCAACTTTTAAGGGCCCCCATGATAACTACATATGGAAGCCTACAAATTAATCTGATCCATTTGCACGCTCTCAGAGTTACAGACCTGTAAGGGTCCATTTGGTTCCATTGGTAGGCTGTCAGAGTTACAGACCTGTAAGGGTCCATTTGGTTCCATTGGTAGGCTGTCAGAGTTACAGACCTGTAAGGGTCCATTTGGTTCCATTGGTAGGCTCTCAGAGTTACAGACCTGTAAGGGTCCATTTGGAACCCCTTCAAACGTAACCGGAACGCTCACACTCGCCCCATTGTTTTCCTGCAGAACACTCTCCTCCAGCAGTTGTGTTTGTTTTACTGATGTTAAGGTTAGGTTAAGGTCAGTGTTACTGAGGTTACATATAGGAATAAGGTCAGGTTTAGGCATACAAGTAGTTTTACTGAGGTTATGTTTAGGAATAAGGTTAGGTTTAGGCATAGTTTTACTGAGGTTATGTTTAGGAATAAGGTTAGGTTTAGGCATAGTTTAACTGAGGTTACTTTTAGGAATAAGGTTAGGTTTAGGCATAGTTTTACTGAGGTTATGTTTAGGAATAAGGTTAGGTTTAGGCATAGTTTTACTAAGGTTTTGCACCGGATTTGACCCATTGCGACGGTGTTTTGGGGCGAGCGTTCTTTGTGTTCCCTTCAAAGAGTGCTGAGGGTCCCTAGATGGACCCCATTCTTTCTGAGAACCATTCTACTCTAATCCATAGCCCTCTCTAAGCAAATAGAATCAAGTGTAATCAAACATTCACACAGCCATTATTTAAAACTCTGTTTGATGTCTGTGTTTCTGGCATACTCACGCACGCAAACACAGACACACACACACACACACACACACACACACACACACACACACACACACACACACACACACACACGCACACGCACACGCACACGCACACACGCCCACGGGCATAATGACAAACTACAGAGCAGGTACAAAATAACAGTCAAGTCTGTAATTTACTCTCAGTCAGTGCATTCTCTCCCTCCTCTGTATAATATCTGGGGAGAGTTAAACTTACGCTGTCAGAGTTGAATGAACATTCTCCAAATATTCATGCACTACTAGCAAAGCAAAGAAACCTCCCCCTCCTCCTCCTCCCCCCCCTCTCTTGTCAGGGAGGTGAAACAGCTCCTTGTGGCTCCTCCTGATGGGGGGAAGGGAGGCAGGCACAGCTCAGTGTTGCCATGTCTGCTTTTCATAAGCGACTTTGGGCTTGTTTTTCTGTAAAGTTGTTGAAAACCAGTGGTTCTCGCACATTTCCGTGTCAAGGTCCCCCACATTCATGTATTTGTCCAAGGACCCTATCTAAGAAATGTGTGCCAGGGACCCCCATACCAGATTTGTGTTGTTAAAATATTTCAGAAATACTCCACATTTGTCACTTTTTTGATTTTGTTGTTGTTGAACATAAGCAGATGTACAAACACACGTTGTGAGCTTGTAGATTGTCGTTTCTTTTGGGCTTGTTTTCATAGGAATGGCTTAATTCTCTCACACAATCTGGCACTGTTACAGCTATCTCTCTGAAGCCCAAACCACACCAAAGGGTTGGGAGTCACAAAAACGTTTTTTAAGGTAAACCACACCAATGCAACTCATTGAGTTGCTTAGATATTCGAGGCAAAAGGGTAGCAAGATGCCAGAAAGCCGGAAACGCTTTCCCCTCGCTACAAAATTGCAGCCTCGCGCGAGCAGCATTTCCAACCTCCAGCTGCAAGAGACACCTGCTCTAAGCGGCATCTTGCCGTCCCTTGTTGCGTATATCTGAGAGTACCGTAACGCATAGACCGTACGACGTGTGGGAACGTAATAACTAATCCAACCGACGGGTTGCTAGGATGTGTACACACGTCCTAGCGCATTTTCATTGATATCAAATGAGAGAAAAATATTCTGATTTTATTTTTTATTTTTTTAGTTGGCCTCCAAGGCCACCATACTCCTTGCTCTTCGCACTTGCGCGGTCACGTGTAAAATAATTGTAATATATGTTTATTTG
>NC_137885.1:24412128-24527788 GCF_963924005.1 Protomyctophum bolini
GCTATTTTCAATAGCTAAATTATAACAATGTTTAAAACACCCAAAGGGGTTCCCACCCCAAAATGGGTTAAAGTTGATTTAATGTGTCTGTGTCATGTGTTTTTAGGGGCCACAGAAACTGAACCTTAGTCTTTCTCAAATTTAGATTTGAACCAGAGCACAGTCAGTCAGACACCATGCAGGGCAGGCCAGTGTACAGGTGAGCTCTGACGACATTCCCAGTTCAAACACAGCTCAGCCAAGTGCCATTATTTACACTTATAGAATCTTTGTTTGGCAATTTTCATGTGAAGTGTATAGGTTTCATATAAATTATATATATTTTTATATGACAGCTGTCTTCCCAGATGTTCAGAACGTGCCGTTGGGAGCTGTATTTCAGTAATGTGCAAACGAAGCGTGAAAAGAGACAAAAAGAGGGGCTCTTGTTTTGCCATAATTCTTTAAAATTCAAATCAAAGTGAATTTGAATGCAAGCACACGGCGATTAACACGAGCCAAGTCTGAAGCCGATCAGTCCGAGTGACTGTTGGATGTTCTCGTGTACAGGGAGGACAGATACACACACACATGCGTGGCGATGTGGGGCATTTATCATTTATTATTACAAGTGTGATTGTTGTGACTGTTGGAAATGCATGCCCCCATCAGCCATGGAAAGAGTTTTAATCTATGAATAAAGTTGGATAGGAAAAATTGCCGATATTTGCGCCGCCCTCGATGAAAACAATGTATTTAAAACAACCACTTGTCACACTCCAGCTCTGCTTGACTACTAGCGCTCGAGTGCTCAGTTTCTGCCCCCCTCAATGACGCAACTCTCGTCTAAACGCCGCTGGTAGTAGTATAGTAAACTAGAGGTCCAGGCCGCTACGCAGACCTCACACCTACGTCCTGGCTTCCCTTCATTGGCTCCCTGTACGTTTTAGAATTAACTTGAACTAAAAATACATTGCATGGATGCAACGTCACATAGGTAGGTGAACACGGACATTGCTGTTCCTTGGAGTGGTTGCACCACTCAAAAACCTCTCACACACTCACCGGTATATGCCAGTGTGCCAGTGATCACCCTTACCTGTGCCAATGTTGGCACACACGTGCCTAAGGTTGTCTATAACACAGATATAAATATAGGGGGGGAAGTATTGCATTGGGGGTTTGAGCTGGTATTCTTTTTTTAAGATTTTGAAGTTCATTATCTTGCCCATGAAGCTTTCAGAAGGTTCTCCTTCCATGACCATCATCATCCGTCATGTCAGACATTTTTTACATCTGAAACATGTTCTAAATATAATAATTTAACCCATTGTGGGCGGGACATGTGGGTCTTGCAAACGCGGCATACACCCACATAGTAATGCAGCGTATTAAACCCTCATGTATATCTGACTGAGTGACCTACCTCTGCAAGCTACCAATCATTTTTATAAATCACACGCGTGTGAAGTGAGTGAGTATTTCTATATTGCATTTGTGTACGATTGCTGTTCTTTTTTTGGGAGAAGCTAATTAAGTGCCTTGCTCAGGGGCACCTCAGATGTGTTTTGTTGAGAGCTAGCGTCCGGAAATGATAACGGGCAAGAAGAAACGGGAACAAGTACGCGAGTAGCCTGGGGAACAAACGCTTCCCCCTGACCCCATAGGTCAGGGGCATATTTCCTGTTTCCATAGCGCAAGGGAACTTGATGTACGAGTGCATCCCCCCCCCCCCCCCCCCCAGCCACAAGTTCCACAACGGTACATGCAGAGCCCCTGGGCACTGTTGCCATGTCCGCTTATTATAAGCGACTTTTGAGCTTGTTTTGTATCGTGTTGTTGTAATGCCTTAACAGCGCTTTGATGAGGCATTAGAAGTGTAAATGCATTTTTTTCTAAATCTTCTAACGTGGAGGCAGGCGACATTTTCACTTCCGGTTGTATCCGTCGGCTCGGCATTGGCAACCTCTAGAACCGCGCGTGCGTTGGGCGAAGACCGCCGTCTGTTCGTAAGGCACTACTGAAAAGACCACGCGGCGTAGATCTCGATCACTGGCGGTGAAGCCGCTGGATTAGACTAGATCTCTGTCAATGCCAGGGACAGCGGTGGCGGAACGGTTTGCGGAGAGGTCTTGATATCGGAAGGTCGCTAGTTCGTATCCCCGGACCGGCACGTCAAAATTACCACCGCTGAAGTGCCCTTGAGGCAAGGCATTGAACCCCTACCATGAAATGTTCTATGAGCAGGGTCTGGCTGTAAACAAGTTCTTGAGCTTAGTCCAGTTACCCTGGGTAAACATAGTACCTTTCCTTTCCTTACACGTTTCTCTATAGGCTCTAATACGGGCATCTTGATGACTTCAACCCCTGTATCAGACACATGCTGGACTTTTGTGCCATGCCACAACAACCCCCCCCCCCCCAACACACACACACACACACACACACACACACACTGTGGCACACTCTGGATGTCAGCGTGTGAAAGCCATTAGCGAGTGCCGCCGCTGTACAAAGCAATGTTTAGCTGGAGTGGTTCTGGAGGACTGCTAATGACACACTGACTGACACTGATTCACTGTACTGTACTGACTGTAGGCTGATGTTGGTGCACAGGCCTCGTTGAGTAGCCCCACTCCGCATTTTCTCGTGTGTGTGTGTGTGTGTGTGTGTGTCACCATTCTTGCTCAAATGTGAATCTCGATTTTCCTTCACAAGCGTTAAGGTCACGATTCTCGTTTATTCCATGAGCGTATTTTTTTGTCTTTAGTCTGCAGTTGCGGAACATTACTACATTAAAAAAGTGGCACCTGGAGTATACTGTGCCTTTTAAACAGACGACATCAAAGCTAACTAACTAGTGCTGCGTGATTCCTGCTAAAATGAGAGTCAGTGTGTGTTTATGTGTCTGGTAGAACCTGAGAAATAGACATTGAGAGCAGTGTAAAATGTCCTTGTCCCCACAAGAAGAAGAAAATGCTTGTTTTGTGGTTGAACCCATTCTGACCTGAGATCAGGGTTAGTGTTGACATTTAGGTTTTGAGGCTTTTCCTATGACAATAGGAATGTACATTTTGAACTCGTAATTAAAAGTTTTCAAATCAATGTACTGGAGTAGAAGTATGAAGCATTGGAACATTTTCTAAAAGTGGGCCTCGCTCAAAATCGTAATGGTAATTTTTTTTTTCTCCTTCTGGGTCTGTGTCTTATAGGAGGGCTGTGGACGGTTCAGAAACCCGTCCACCAGTGACATCGATGGAAATAGAAATGGCAGGCTTTCTATTCCCGAAAATGAATAACATTAAATGACCCCAAACATGTTTTTTGAAAGTGAAATATCCCTTTAAGTACAGCACTTTAGTAAATACTACTAAGTGCTGAATTATTATTTTTCCACCAGCGACTGCTTTACGCCTGGCTGGCTCTTAACGTATGGGTTTTTACTTTTAACAGCACAGGGCTGGGTTCCACCGACAGTATGTGTGCGACAGACACACCTTAAGACTAGAATTATGGCTGGTGGAGAGGCGTTTCTTTCCCCATGCACCGAGTGTTTTATTGCAGTGTGTGTGTGTGTGTTCTGTTCGGTTCATTCATTCCGACAAAGACTACGTTGGCAGGCAGGCAGCGACCTTCTGGTCATGATTATATGGACCTGTCAGTGTCCGACTACCCCGCCCTGTTGGACCCCAGCCAGCTCTCTCTCTCTATGGATCTTAACCTGGGTTAACCCCCCCCGCCCCCCCCCAATAAAACCCTGTGTTTTGTTAGGCCTATAGGCCTGTCACGATTATTATATTATGAGATAATCGCAATTATTTTTTTGCATGATTGCCGTAATCGATTCCATGTTGAAAAATGTTCATTGTGGAAATAACTAGATCGGCTATTTTCACAGTTTTTGAAACAAATGTAGAGTATACGATCATTAACCCATTCTGACCGGGCACCCATTTTGGTGTTGGCATCATGTTATGCTTTACCTATTGAAAAATAGCAGATCTACAAGCTCATATCGCGCCACCGAGTGGCGCGATACGAGCTTGTAGGTCTGCTATTTTTGAAAAATCGAAGAACGACTGACATTTTTTAGAATCTGATCTCAGGTCAGAATGGGTTCATCAGACCAGTGTGTGTCCCTTTGAAACCTCGTATGAATCTGATCTCAGGTCAGAATGGGTTAAATCCATATTTTAACGTTTGTATTTCTTTGTAAATCAACTACTCGACCGCACTACGGCATCACACGAAAGCATCAGGAGTGACAGATCGACAAGCTCGAGACGTGTTTTGATCTTGTAGATCTGCTACTTTTTACTCATTTTCGAATTTGAAACCCTATAAGACAGCGTTTGGACACGTTTCCACCAGACAGAGGTGTTTTTTAGTTTGTTTTTTTCAAATAGGGCAGCTGAGAAGGACAGATGGCTCTGGCTGCACGTACTTGTCTATGATCTTGCATCTGCTGACATTAATGTTGCTACAGTTGCTTAGAGTCATGCGGTCTCGTGACCTCGTGTGGGATGACTCTCCAGACATGACCTTGGCTTGAACTTCACAAACCACCTGGAACGGACAGAAGCACGGGGCAGCCAGTGGTGAACTGGTGATAACATTCCCAGTGCTTTAACCACGTACACCTTATAGAGTATATATGAATAGAGAAGGCACCCAGAGGAAACACTGAGGCGAAATGGACATAGTGGCCGAATTTGATATTGCAGCCTGGCCCCAAACACATGAACGCGCTGGTCCGTTGACTTACTATCATTGTGCACGTTTACGACGGCAGCACGCTCGTGCGCGTTCAACGGCAGCGCGTTCATGTGCTTGGGGCCACTCACTATTGCAATCCATCCCAGAATGCACTCTGTTCCTACCCGGAAGGAGGAGTGAAATCGCCTAATGCGCTTTTGAGCAACTTAATGCAAGTGGATGGAAGGAGAACTCGGCTGTCATCTCTATTCATATATATACTCTAAGACGTACAGTAACACCAATGTCTATTTGTACAGCAACGTTTTGAATCGGTTTAGTCACAGTCTTTTGAATAACAGTTCATTTAGTTTTAGTCACATTTTAGTGTGAAATGTTATAGTGTGCGTTTAGTTTTAGTCGACTAAATCTACAGTTGATCTGGTGGACTTACTAAAATGTATTTTGGACAGGCCTCGATAGTGTTGTAATGGCTGATTTTACACTTGGTTGCATGCTGAAAATAGCTGCTATTTATTAGACTAATATATCTGCTATTTTCAGACTGCAGCACCCGAGCGCAGCCAAACATAAAATGACTTGACTTTTAGTTCTTCTGGATCTCTTCTCCGTCCCTACAATTGTTACTCTAGTTTTTATTTGTTGGTGGAATTGTCACCATTCTTCATAGTTTTAGTCGTCATGGCATAGTTTTTATTTAGTTTTCGTCAGTGATAAAAAGTAGTTTTTTCTTTGTCATAGTTTTAGTCTTGCATTTCCAACTTGCATCGTTCCAAGTAGGCCAGTGCCCAATGGGCACCGCTCTAGTATAGTATTTTTTTAGCAGTATATTAATAATTGAGCCAAGTGGTTAACCCATTTTGGGCGGGAACCCCTTTTGGTGTTGGCATTATATTATGCTTTAGCTATTGAGAAATAGCAGATCTACAAGCTCATAGCGTGCCACCGAGTGGCGCGCTACGAGCTTGTAGGTCTGCTATTTTTAAAAAAAATCAAAGAACGACTGACATAGAAACATGGCTTTTTCAGAAAACTCAGGATTTAGAAGACATTTTTACCAGCTGCAAGCTGGTCAATATTATCTTGTGAAAGTCCCGACAGGAGATCATTTTCTGCTGAGCCTGCTCTGTCACCAGTTGGCAACACTGGTTGCCAAGCCTGCATATTTCCAGCCTAACGTGGATTCATTCACAGTTGCTTGCCTGGTCTGGTTTTTGGAGGCTGCTTAGCTTATTTCTGTCACGACAGTTGCCACCACTGGCAACAACCCATAACGTCCCATCGTCTGCACGGCATGGCTAGTCGAGCAGTTCTGATTGGCTGCCTCGTCTCCAGCCATGTTGCCTCAGAATTCTTTAGGGTCACTAATTTGAGCATAACAGTGGAGCGCAGCTAAAAAGTGGCATAACGTCAGCAGCAGACCCACAGATGATAATAATGCAGCTGGTAGTTAATTGATTTAATCAATTTGGGCTTGTTAGAATCTGATCTCAGGTCAATTAAACAAAGTTCCTTGCGTGTTGTTGTTGTTGTTGTTGTGTTGATGGGAAAATATGGATTTGTTTTTGGAGATTCTATCTAGGTATTGTCTTTACTGTATGCCTGCCGTTCCTCGAGTGTTTTCTATGTCGAGCAGGCTCTGAATTAATTTTTTATCGTCCCTCTGGGAGAAATTGAAGTCTAATCTTACATTCCGTCTCCGTCCTTAGTGTTCCTTCCGCTCATTCTATATCCGATCTGAAATCAAGACTGAGGAAATTGAAAATCAATCAATATGGAAGCTTTTCGATATTAAGTTTCCGAAACCAAATGAAAACGTTGGATAATGTTCGTTTTCTCCATTTGTAATGCGAAACCAAAAACGAGCCAAATTTCCTATTTTTGACTTGGGATCGGATATGGAATGAAGGGCAGGTGCACGGATCCTTATAGTCTGCATTCTGTAGGAATGGTGCTACTCTTGGATCCTTATAGTCTGCATTCTGTATGGATGGTGCTACTCTTGGTTGTATGTGATCTTTGGCCATGTCTTGCTTATGAATTCATCTAATTCTATTTCTCTACCTGTGTGACACGCACGCACGTGCACACGCGCATTGATCAAAGTTCTCAGTCGCCACGACTCGGTCATTATTTTAAGATTAAAGAGTATTTTAAGTGATCAAACTAGCAATAGGATACATGTTTAGAATTAGAAGCATCTTCCGGAAACATGAATGGTCTCAGAAAGGTCATGACGACGCTTCAAATTGTTGATTTCTTCAGCGGGTCGGCCTAAAACATCACGGTTACATTTTCAGCGTTGATATTTTATCTTGCTTTATTCCATGCACGTGCGCAAACTGTGTGAATTTGTGCTGACCATTGTGTGTTCTGTGTCTCCCTCTCAGCCACCAGACCCAGACAACATGTTGGGATCATCCCAAGATGGCCGAACTCTACCAGTCCCTGGGTAGGACACGCGCACACACGCACGCACGCACACACACACACACGCACCAAGAGCTATTTTCTGTGTCTCACTGGGTTTCAATGTCACCTAGCTCTGGTTCAAACAAAACCAACCTCCATAGAACCGCTTCAAGCTTCAAACTAGCCCTGCTATATGACCAACATTAGTGTGTGTGTTTGTGTGTGTGTATTTGTGTCCTTGTATTTGTATCTCTTATGTGGACATGAATAAATGATTAAAATGTGTGTGTGTTTTCCTCCGCCAGCGGACCTGAACAACGTGCGCTTCTCGGCGTACCGCACAGCCATGAAGCTTCGCCGGCTGCAGAAAGCTCTCTGCCGTAAGTTCACTCTCTCTCTCTCTCTCTCTTCACATTTATTCTGAATCCTCATCCTCATAACTTAACCAGTGAAAGAAATCCCTCTAGTAGTACGCACCGTAGCTCAGAGCATTCTCTCTGTACAGGGCCAGGGTTAGGACTTTGTTGTCGAATAAGTTTAACACAAGCGGGTAACGGATACCTTTTTTATTATCCTGTGGGGGGGGGGGGGGGGGGGGGGGGGGTTACAAGCTTTGAGGCCAAACCGCACCGATGATTCCCCACGCAACTCCTTGCAACTACTTGCAACCGTTGTTGTTTTTGGCAGCAAATTTTAGTTTTAGTCATAGTCTTTGGACTGAAAGTTCATTTAGTTTTAGCCACCTGGAATGTCTTAGTGTTAGTCTAGTTTTAGTTGACTAAATGTCATAAGATTTTAGTCGACTAAATCTACAGTTGATTTAGTCGACTAAAATGTATTTTGGCGGGTCTTGATGCCGTCGTAATGAGTGTTTTTACACTTGCGTTGCGACGGGTTGTGAGCTTGTAGATCAGCTATTTTCAGCATGCAACCAAGTGTAAAATGACTTTGCAAACTGGTGTGGTTTGGGCTTCCAGGTGAGATGTATGAAAAGTACAAAGTACTGTTGTGTACAGCAAAAAACAAGGCAAAGGAAAACAAAACAAGAAGCATGCATCAACAATACAGAGCAATGGTAAATGACGATAAACACGAATACAGTGTCCATTGCAGTCGGATCAGTGCGTCATAAATGTCTCACTGTATCTCGTCATGAAGCAAATAAAAGAAACAGTGCAGGTGTTCTCAACGGGCCTGACAATTAAAGCCTGACCCAACTGGGCCCGAACTGGGCCAGCCCGAGGCTTGGCCCCACCTGCAACGGTACCATAATGTCTGGCCCGAGTAAAAACAAAAAAAAAGCCACGCGATGGCAGAGGCCATCTATACCGAATGAGTTGCCAAAATAAAGGATTTATGTAAGTCACATTGGCTGTTAAGATTCCATGGGGTGAGTAAACATCTCTAGTAGTAGAAGTAGCAGCTCCCATTAGTTTCCTCTGAAATGACGCGGTTATGTCCAAGTATTGTCCCTGTTCGCAAAGTGCAACTTTGTCATCATTCACCCTTCCGAACAGAGCTACAACTGCCAACGTGGCTATAATCTAGTAGGCTACTGTACGTTTGCATCATTCATTGCCTCTCAAATTGCACAGGGATCAGTGTGTCTCTGCTGCAGAACCAAGCAGCTTTTATGTGCTGTTTATGTGTCCTTCCCTCTCTATCTAAATCCATCCATCCATCTATCTATCTATCTATCTCCATCTCGGCTCCTACCTCCCTCCTTCCCACACTTCATCTGCCCGTCCATCTGTCTCCACCTGTGTCATCCCTCTCCTCTCCTCTCCTCTCCTCTCCTCTCCTCTCCTCTCCTCTCCTCTCCTCTCCTCTCCTCTCCTCTCCTCTCCTCTCCCCCACTGTGTGTGTGTGTGTGGTGTTATTTACTCATCACAGCCTGTCTCTCGCCAATGCATCTGTTGAATTTACCAGCCACCTACGAGGTGTGTGTCAGCCTACACACACACACACACACACACACACACACACACACACACACACACACACACACACACACACACACACACTCACACTCACACTCTTGGACATTAGTTTATTCAAACTGCAGTCTGTCCTTGCAATGCTTGGAATTGAGATGTTTTGATAGTGTCTCGAGAGCTTGATTTGAGATGCATCCACAATTTGGTGATCGCTTATTCGTGTTTGATTTTGATGATCAGTGGATAATGGCCTCGATCTAGGTCTCTCTCCTTCCAACGGCCCCTCCACGCAATATAGATCTATATGTATAATATGTACCTTTTGCGACCGCAGGTCGCATTTACTATGAAAACGTGCATTTCCCGTCGGTTTGTTGGTTGGTCCGCCACCCCAGGCATGACCATATATGGACACTCCCCCCGCTGTCGCCCTTAGATCCCTTAGATAATTCCTCTCACTGATGGTGTTAATTTACATGATTTCTACACTATTGGAGAGAATGTCGATTTCTACAATGTTTGATCAACCTGTTTTCTCTACTATGATATCCTATCCAACAACAACAACAAAGGCGGCGATCCGACCACTCAAAGAGGTGTAAAAAAAGGTCCTAATTTTTATACCTTCAAAATGTCCTCATTTTTTTACACCTTTTTTGAGTGCTCGGATCGAACACAATATTCTTTAGTCTTGGGTCCGAGAGAGGCTAAAATCTCATCAAGTGGCTCAAATGATGAATACATAATGGACCGGTGGCCGAACGGTTTGCAGAGCGGTCTTGATATCGGAAAGTCGCTAGTTCGTATCCCCGGACCGGCACGTTAAAATGACCACCGCTGAAGTGCCCTTGGACAAGGCATTGAACCTCTACCATGAAATGTTCCATGAGCAGGGCCTGGCTGTAATCAGGTTCTTGAGCTTAGTCCAGTTACCCTGGGTAAACATTGTACCTTTCCTTTCCTTACCCTTGATATGAAAAAGGTTGAATACCACTGCTATATAACGTCTCTCTCCTTCTCTCCCTCCAGTGGACCTGCTGGGCATGCCCGTGGCGTGCGAGGTGTTCGAGCAGCACGGCCTGAAGCAGAACGAGCAGCTCCTGGACGTGGCGCAGCTGGTCAGCTGTCTGACCGGCCTGTACCAGAGGCTGGAGCACACGCACGCGCACCTGGTGCAGACGCCGCTGTGTGTCGACATGTGCCTCAACTGGCTGCTGAACGTCTACGACACGTAGGTGTACGGTACACGACGACGCACGCACGGCGTCTCAAATGTTTTTTTTTTTATCCCACGTGTTTTTGTAACCCTTTTCTTTTCGAGGGCCAATGAAGGGAAAATTTACATCATATTGTCCCTCATTACGTCATGTTTGCTTTTATGTTTGTGGTGGCACCGTTTGTTTTACTGTATATCGCCATTACATCACCTATTAAATCAACATGAGTTGGACTTTAATTTGCGCCCCTCATTTCATACGGGTGTGATTTTCTTTTTACACACACGCACGCGCCTGTGGGCGGGAAACCTTGTATGTCCAAAACGGTTTCGGGATTCAACTTCAAAGCAAATCTACGAGCACAAAATCTGTCTCTTCGCACCACATTTCGAGCTTGTAGATCTGCTACTTTTGATGCCTTTGTGTGAAGCTATGGTATGATCAAGTAGGGGCATTAATTTACAAAGAAACACAAAGTTTAACTGTGGCATTAAGAGGTAGAAACCTGTTATCTCCACATTTAAACCCGGGAAGCCCGACGGCAACGAAATGACACAAACGCAACACAGATGCAAATGGAAACCTGATTGAGATGGCGTTGTCATGTCTCTCGCAGTGGTCGAACTGGAAAGATCCGGACGCTGTCCTTCAAAACTGGAATCATCTCACTCTGCAAGGCCCACCTGGAAGACAAATACAGATGTGAGTCCCTTCATCATTGCTTAAATCGATTTGTTTAATCGATTAACTGTTGCACCCCAGGCCCAGAGCATGGATGGTAGGTTTCACGTGGTGGTCGACACTGTGTCTCTCTGTGCAAGTCCTGTTCTGTCAGGAAGCCAGTGACTAAGCAATGAGTCGATTTGCCTGATTGGTTAGTCATTTCCGTTGTGGCCCCATGATGTGTCACAGAGACTACATTTCTTTTGGGAGCGTTTTACCCATTGCTGGCTGTCTGAAAAAATAAAAAAAATAAAGTCATTGACCAATTCTGGCTTTTTTTAAGTCATTTTTAATTCATTAAAATGTTGACATATTACTTATAGCTACTTCAATAGAAAATCAAAAAGGCGTTGAGCACGTTCCTGGCCACCTGGGATTTCATGAAATACGCGTTAAGTCCGTTAAGGCCATGAGCGAGTTAATTAACACTGTGTCTCTCTGTGTGCAGTCCTGTTCCGACAGGTAGCCAGTGCCACGGGCTTCTGCGACCAGAGGAGGCTGGGTCTGCTCCTCCACGACTCCATCCAGATCCCCAGGCAGCTGGGGGAGGTCGCCTCCTTCGGGGGCTCCAACATCGAGCCGTCCGTCCGCAGCTGCTTCCAGTTTGTACGTGCACGCATACATACTGTACATGCACACACTCACACACACACACTCACACACACACACACACACACACATACACACACACACACACACACACGCATACACACACAGGTTAATGTTATGTGTTTCCATGGCTTATTTCAGTCATTTTTATAAGTTGAAAGGAGTACTATATCGGGGTCAAGCTAGCAACATAATGTGACGTGTTGGGCATAATGTGAAGTGGTGGGCTGTGGTGTAGCAGGGATATGGGTTTAGAATTATAATAAACATAATTCCACACATTGTATGAATTGTTTAGGAAACACAGCTCTCGTCTGGAGGACTCCTTCTCCGGCCTTTTTTGACATGTCACAGATTGGGGATGGCCTAACAAAATGCTTCAGTCAGGAGATTTACTCCTCTCCTCTCCTCTCCTCTCCTCTCCTCTCCTCTCCTCTCCTCTCCTCTCCTCTCCTCTCCTCTCCTCTCCTCTCTGTCCCTCCAGGCCAACAATAAGCCAGAGCTGGAGGCTGCCATGTTCTTGGACTGGATGCGTCTGGAGCCTCAGTCCATGGTGTGGTTGCCGGTCCTGCACCGTGTGGCGGCCGCCGAGACGGCCAAGCACCAGGCCAAGTGCAACATCTGCAAGGAGTGCCCCATCATAGGCTTCAGGTGAGGCCGGCATGTCGACATTATTACATCACTGTCGGAGATCATGGCAATTGTTGTGTCATGGTCGCCATTGCCGTTTACACACGTTGAAAGATGTTCGTACATTAAAAAAAAGCCGAAATAGCAGATCTACAGGCTTATATGCCTGTTGCTTGAAGATCATATTTTTACACGTTTTAAATTATTATTTACCTTTTTTTATTATTTTTTAACCCATTTAGACCTGACGTCGAAAAAATTAATAAAAAAAAATCCCCTGAAAGAATATATATTCAAAGATGTGTGCCGCATTTTCACGATTTTCCAAAAATAGCAGACCTACAAGCTTGTATAGCGTGCCACTCGGTGGCGCGCTATGAGCTTGTACGCTATACAAGCTTGTACATCTGGGTTGAGTATTATTATAAAACTGCCAGTAATTTCTTGGTATATTTCAGTTCTTTGTCAAATCTGCCCTGTGCTCTTTTATTACGAAGCCTGAAAGGCAAACGGAAATGTAATTTATATTCGCAACGTTCCAATTTCCAGTGCCAAAAACACAATTAAATTGTTAATTGGCAATTATTTGTGAGCTTGTAGGTGGCCTATGTCCATCAGTCATCGTTGGCTTGTGGTGGACATTTTTGTCAAAATTAAAAGTTTTGCCACGGACAAACAAAGACCAGGAACGCATAAAGAGCTAGCTAGCCCTGAATGACCGTAACAGGCCTGTAACTTTGACAATATGGAACACCCTCACAGTTATGGTGTCCTCTAAAATCAAACGTTTGAGAATCACTAGTGGACATGTAATGTGCCATCGTGTCCACAGAACATAAGTGTAATACATATCTTGAATAAAACCCGGAGACTTGGCATTCAGTAATTGGGTCTTATGATCAAAAAAATATGAACATTATAAATGGCGTGAACAGAAAATCAAAAATGTGCCACGGACAAGGCCAAGTGTTAATTAAAATTAAAATAAATGTTATGGCACAACACAAGAGATAACACAAATCTCTTTGTCCTTGACATGGAAAAGTTTGAATATCACTGTCCTAGAATACAGACTTTGGCGTTGAGCCGTGCGTCGCTAGTGTGCTACTGTGTTGTTTTTACATATTCCTATGGGTAAGTAGCCAAACATAGACACTGTGTTGTTTTTATATATTCCTATGGGTAAGTAGCCAAACATAGACACTGTGTTGTTTTTATATATTCCTATGGGTAAGTAGCCAAACATAGACACTGTGTTGTTTTTATATATTCCTATGGGTAAGTAGCCAAACATAGACACTGTGTTGTTTTTATATATTCCTATGGGTAAGTAGCCAAACATAGACACTGTGTTGTTTTTATATATTCCTATGGGTAAGTAGCCAAACATAGACACTGCCACGTCAGGATATTTCCAGTGCAGCTACAATGGAAACACCTTTTTGTGGGGGAACCATCTAAAAAACATGTTTTCTGTGTCAGCCCGCTAATAATAATAAAAAAAGAGTATGTGTTTCTCTGTGACTTGCCGGTTTTTTAAGTGACGTTCAAAAAGACTCGTTCTTTTACACTAAATAGCGGTGTTAATTTTGTTTGAAACTAAGAGACTGAATATGTCTTTTAGTCGACTAAGACTATATTAAGACTAAGCCATTTCAGATGACTAAAATAGGACTAAAACTAAATGGTGTGTTAATCAAGACTAAATCAGAGTTTGCTGACAAAATGAACACTGCTCAAATAGTAACACTGTGACTCAGACGTGTTGCAGTCCCGATCGTAACGTGTTGCTGAACGGCATTCTGGGAAAACGGCAGTGAGTGAGCCAGTTGACCAGAACAGAACCGAGCCTTCATCTCTGTCATTGGTAAAAACCCGCCAAGGAAGTGCAGAGGAAGGAAGCAGCCCCATTTCTTTCCAATATGGCTGCTGTGTGTAGAGCCTATTAACATGCAATCCTAGAATAATATAAGTACTACACGGTCTACCTGAAAACAGTGCATGCTTCATGCTTTCATAATTCCGTTCATCTATTGTGATTCAGTTCATCTGTGCAAAAAACAAATATTGGCTTCTCTAAATTCAAAACGGAAGAAAGTGGTTGAAGCAAGTTATTCTGAATCGAATCGTCAACCGGATTTGACATTTTTAAATATCTCAGTTTCTGTTCACTCTTTCATCTTGTCTCTCTCCCCCTCTCTCTCTCTCTCTCTCTCCCTCTCTCCCTCTCTCCCTGCCCCACCCTGCCTGCTCTGTGTTTCTCTGCTTTCTCAGGTATCGAAGTCTCAAACATTTCAACTACGACATCTGCCAAAGCTGCTTCTTCTCGGGCCGCGTTGCCAAGGGCCACAAGATGCAGTACCCCATGGTGGAGTACTGCACCCCGGTACGTCATGTTACCCCTTTCACTGTCCTTTCACTGTCCTTTCACTGTCCTTTCACTGTCCTTTCACTGTCCTTTCACTGTCCTTTCACTGCCCTTTCACTGTCCTTTCACTGTCCTTTCACTGCCCTTTCACTGTCCTTTCACTGTCCTTTCACTGTCCTTTCACTGTCCTTTCACTGTCCTTTCACTGCCCTTTCACTGCCCTTTCACTGCCCTTTCACTGTCCTTTCACTGTCCTTTCACTGTCCTTTCACTGTCCTTTCACTGTCCTTTCACTGTCCTTTCACTGTCCTTTCACTGTCCTTTCACCTCAGGCCTGTGTTTTCATATAGGCCTACATTTACCTTGCCGACATCACTTCACCTCTGACATTTAATTTAATAATATTTAGACTGCTGGACAGATGACAGTAGATCTCTCTTCACTCTTAAAAAAAAATGTAATTCAACTTAATTTCTCCTGAAGTAGGCCTAAACATGTTAAGTTAAACATGTTAATTAAGTTTTTATTTATTAGAAAGTCACCACTCACACCCCGCATTTTCACTGTCCTTTCACCATGGTGGAACGCTGCACCCTGGAACGTCACCACCGTGTAGCGCTTTTCTCTCTCTAAAAAAAGAAACCTAACCAGGATGTATCGTAGCATCGCTGTCGTCAGGGCAGCGGATCACTGCACTTGACAGCATCACAAGTAGCAGATCCACCATGAGCTGCAGATCTGCTCAACCTGTGGACCGTTTGTTTGAGGGGAAAATCGGAGGATGACAACTCATAGGTTTCTATTTGTTAAAGGATTTGCTCTGAGGAAGACTACTGGTGGTGTGTTTGCGTGCGCATGTGTGTGTGTGTGTGTGTGTGTGGTGTGTGTGTGTGTGTGTGTGTGTATCCACCCATCTGTAGAACAAGGCTGTCTTTGTCTTGCCTGGTCTTTCTCTCTCTCTTTCTCTCTCTTTCTCTCTCTCTCTCTCTCTCTCTCTCTCTCTCTCTCTCTCTCTCTCTCTCTCTCTCTCTCCTCTCTCTCTCTCTCTCCCCCTTGCCTCACTTTTGTCCTTTTCTCGTCCCCTTTACCCTCCTTACCTCTTGTAACATTCCCACCTTAAACAGGCAGTCTCTCTCTCTCTCTCTCTCTCTCTCTCTCTCTCGCTCTTATTCTAGATTATCTATAGCATTCCCTGTCCCTCTACCCGTTTGCCCCCTTTCCATTATTTATTTCTCTCACTCCCCCCCCCTCTCTCTCCTCCCCCTATCCATCATATTTCTCTCCACCCCCTTTTATTTTTCTTTCTCCCTTATCTCCAGCTCTCTCTCTCTCTCTCTCTCTCCAGCTCTCTCTCTCTCTCTCTCTCTCTCTCTCTCTCTCTCTCTCTCTCTCTCTCTCTCTCTCTCTCTCTCTCTCTCTCTCCTCTCTCTCACTCTCTCTCTCTCTCTCTCTCTCTCTCTCTCTCTCTCTCTCTCTCTCTCGTTTTTCCACAGCCCAGCATAATGACATGAATGGAAACAAAGCCACCTCCTCTGCATGTGTTTCCTTTACACGGCGTCTCTGTCGGAGTGGAAAACCTCACATGTCCTAAACCGTTATCCTTTTCAGGATTTCAAAGGATTCAAATGGTAGCAAATTCGCAAAGCTGGAAACGTGTATGGTATAATTGGATATAAGAGGTTTCTTGCCCAACGGCAACGATGTCGTGCTGTTGCCCTTCCGGGGCGTGGACAAAAGGCGTCGGCGTCTATACCGTTGTGCCGCGCTGCGTGACAGGCTGTTGTTGTCGGTAGTATTCAGCACATTTACGACTGTATAGCCTGCCCTAAATTATGCGTTAACCCATTCTGACCTGAGATCAGATTCATACGAGGTTTCCACTGGACACACACTGGGTCTGATGAACCCATTCTGACCTGAGATCAGATTTAAAAAAATGTCGGTCGTTCTTCGATTTTTCAAAAATAGCAGACCTACAAGCTCGTAGCGCGCCACTCGGTGGCGCGCTATGAGCTTGTAGATCTGCTATTTTTCAATAGCTAAAGCATAACATGATGCTGACACTAAAACGGGTTCCCGTTCAGAATGGGTTAATTTCACAAAATATAGGCGCGCGACATGGACTGACTGAATGTGGCAGAACCAACCGAGTCACCGAGGCGCCGGGTTTGTCGAAGCGCTTTCCTTCGCCGAGCGACATTTAAAGGCTTTTTATTCTTTATACGAATAAGTAGAGCATGCTGAAGTTGCGTAACCCACTCAGTTGTTGTTCAAAATAAACATAATTTGGAACGTTACAATGCAAACACTCTCTCCCTCTCTCTCTCTCTCACACACACACACACACACACACACACACACACACACACACACACACACACACACGTGTCTACCAACACCAACAGATGACAGCTGTTGGTGTTGGTAGACTTCATACATTTACAATGACCGCCATCATTTCTCCATAATACAGACTACAAAGGGCGTATGTATATTGTTTATTATTACTATTCCCGTAGGGTCATTTATTTAAATATGTTGTCGTTGCCACTGTAAGGTCAGCACTGGCTCGTGTCACAATTATTACATAATAATTGTCTAATCGCAATTATTTGAGATAGTCGCTGTTATTTTTGGCGCAATCGTCAAAATTCCGGTCGCGGTGTAAGCTTGTAGATTAGCTATTTCTGCCATTTTTACTTGTGTGTCTTGTGTGTAAAATTATTAAATTTGTTAGCAATTTCTTGGTATATTTAAAGTAGCTATAAGCAACAATATCTATCAAAGATCCTAGAAGCTTTGTCATTGGCCCGGTTTGCCGGTCTACTTCCTGATTAATTAGTAATTTATTTTTGCAGGGTTTGTTTTTGATCAATGACAAAGCTTCTAGGGAAGTCTTTGAATGCAGATTGTGGCCCGTAGATGTGTCACAGAGACTACATTTCTTTGGGAGCGTTTTACCCATTGCTGGCAAAATAGGAGATATTATTGCTTACAGCTACTTTAACCCATTCTGACCTGAGATCAGATTCATACGAGGTTTCCACTGGACACACACTGGTCTGATGAACCCATTCTGACCCGAGATCAGATTCTAAAAATGTCAGTCGTTCTTCGATTTTTCAAAAAATAGCAGACCTACAAGCTCGTAGCGCGCCACTCGGTGGCGCGCTATGAGCTTGTAGATCTGCTATTTTTCAATAGCTAAAGCATAACATAGTGCTAACACCAAAATGGGTGCCCGCCCAGAATGGGTTAAGTTACTAGACCGGTGCCCGGCTGTAGAGCACCGAGTCGGTAACGATAGAAGTTGGAGATCCATGCCCCACCCGGCTACGCAATACCCATTGTACCCGTGTCAGAGTACATCTGTCTGTGTCCCTTTTTATGCCCATATATGGGTTTGGTTGCGCTCGGGTGTCCTTGAGCAAGACACTGAACCCCTAATTGCTCCCGATGTTTCTTCTGCCGTCGGTGTGTGTGTGTGTGTGTGTGTGTGTGTGTGTGTGTGTGTGTGTGTGTGTGAACGGGTGAATGTAATGCACAATCCATGTAAAGCACTTCACATAAAGGCGCTATATGAATGCACCATTTACCATTTTATGCAGTCGCAATTGAGAAGTTTTAACCCATTTAGGCCTGACGTCGAAAAACGGAAAAAAACGTTCGCTCTGAAAGAATATACTGTATACAGATTCAAAGATTTGTGCCGCATTTTTACGATTTTTCAAAATAGCTGAAGTATAACAGAATGCTTGAAACGCCAAAAGGGGTTCCCGCCCAAAATGGGTTTAATACATGTTTTAATAATGTCTCTTTCTTGTCTGTCCCTCTCAGACCACATCGGGAGAGGACGTCCGAGACTTTGCCAAGGTGCTGAAGAACAAGTTCAGGACAAAGCGGTACTTTGCCAAACATCCTCGCATGGGCTACCTACCTGTCCAGACCATCCTGGAAGGGGACAACATGGAGACGTGAGAGAGAGCGCACGCACATACACACGCGCGCACGCGCACACACACACACACACACACACACACACACCCCTATGTGAACTAAACCTCTTTTACACGCACCCCATGGGTGTTTCTCATGTCAGCTGTGTGTGTGAGAGAGAGAGAGAGAGAGAGAGAGAGCTAGCTTGTCCTTGTTTGACCCTCTTCTGCAGATATGCTGTGTCTTTACTTTACACACTGTTAGAAATGCACAAATGGGCTAATTCAATGAACGCATGTGACACACACACTAAGGCTGCAACAACGAATCGATTTAATCGCGGGTGTTTTCCAACATTAAAATGTAACGTAAAGCTGCTTTCTTTTTACCGTTCAGTAACGGCACTAGGCTGAACGAACAATATGCAACAGGTCGGTATAAACATAACACGAGATTGTCTTGAACGTGACCAGAGCGCTCCGCATCTACCCCTCTCTCTCCCAACTTCAGTCTCCCCCCCCCACACACGCACACACGCACACACACACACACACACACACACACACACACACACACACACACACACACACACACACACACACACACACAGAGAGGGGGAGATCGTCAGTCAAGTGGCTCTGTGGCTGCGATGCGTTCAAAGCAGCTGATCTGCAAGCTCATCAACAGGTTGCAAAATGCCCCAAACGGGTCCCAAAACATGGTATTTGTGAGCACCGCCACTGTCCATATTTGTTTGTCTTATGACAAAAAATGCTCCCCAATGTCTGAATCTGTGAGCTTGCAGGCTGGCTATATAGCTTGCTCGTTAGCTCCTCAAATTTGTTCCACCTGTGTAATCTCAGCAGCGCATTGAAGTGGGCACAGGGCAAAAGCAGATCCTCCGTGAACGTTTTGCTTAACAATGATTTATTCAGTGCTGTTTAACTTTGGCAATATGTGATACTATAGAGCCTAGACCCTAGAGAACATGCCTAGCCTGTTGAGGTCCGGGGCTGACGCACGTGACATCATGAACGTCCGTCCGCGTGCGTGTGTGCACACAATGACACATCTTCTGCTGCATTGTCTCGTGTCAACCGGCCAGCGTTGTTGTTGCCACACTACATCTCCCATCATGCTTTGCTGTGTCGTCCTCCTTCTCCTACTTCCTGTGTCACCAAACCATCTCAACTTATTTTTTGTCTTGCAGTCCTGTCACACTGATCAACTTCTGGCCTGTAGACCATGCGTGAGTACCTGGCTCTCTCACACACACACACACACACACACACACACACACACACACACACACACACACACACACACACACACACACACACACACACACACACACACACACACACACACACACACACACACGCGCGCGCACACACACACACACACGCACACACACACGCTTGATTTTATGAATGACATTTATTCTGTTTTTGGCCATTCATAACCATAAGCCTAAAATATGTGCTGTATTTATTTTTTATGTATAAATCGTGTACAAATCAAACCCTATAGAGCGTCGCAGTCCCGCCCCCTCGAGAGACCCGGAAAATTAGCTTTAGATTAGCTTTATTATGGATATCAATCCGCATCGCTGAGAACTATTTTTTCATTATTCTTTTGGCTCGGCCTTTCCTTCTTTAGGTTCAGGTTCAGGTTTATTTGTCATTTGTATAGATACAGAGTAAACATACAATTAAATTTGTTTTGCTCAGAGCACTCTCAATCTTACATACAGAGGACATAAAACAACATCTATAGTGCAAGAAAAAGACAAAAAGAAAAGTGCAAGTGAAGTGAAGTGCAATACAGTTCGAGGTCAGCTGTTCAGCAGCCTGACTGCCTGGGGGTAAAAACTGTTACTGAGACGGGTGGTACGAGATTTGATGCTCTGGTAGCGTTTTTTGGAAGGGAGTAGTTTGAACAGGGTATTTGCGGGGTGGCTGGTGTCTTCCATGATGTTATGGGCTTTTTTCATACAGCGCGTGGTGTAGATGTTATGGAGACTGGGTAATTCTGTAGTGCCGATGATTTTAGCTGCTGTTTTAATGGTCCTCTGCAACCTATTGCAATCCTGAGCGGTCGTGTTACCGTACCACACTGTGATACAGCCAGTTAAGACACTTTCAATCCTAGATCCTAGACCGGATCGCGCATGCATGCTGCCGTCCACCTCCCATTATACAGGCAGACTAAAAGCTGAATAACTCCTAATCTACGGAGCTCTCCATGGTTTGGTCACTTAGCGCGATGTTCAGAGGTCTTTGCTGATTATCCGGTGATCTAGATGGAAACATTGGTGCTTTCTAGAGCAAGGATGGCTATATTTTAGCTCGCTAGCATTGACGCTATTTATTTAGCACAAGATGGACGCCCACAACATCTGTTTCTGTGAAAATAAACAACACTATTTGTTTTGTTTTTCTTCTTATAAATTATTTGATCGGCCCAAAACATTGTGTTCATTGTCATGATTTGTCACGATCCGAGTTGGCTTTGTCCCTCGGCGTAACACTCTTTAATTAAATACTTTAGGAAATGCCTATGGGAAAAATGCATTGGGATTTATTTCCTGGGCCACTCGTTGTTCTGAAAGGGGGAGGGACTGCGACGCTCTATAGCTTATCCTCTTTAAGGGCCTAGATCTGACCCTAACTCCTCTTTTGAGGTTAGGGAAATTGTCCCAACATTTGGTTTTAACAATTATAGTAATTAAGTCAATTATAGTAATATGAAAGTGCACACACACACACACACACACACACACACACACACACACACACACACACACACACACACACACACACACACACTCATGTGATTGTTGGCACTCATCATATGACCATTTTGTGTGTGTATGGGAGGGCGGTTTGTGTTGCTTACTGCTAGTGAATCCCAACACTGCACATGTTCATTAGGGATTTGAACCTGCAACCTGGGCTGCTAAATAAAGACTTTATATGTAAAACGGATCTTTTAGATGCTTGTAGACTTCAGTCACAGGCAGCTTGAGTGCTTTGTAGACCTACTGAGCCACGACTACAATCAGAATACCAGTGATGGAAGGTAAGTACTCGGATGTTCTGCTGCAAGTGAAAAGCCTGTGTTCGGGATTTGACTTCAGTAGAAATACAAAAGCATTGCTGAGCCGATTGCAACGAGTGGTGAGCCTGTCGATCGGTTATTTCATGTACGCGACACTGGCGTACGATGAACTCATGATTTAGTAAGTTTCCCACAACGTATCGGAGGCTCCACCGTGTTTCAACGTGTGGTGTGCCTTTTGTGTCCATGTGACGTTGCTACCGATATTATGTTGGTCAGATTTAATGAATGCTCTCCCTCTGTCTCTCTCTCTCTGTCTCTCTCTCTCTCTCTCTCTCTCTCTCTCTGTGTGTGTGTGTGTGTGTGTGCGTCTCTCTCTCTCTCTCTCTCTCTCTCCCCCTCTCTCCCCCTCTCTCTCTCCCTCCATATATCTTTGTCTTGTCATCCATGATCTTTCTGCGGTCAACCAGGCCTGGCTCCTCTCCCCAGCTCTCTCATGATGACACGCACACCAGGATTGAACACTACGCAAGCCGGTAAGCCTTCCCCACAAACCCCCAGAAGAAGCGCTGTCCACACATAATGGGTATTTCCTCAGTATTATACGGCTATATCTTATGGGTCCGTTCGCACGTTTTTTTTTTACGCACCTCAGCTCACTGTTCCCATACTAATGCAATATAGCAGATGGACAAGCTTGCAACGCTGTGAGCTTGTACATCTCCCTCAGCTAGTTTTGAGAACCATAAAACCACTGTTTGTAAATCCTGTTAAGTTTTCTGAAAAACTTATGTTGCCTATAAGTGTGTTGGAAATGATGATCAGTGCATGGATGGTGGCGAAGACATTTACATTCTAAGCGTTTTAGCCAGTAACTCAATGTTAATAGTAGATAACAGTAGCACACATTGAAATTTGCAACCTATGGCCAGAAAAATAATGAAGTCTGTGTGTTTGACTGGATTGCTGAATTCCTACAATGCCCATAATGCTTCAGTGCACTTCCCCTCCTTGTGGAGAGGGGGCAGGCTGCATGGAGGTGTGACTTTGTAGTCCAGGAAGGAAGTGAGACCATGTTCATTACAGGTTTTTGGTCATGAACATGGCGTCATAACTGAAATATAAAAAAAAACATATTACACACATGAAAACCCCAAGAAAGTGTTTACAAAGCATAATTAAAATAGGAGCGTTCTGCTGAAACGCTTAACATGCAATGTCAATTATTGTCTTGTAATGTGGATAATTCGTCTTGAAGCCTAATCTTTAGGGGAACTCTTGGCATGTTTCTCTGCACCACGCATCTGTTTTTTTTAAGTAACATTCTGGGTTTAACTGGCGCACCTTTTTGTTGCCGTGCAACAAACTACAGAAAACCTTGAGAGAGAGCGAGATGCAGTCTATTCAATTGGTCAGCAGTGTTGCCAGATTTTAAGCAACCTGGTCTATGAAAGCGAGCCCACAAGAAGCGACAGCTATTTGACAATATCCGATCCAAGCTCACAACTGCTTTTTTTTCCTGTTTTTTTTTAAAATATATATATATATAATAACTGTGAAATATTTGGATGATTTTCTTTTTTTTTTTACATTCACCCAACACAAATTCCTAGCCCCAAAAAATGTCCAAAGTCGCTTATAATAAGCTGACATGGCAACACAGTGGTCTTGGAATTCCTCTGTGGGAGGAGTCAGTCCCCCGTGAGGTCTGACCCAAGACTTTTTGTTTACCACCAGAGTTTTACTGTTGCCATGGTGATTCTCTCTCTCTCTCTCTCTCTCTCTCTCTCTCGCTTTATCTCTCTCTCTCTCTCTCTCTCTCTCTCTCACTCACTCACTCACTCACTCACTCACTCACTCACTCACTCACTCACTCACTCACTCACTCACTCACTCACTCACTCTCTCACTCACTCACTCTCTCACTCTCTCTCACACACACACACACACACACACACACACACACACACACACACACACACACACACACAGGCACACGTGTGAAGTCTTTAGTAGTTCAGGATTCTATGTGCTTTTGCTGTGGCATGAAACCACTGTAGGCGAAGCATACATACATATACCAGTGTCCTGGGTGGGGGTGACGTAATGCTTGAAGAGAGGGGGATTAAGTTGTAGGCTTCTAATCTGCCCATGAATGTTAAAATGCTCGGTTCAAAGCAAATAGTATATTAGTTTCTGGCTATGAGAGTAGACTTATACGTGTGTTTTCAACTGTAGGGTCTCTCCATTCTGACCTCATGCTCCTGTCTTTCTCATATTGACTAAAAAAAAGAGAGAGGGAGAGAAATTGTATTGTAAAAAAAACCAACCCTATTGTTTTCAGCAGTGGGCTGGTTGATTTCCTTGCAGGCCCTTGGGACTGACCGACTGACTGACCACTCTGCTCTGCTCTTGTTTCTCCCCCCCCCCCCCTCCCTTCCCCTCCGCAGGCTAGCCGAAATGGAGAACCGTAATGGCTCTTATCTCAATGACAGTATCTCACCCAATGAGAGCATGTGAGAATTAACCGCTTTATTTTCCGTTTAGTTTGTTCATTTGTTTTGTCTGTTGGTTTGCTTGTTGGTTTTCACAACACCTGCCTACTACTTACTTGCTGATTGGGCCAGCTGTGTGCATTAGCGCCGCCGACCCCTCCTCCTCACAGTTCCCTCTTCAATTCCTATTGGCTGAATTGTTAACTAGGTAGTGGTGGGGGGGTCTTTCACATGCACATAGTCTTATATCATTGTATTCCCTTTGCAAATGCCCATGGATATTACGAGTTGTAACAATATCCAGTATTGCACTGTAATATTGGCACTGACGTTCAGTATCTTGGTCGTTGTAATGGGGATATATGATGGAGACAAATTCATTGTTAGTAAGGACGTTGAGTGAGAGAATATAGATTATTCTTTTATCTTTATTCTTTGAACTCCTCTTTGGCTTTTCCAGTGATATAGAGTTTCATACATTTAAAGTGTGAGAAGATATATGTTAACATCTATTTAAATGCTTTGCCGTATGTAGCAGTGTTGATTTTGACCGCACATTTTGATTTTGACCAGTTTAGATTAGTTTCAGTTGACTACATTTCTTAAGAGTTTAGTCAACTAAATGATGCCAACCATGGTGGCATGCTGTAAATAGCCGGTCTGAGCTTGTAGATCTGCTATTTTGAGAGTGCCACACCCGAGCACAACCAAACATAAAACAACGACTTGTCTTTTACTTCTACTGGATCTCTTCTCCACTAGTCCCTCCCTAACATTTACGTCTAGTTTTTACTTGTTGACGGAAATTGTCAACATATTTCTTAATTATTGCCAGTGAAAAAAGGTAGCTAGGCAACGAACATTTCTCCACCATAGTTTTTTAGTCAACGAAATCAACACTGTTATGTAGTTCTACTGTATTGCATTGTAACATACAGACAGTATATTCTTTATATTTCAAAGCCAACATTGGTACAGACCTCCTTTCATGCATGATATTTGTTCTGTGTTTATTATTTGTTTCCTTTGTGCCTTTATTTCTTTCCGTTTGCATATTCATCATGCAGAACAGAGAGAGAGAGAGAGAGAGAGAATCTCAGACACACAGATATTGCAAATCTAAATATCTTATCTAAATTCCAATCTAATATCAATTGCTTGGACATTACTCTTCTCCATTTCGCTGACCGTCTGCTTTAGACTTTAGAGATGTTGAAAATGCTGCTGCTGTCGTCTAGAAACTAGCGATGTACCCGTACCATTTCTTCCCTGCGCAATACCGATTCCGATAACTTGCGTATCGGTCGATACCGAGTACCAATCTGATAGAGGTATGTAGTAAAAACTACCCCCGGGAGTGTTTCAGGAACTTCCAAGGTTCAGGAGGGTTCCTTGGAATTTGCTCGCAGTCTGCTGTCACTGACCCAAACACTGTAGGGTTTGGGTCTGAAATTCCTGCCTCGGATTTCTCGCGAGGTATCGTTCCAGACTATAGAGCTTTTGGACATTGTGGAATTGTATAGTTGTCAGGCTACGCGAGACTACTTGCAATGCAACACGTAAACGACGACGTCAAATTCAGTGAGTGGGAACGAGAAGAATATGTAAAGACTTGAGTAGTATAAGCATTACTCATCCCTGTTATAGAGCGCCGAAGTCCTGACGTCACTCGCTCATCCCCTGGTTCACGGAAGTCATTTCTCTATGGAGAATAACATGGGGTCAGCATAACATCGTCTCGTATAAGAATTGTGGTCCAAAAATAAACAAACGGTCTCGGCGATATTGTCAGGGAGGTGTCTCTGTATCGTCATATTTCATGTAGGCCTGGATGATTTGTTTATTTTTCAATCACAGTTCTTATGTGAGGCGATCTAAAATCCCCCTATGGGGGTTACAATGCAAATAAAAAGTACATGAACCAGTGGACTTGGCGCCATATTGAAGTCAGACTTCGGTGCTCTATTGTTACTTCATTACCACAGCAACCAACGTGGCACTCCCAATGCACAAATACAATCTGATGGCTCAACCCATTTAGACCCAGTCTACACAAGTCTTCTAAATCATGACAGTTGAAAAACCCATGTTTTCTATGTCAGTGGTTCTCAAACTATTTCATGTCAAGGACCCCCAAAAATATCTGTAATTGGCCCCAGACCCCCATCTAAAAAAAAACGTTTGCTCAAAAAAGTATATATATATTCAAAGATTTACATTTGCACATTTTCAAGTATTGGTATCAAAATCAAGTAGAAAGTACTCATTATGCAGAATGTCCCGTTTTAAAGTTTTCAAATGTATAAAAATAAAAACGTACAGAGATCTACACAAGCTCACGTCACGACCACATTGTGAGCTTGTAGATTGGCTATTTTCAAATGGCCGAAATGCATATACGGCTGAAGTTTTGTAATAGTAATCAAAATCTACAAAGTAACTAGTAACTAATGTTTTCAAATGATTGTAGTGGAGTAAAAGTACAATATTTGCCTCTGAGATGCAGTGGAGTAGAAGTAAAACTATAAAAAATTGGAAAGGCTCCAAAATTGTACGTACAGTACTTGAGTAATAGTACAGTACTTTACACCGCTGATGCTGAGCCATATATTGCAGCCACAGATATGCAGGCCCATTCTGGGCGGGAACCTCTTTTGGTGTTTTACCCCCTCAGGCCACACAGGGAACCCATTTTGGGGTTATGTACAGTATGTACAGTATTCAAAAATGTAATTTTTATATAAAAAATGTCGTTTTTCCAGAAAACTTAGGTCAGGATTTAGAGGCGTTTTTAGAATCGGGCTCAGGCCTAAATGGGTTAAACAAGCCAGACGAGTACTACCAGCATGTCAACTCATAATAACTGACCTCCCTGTCGGGCAATCTTAGTAAATAGGAAGGTATCCAAGTAATTTGGAGTGTCTCCCTGTGTGTTATGGCGGGAAAAGATACAAACACACCAGGCCGAGCTTAACCCCATCTTTTTATATATTGTTGCTGTTGGGCAGAAACCTTATCTCAGTTTTTTAATTTTTGTACATTTTTTCTAACCTGACGCTGCCAGATCCAAGAAGCTTGCTACACAAATTTGTTTCACAGCTTATTGGGATCTGGGATCGCGGAAGCAAATTCGATGACGGGGGCTGTTCCTTTTTTTCAAGATACTTGGTAGATGATTGGATGGGACCGTCTGTCTATCACCGTGTGGGGCGTGCAAACACAACCAATCATATTGACGTGTCTATATAGCTTCACATCCGGTTTCGCACATATCCCGCCCTTAGCTCACGCTGATTGGTTCGGTACGGAACGGATTGGTGTTAGCTGAACTCCCTGAGAAATCCCAGATGGAAGCTGTGTTGGGGAACATGCCCAATACCGCCCCCATCTGGCAGCGTCGGGTTACATTTTTTCCCCCCCATAAATTATACTGCAGCGTCACACGAGCATCAAAAGTAGCAGATCTGCACACTCAAAGCGCGCCGCTTTGAGCTTGTAGATCCGCTATACTTTAACCAGAAGTCTACACAATTAGACAACGTAGAACAATTGTTATTTTCATCAACACCTGTCTTATCTCTCCTATGGTACCACATCAATACAGCGTGGAAGTGAGGACAAAATCCTGTCCAATGACAACAAAATACTCTTTGGTCTGCGAGACAAAATCTCATCAAAAGGTGATCGGTACTCTGAGGCTCAAATGCCCAATAAATAATGGGCCTTGGTATGAAATCCGTTGAAAACCGCTGCTATAAGAAATCCACAGAGCGCTAAGTTGCCGCGTCCTTATTGCCACCCGACACAGACAGTTAAAATCACCGCTCTGTGGATTTGTCTATACTAGTGCAAAGTGGCTCTGGGGCGTCTGTATCTCGGGCGCCATCATACAGGGAAGGTAGCCACGGAAGCTTCCGCGTGTGCGTCACAGAGCGGACGTTCGGTAGGCCAATCGGAGGCGGCGGGTCTTAGTCACTCGAGTGTTGGTGTCCCTTCCGCACGTCCGCTTGACTTCCTCCTTGCCCATGCTTCCATGCGATGCAGGTCAATCCAATTTACACAACTTTTGCCGGGGAATTCTTCACAAAATAATGGCGTTAGAGTGCCAGCAGATTTTGCTCTGAGAAGCCCCGCCTTCCGCAAACCGGGAGGCATAATCCTCCGTTCTTACCTCACGCTGTCACATCTAAAGTCTCTCTAGTAGCGTTAATATTCCAAACGAGATGCTTCCTGAAGTCAGAAATGAGGACAGAACATTGCGCTTTTGGTCAAAACCATGGGGAGTTATATATTTCCATAGGCAGAAAACCGTCTCTTACATGGGCTGCTTGTAGATCAAGGGGATTTAAGACGCTTGCAGGTCTCCTAAATAAGTGGTTCTCAAAGTGGTCCGGGGACCCTTTGAGGTACCATGAGGCGATTCCATGGTTTCCCCAGCAAAATTGAAATCGGACTGTGATACCAATTTTGGTGTAAGCTCCGTTATGATTGATAGTTGTGAACCAAATGGACCCTTGCAGATCTGTAACTCCGAGAGTGTATATGTGAAACAAAATGGGCCCTTAGAGGCCATTTGTTGGGGTCCCTGCAATTCAATAAATGTTTGACATTAAGTTGTCTAGTCTCGGTATTTTTGTGGTTCCAACGTGTGATGGACGTTTGTTCGTCTGGTTATTCTCTCTCTTTCTCTGGGAATTACTGCCCCATATTTATCTCTCTCTGTGTGTGTGTGTGTGTGTGTGTGTGTGTGTGTGGGGTGTTATTTAATTCTGTGTACACATGTGTATGTGGTGTGTGTGCGCGTGTGCATTACTATACTTGCGAGGGCCTTATGCACCCAACATTATAGTCAAATTTGAGGGCAATTTTCAATTCTCCAGCTTTATAGGGTGTTTTATTGGGTTTAAAAAAGCAATACTAATAGGGAAATGTTCAGGTTAGGCTTAGGCAATAAGGGCCATTCTCGGCCCCACCCTTCTCCCATTGTTTATATTTTGTTTAGTTTCCAAGATGGCCGCAGCACCAGGAGGGGGTGGGGCGGAGGTGAGCGGGCGGGGTCGAGATATGCCCTTACTGGGCTGAATTCAAGACACTTGCCTTGTGTCTGACAGCTGACTTGTGTCTGAACACGGCTTTGATGGTGGTGGTGATGTGTTCTGCCCCCCCTCCCCCCCATCAAACAAAATGTTTGGTGAAACCATATGGGCTTCCATTGGAAATGCATTGGAGCGGCCATTAAACACAGACACAGAATTTGTGAATGCAGCCCAGTAAGGGCATATGTTGACTCCGCCCACTCACCTCCGCCCCACCCCCTCCTGGTGCTGCGGCCATCTTGGAAACTAAACACAATATAAACAATGGGAGAAGGGTGGGGCCGAGAGAGGCCCTTATTTAGAGGTGTGTTTAGGGTTGGAGTTGGGTGTGATTTATACTGATTTATACCAGACTGGTGCCATGTCATGTCGAAATGTAGCCGTCCTCGCAAATATAGTAATGCAAATGTGGGTTTTGTGTGTGTGTGTTTTGCAGTGATGATGAAGCACATGTTCTCTCTCACAAGTATTGTAACACAACTGTGTGTGTGTGTGTGTGTGTGTGTGTGTTGCAGTGACGACGAGCACATGTTGATCCAGCACTACTGCCAGTCTCTGAACCAGGGCTCTCCTCTCAGCCAGCCCAGAAGCCCCGCCCAGATCCTAGTCTCCATGGAGACGGAGGAGAAGGGAGAGCTGGAGAGAGTCCTTGGCGACCTGGAGCAGGAGAACAGGTGACGCACGCACGCACGCACACACACACACACACACACACACACACACACACACACACACACACACACACACACACGGATTAACCCATTTTGAACGGGAACCCATTTTGGTGTCGGCACCATGTTATGCTTTAGCTATTGAAAAATAGCAGATCTACAAGCTCATAGCGCGCCACCGAGTGGCGCGCTACGAGCTTGTAGGTCTGCTATTTTTGAAAAATCGAAGAACGACTGATATTTTTTTAGAATCTGATCTCAGGTCAGAATGGGGTTAATCAGACCAGTGTGTGTCCCAGTGGAAACCTCGTATGAATCTGATCTCAGGTCAGAATGGGTTAAAGTTCTCCGTCGCCACGACTGTTTCCAGTCATTTGGATTCCACAGCCGTCTTCAATGGAGTCATGCTGTGGAACCGGAAATAGCCAATCTTATGAACTCGCAACGCGTCAAAGACACGTCGTGAGATTCTTTTGGGGGGTTATTGGTTATATGTAAAGGTGAAAGAGCAATTGGAAGTGTTCAAACTAGCAATAGAATAGATTTAAAAAAAAATATATGTTTAATGAAAGAAAAAACCTCAATCTGCAATCTGGATGAACGGGTGACGCACGCAGGGCCGCAGGCGCTCATGCACACACACACACACACACACACACACACACACGCATGCGTGCGCACACACACACACACACACACACACACACACGCACAACACACAGAAACGTACCAAAAAACTAAAGTAAAAGAATCAGAATCATCATTATCGTCACATCACAGTTTTAAGTATAAATAGTGGGTTTAGTTTTTGCGCATAGTTCCCATCGTGTTATTTTTTTCCGGGAAAACAAAAAGGGAAGAAAGGAGATCAAGAAAGAAAAATCACACCCGTGTGAAGTGAGGGGAGCTAATATATTTCTAACTCATGTTGATTAGGTGATGTAATAGTGTTGTAAAACAAATGGTGCCAACACAAACATTAAATGCCATTGACAATAAAGAGACAATATGACGTAATGAGGGACAATATGATGTAAATTTTTAAAACGAACATTGAACTAAAAACAAACATTAAACCTGTATATAGGAGGGGCTAGCGCCCCTCAAAAATGTAGAAGCTCGTTCCACACACAAACGGCACACTCGTAGGACACTCTCTTAGCAATTTTTTACATGGTAATTGCGGAAATTGCGGATTTTTTTTTCCATTTTTTCAAATCCTCAAAAATGATGAAAAACGGCGCGCTGTAGTATGCCGTACGATATGGGCTATAGCCCATGGTCCAAAATGATGAGAAACGAGGCTAACCTTTTTTTTCAAAATTTCAAAAAACATGGGCTATATTATAACCCATCGTTTTTGTCATTTCGTCATTTTTTTCAAATCTTCAAAAATGATGAAAAACGGCGCGCTATAGTATGCCGTACGATATGGGCTATAGCCCATGGTCCAAAATGATGAGAAACGAGGATAACTTTTTTTTTTCAAAATTTCAAAAAACATGGGCTATAACCCATCGTTTTTGTCATTTCGTCATTTTTTTCAAATCTTCAAAAATGATGAAAAACGGCGCGCTATAGTATGCCGTACCATATGGGCTATAGCCCACGGTCCAAAATGATGAGAAACGAGGCTAACTTTTTTTTTCAAAATTTCAAAAAACATGGGCTATAACCCATCGTTTTTGTAATTTCGTCATTTTTTTCAAATCCTCAAAAATGATGAAAAACGGCGCGCTATAGTATGCCGTACGATATGGGCTATAGCCCATGGTCCAAAATGATGAGAAACGAGGATAACTTTTGTATTTTAAATTTCAAAAAACATATGTTGTACAACACAAGTGAGGTGTTCCCAGATATTTACAAGCTTGTTTCACTAAACAACCCCTCCGCCCTCTCTCTCCCCTCTCTCTCTCTCCACAGGAAGCTGCAGTCGGAGTACGACCGGCTGAAGAAGGCCCACGACAGGAAGGGCCTGTCCCCGCTGCCCTCCCCGCCGGAGATGCTGCCCGTGTCGCCGCCGCAGAGTCCGCGCGACGCCGAGCTCATCGCCGAGGCCAAGCTGCTGCGGCAGCACAAGGGCCGCCTGGAGGCGCGCATGCAGATCCTGGAGGACCACAACAAGCAGCTGGAGTCCCAGCTGCACCGGCTCCGACAGCTGCTGGAGCAGGTGGGTTGCAAACGCATTAGTGTCGTGTTCGCCGACTAAAACGAAGGCGAAAAATGTTCGTCGACTACCTATTTTAACTGACGAAAACAAATGGAAACTAAAATGAAAACGAATCTACGATGACTAAAACTAAGACTAAATATACTGACGATTTCCTTCGACAAATAAAAACTAGACTAAAATGTTAGGAAGGGACTAGTGGACGAGATCCAGTATAAGTCATTTTACACTTGTCGCGTTGTGAGCTTGTAGATCAGCTATTTTCAGTAAGTGTAAAAACACTCATTATGACGGCATCAAGACCCGCCAAAATACATTTTAGTCGACTAAATCAACTGTAGATTTAGTCGACTAAAATCTTATGACATTTAGTCGACTGAAACTAGACTAACACTAAGACATTCTAGGTGACTAAAATGTGACTAAAACTAAATGAACTTTCAGTCCATAGACTATGACTAAACTAAAATAGAAATTTGTTGCCAAAAACAACACTGGGGGCCTGAGGCTCGTCCTGCCCCCCGAACAATTACCGGCCTGAAACGCGGGGGGGGAACAAAACCCGCGAAAAGGTCTCTGTCACTATGGCATAGTATGCACTTTCACTCAATCATATTATAGTCCCTTCCCTGCCGAGGCCTACAGCCAGGAGCCCACTCTGAGAAAAACGCTTTTCATCGCGCATGTACTTTCATCACGCATGTACTTTCGTTGCGTGTTTTTTTCATTGCGTATTTTTTCATCGCGCTCTTTCATTGTGTACTTTCAGTGCATATTTTTTCTTTCATTGCATACTACATTGCGTACTTTAATCCTTTCGTCCATTTTTTATTTTCATCCTGTATTTTCATCCATGTATTTCTCTCACTCACTCGGTGCCTTGCTCTCTCCCACGGTGTTAAAGTTACACCTATTTCCCAATGCTGCACATTTTGAGAGGTGTTGTTGCTGTGTAATTGTCGAGAGCAATGGCTGCGAGCGACATTGAAGAGTCAAAACTACGTGTCAATACGCCTGTATCAACAGAATAATTGTCATAGGTATATATGGCGGACCTCATTTGGTCATGAAACGGGGCCTCCAGATTCCTAAGGCCGCCCCTGACTCACAGTACACTCACACACCCGCGCAAGCTAAGACGCACATGCACACACAAACGGAAACACTTGAAGCCACGTACATTTGTAAAAGCACAGCGGGCAGCGTCACGCCTCGTATGCATGCAGAAGTGGGATCAAATCCAGAAGCCGTGCGTGCGGGCTGGGAACACGGACCCAGCTGATTCACCAGATGGTTTCTGCAGAGAGTGGGAAGTCGACGTAAAAAAAAAAACATTAAAAAAAAAACCTACACTATACAGTCAATTCAATTCAATTCAAAGGGCTTTATTGGCATGAGAAAACATACGTTTACATTGCCAAAGCAGAAAGAACAATACAACAATACAGCAATACAATCAAAACCAAAAATTATGTACTTTGAAGGTCAGAATCTTCAATAGATCAACTTCTGTGTACCAAGATAACTCGATGCAGGTATAGTGCAGGTATAGTGCAGGTATAGTACAGTCAAATACTTGTGTTAATATGTGTGTCCATTTGTACATTTTGTACACTTTTTAAACGCAAGTTAAATTAACCAAACGACCTCCGGCTCTTGCTGTGTCCTCGAACCAATTGTGCGGCTCTTCCTAATAATAGCCTGTCTGTGTTTTTTGGTCGGCCAGCAGGTCCACGCACAACTTATGATTATCATTTTTTTTACATATCGAATTCTGGGCACGCTGTTTTGATGTGCTGCGTTGTGTGTGTGTGTGTACCTGCAGCTCAACTCTAATTATTCTGTGTTTGTGTCTGTCTGTCTGTCCGTGCGTTCGTGTCTGTACGTGCGTGTGTCCGTCTGTGTGTGTGTGTGTGTGTGTGTGTGTGTGTGTGTGTGTGTGTGTGTGTGTGTGTGTGCGCATGTCAGACGGACTCCAAGGTGAACGGCACGGCCCTCTCGTCTCCCTCCACCTCCTCCCAGAGGTCTGACACCTCCCTGCCGCTGCTCCGCGTGGCCGCCAGCCAGACCACAGACACAATGGGTGAAGCCACGTGCACGCTCGCACTCAAACACACACACACACACACACACACACACACACACACACACACACACTATGCAAGGGAGCAGTGGTGGGGAAAAAAATGCTCACATTTCCTTCTTGAGTAAAAGTATTGATACTGATAGAAATACTCTGTTACTCTGTAAAGGTCCGGAATTCAAAATGGACTTGAGTAAAAGTAGAAAAGTCTGAGAATGAATTGCTTGATATCAGCGAGCGATACACTACACTAGTCTAGGAGCGCCTGTTGTGCAACTTACGATGTCATTTCGGGTTGATCATCAAAAGTGTTCCCCCTCCAAACACTAACGCTATTATCTCTGAATCTAAATCACTGATCTCCCAAAATCAGTGTTTTGACGGCCCATCGCTGTCCCGTCGCTAGTCGCGGTCCACTGAAACTTTTTCCATTTCCTGAAAAGTAACAGTTTTAGACAGGCAACGCACCTTACAGCAGTGGTTCCCAAAGTGGGGTCCGGAGACCCCCAGGGGTACCTGAGGGAGTTCCAGGGGAGACCCATCTATTTTGTTCATGTTCATAAAGTGCTAAAGTGTTTAAAGCAGTGGTTCCCAAACTTTTTCATGTCAAGGACCCCCAAATTGACACTACTTAGCCCGTGGACCCCCATTTGAAAAGATATGCCAGGGACATGCCATAAGAGAAGACGTACACATTTAGACGTCTACATTTAGACGTCTACATTTATGATGAAAAATGATGAAAAACGGCGTGCCATAGTATGCCGTACGATATGGGCTATAGCCCACGGTCCAAAATGATGAGAAACGAGGCTAACTTTTTTTTTCAAAATTTAAAAAAACATGGGCTATAACCCATCGTTTTTTTTATTTTTTCATTTTTTTCAAATCCTCAAAAATGATGAAATACTGCGCGCTATAGTATGCCGTACGATATGGGCTATAGCCCACAGTCCAAAATGATGAGAAACGAGGCTAACTTTTTTTTTCAAAATTTCAAAAAACATGGGCTATAACCCATCGTTTTTTTTCATTTTTTCATTTTTTTCAAATCCTCAAAAATGATGAAAAACGGCGTGCCATAGTATGCCGTACGATATGGGCTATAGCCCACGGTCCAAAATGATGAGAAACGAGGCTTACTTTTTTTTCCAAAATTTCAAAAAACATGGGCTATAACCCATCGTTTTTTTCATTTTTTCATTTTTTTCAAATCCTCAAAAATGATGAAAAACGGCGTGCCATAGTATGCCGTACGATATGGGCTATAGCCCACGGTCCAAAATGATGAGAAACGAGGCTAACTCTTTTTTTTCAAATTTTCAAAAAACATGGGCTATAACCCATTGTTTTTTTCATTTTTTCATTTTTTTCAAATCCTCAAAAATGATGAAAAACGGCGCGCTATAGTATGCCGTACGATATGGGCTATAGCCCACGGTCCAAAATGATGAGAAACGAGGCTAACTTTTTTTTTCAAAATTTCAAAAAACATGGGCTATAACCCATCGTTTTTTTTTTTTTTTTTTTTTTTTCAAATCCTCAAAAATGATGAAAAACGGCGTGCCATAGTATGCCGTACGATATGCTACAGCACCTTACAGCAACATTATGGTATATTACAACTAAATATAATAGGCATAATACAATGTGTGGTCTTTGCTGCCCTCTACAGTCTATGCTGCTCACTTACAGGTTGAATTGTTCATTCTTCTGCTGCAGTCTGCCTCACAAAGAAAATCACAACATGTGACTGGTTTCAGCTGGTTCCAAACAAAAGCACAGAACATAACCCAGATATGGCAAACAGCCTTACACACACACACACACACACACACACACACACACACACACACACACACACACACCTCTGACGTGGTTGCTTTGCCTCCCGATTCAGGCGATGATGAGCTATCCAGCCCTTCCCAAGATGCATCTGGACTGGAGGAAGTGATGGAACAGCTCAACAACTCCTTCCCTCACAGCCAGGGTACACATGCGCATACACACACACGTGCGCGACATATGTATTTATGTCCACATAAAGGTGCAATGCCACCTTCTGCAATGGGCAGAACATAATTGACAGTATACTTGTCTCGACCCTTACCGGCCCATTTGGTTCCATTAGTACACTCTGAGTTACACACCCGTACCAGGCCATTTGGAACCCCACTCAAGCTTCCAAGGGGTAGCTTGGTAGCTACCCCTTGGTAGGGTCCCTGGACCCCACTTTGAGTGTTGCCCGTGAGCCTTTTTTTTTTTACCAGAATGGAACACAACCTTATTTAGCAACATTGGAAAAACCTGTGAAGGAATTGAGGAAGTGGCCCAATTTCTTTCCAATATGGCTGCTCTTGCTGTGCATATACTGTAGCCTGTTATTAGACTTCATACAGCGGCTCAATTTGAGCCAATTAATTGTACAAAGAGGTGTAACACGAGTCCTGGCTGACGGTACAGCAGAGTTGGAATGATGTACTATGACGCATCACTCCACTAGCTAGCTTGCTTGCAACCCGTTGGCCACTGAGAGCTGACCTGTACGACCACGGCCATTTTATCGTTTTCTTCATTTACACTCGTTTTATTTGATTTGTGTGATTTAGGCCTTCACCTTAGTCTCTCCGGTAGCATAAATGTCTGTCCTCTGTTACTTAGCACAGCAGGCTGACTTTTTCCCCCCCTCTGTCCATTCATTCTTTCTTTCTTTCTTTCTTTCTTTCCTTCCTTTATCCCTCCGCTATGGTCCAGGAGGGAGAAGGGGCCACCAATAAGAGGTCAGTATCTTAGCCTTCTTTCTGTCAGTTTGTTTGTCTGTCTGTCTTTCTTTCTTTATCTTTTTCTTTCCTAACCTTTAATCACTAGATTTTGTTGTGTTCCACATTCGAGACATACTCTTGTCTGTCAAGTACTTAACATGTGTGCCTCTTAACTAATTAACTGCGAAGGAGTAAATAAATGAATAATTCAGCCCCTGCCAGCTATTCTTGATTGTTTTCTTAACCTTTCAAGAATATTTATCTACAGTATGATCGATCCCCGATAGTTGATAAACACGCAGATGTCACGTTGTAGAAAATACCGTGCTGGCCAACACGGAAGAGGAACGACACAGAAGACGAGATAAAGGCATTTCCAAAAGTCCAGTAACATGGCAGTCGATGGCAGCTGGGTTTTTTTAATGTGATTTCCTGCTAGACTGTTTCACTGAGAGTCAAATGGTGACTCATAGGTTAGGGAAGAGCGCCATCTATCGTTGAAAGCTCATATCACACAAAATGTTGGTGTCCCCCCACCCCCTGCGGTAACTCTTGAGGACCCCTTGTTTAAGACAAACGGCCTAAAGCAGGGGCAAACCTTTTTTGGCCCATCAGCCATTTTTCCAAGTACCCCCTCATCTCAGGCTTTTCTCTTGGCAGATGAGTAAGGCTGGGACCGAGGCTATAGCTCTGTGTGGTTATGAGTAAGGCTGGGACCGAGGCTATATACGATATGGGATATAGCCCATGGTCCAAAATGATGAGAAACGAGGCTAACTTTTTTTTCCACAATTTCAAAAAACATGGGCTATAACCCATCGTTTTTGTAATTTCGTCATTTTTTTCGAATCCTCAAAAATGATGAAAAACGGCGCGCTATGGTATGCCGTACGATATGGGCTATAGCCCATGGTCCAAAATGATGAGAAACGAGGATAACTTTTTTTTTCAAAATTTCAAAAAACATGGGCTATAACCCATCGTTTTTGTCATTTCGTCATTTTTTTAAAATCTTCAAAAATGATGAAAAACTGCGCGCTATAGTATGCCGTACGATATGGGCTATAGCCCACGGTCCAAAATGATGAGAAACGAGGCTAACTTTTTTTTTAAAAATTTAAAAAAACATGGGCTATAACCCATCGTTTTTGTCATTTCGTCATTTTTTCAAATCTTCAAAAATGATGAAAAACTGCGCGCTATAGTATGCCGTACGATATGGGCTATAGCCCACGGTCCAAAATGATGAGAAACGAGGCTAACTTTTTTTTCAAAATTTAAAAAAACATGGGCTATAACCCATCGTTTTTGTCATTTCGTCATTTTTTTCAAATCCTCAAAAATGATGAAAAACGGCGCGCTATAGTATGCCGTACGATATGGGCTATAGCCCATGGTCCAAAATGATGAGAAACGAGGCTAACTTTTTTTTTCAAAATTTCAAAAAACATGGGCTATAACCCATCGTTTTTGTCATTTCGTCATTTTTTTCAAATCTTCAAAAATGATGAAAAACTGCGCGCTATAGTATGCCGTACGATATGGGCTATAGCCCACGGTCCAAAATGATGAGAAACGAGTCTAACTTTTTTTTCAAAATTTTAAAAAACATGGGCTATAACCCATCGTTTTTGTCATTTCGTAATTTTTTTCAAATCCTCAAAAATGATGAAAAACGGCGCGCTATAGTATGCCGTACGATATGGGCTATAGCCCATGGTCCAAAATGATGAGAAACGAGGATAACTTTTTTTTTCAAAATTTAAAAAAACATGGGCTATAACCCATCGTTTTTGTCATTTCGTCATTTTTTTCAAATCTTCAAAAATGATGAAAAACTGCGCGCTTATAGTATGCCGTACGATATGGGCTATAGCCCACGGTCCAAAATGATGAGAAACGAGGCTAACTTTTTTTTCAAAATTTAAAAAAACATGGGCTATAACCCATCGTTTTTGTCATTTCGTCATTTTTTTCAAATCCTCAAAAATGATGAAAAACGGCGCGCTATAGTATGCCGTACGATATGGGCTATAGCCCATGGTCCAAAATGATGAGAAACGAGGATAACTTTTTGTCAAATTGCGGAATTGCTGAAATTGCGTGTGTAGATTTAGACGCCATAAAAACCTTTCAATCCAAATGATTCGGACCCTTTTCACTACAATATGAATCATGTCGATTGTGTGCAAAACCTGACGACTCACTTTTCAATTAGATGAACAATAACTAGTAATGTTACAGCATAAAAAAATAAAAGTAAATTAATTATGAATTATTTATCTTCTCTCTCTCTCTCTCTCTCTCTCACCAGGTCCCAGCGTGGGCAGTCTGTTCCACATGGCTGACGACTTGGGCCGCGCCATGGAGTCACTGGTCAGCGTGATGACGGACGAGCAGAGCGCCGAATAGCACGAGGCCCCTGCCCTTCTGACTCCGCCCCTGCCCTTCTGACTCCGCCCCTGCCCTTCTGACTCCCACCCCCTGTCCCTGCCTTCCCCCCCTCCCCTCTCTGTACCACCTACTTGTTGCATGCTTTTTCTAGTCAAAACAACTGGATATCGGACAAACACCGTTTACAAAGAGAATATATATAATGTCTATTTTTGTGAAGGAGCGCGGTTGCAGCGACGACAGTGAAAACAAAACAAAACAAACAAACTTGTAGATTTCAGTAGTTTCTTAAAAAAAAAGAAAAAAACGAGAGAGAAAAAAAAAGTCCCTGGAGTTGTTTTATTATTAACAGAGCAGATTTTTAAACTTCTATGCAATTGTATAAAAAAAGAGAGAGACTGAGAGAGAGGTTGAAAAAAAAAAAAAAAAAAAAAGAATATATATGACATGTCGTCAATGGTGAGACAAGTCAGCGTTTTGGACGTGGTCATGTGTTTGTAACGGATGGGGGGGGGGGGGGGGGGGGAAATCCCAACAAACGAAAAACAAAAAACAAAAAATGCATTTGTATGGAAAAAGAATGATTGTAAACCATAATGGGTGCTTTTTAAAGAGGAAAAGAATATGTCTTTCTATTCACAGAGTATATACTACTGTCAAAGGCAATGCAGGCATCCTGAATATTTTCTGTGTGTGTGTGTGTGTGTGTGTGTGTGGGGGGGGGGGGGTGTGTATGTGTACTGTATGTGTGTGTAGGTGCCTAATTTTCACATAACATTACAGCTTTTTTTTCCCCCTTTTTTTTGTCGCTTTGGCTGACAAACCTCAGTTATAATTGAGTTGTCCTCAATCTATTCATCCCTTTTTATCCTGACGTCCGTCCATTCATCCGTATACGTGTCACACATCCCTCCTCAAATGGTCAAATCCTCTGCGTCTGTTTAACTCTTCGCGGCGTTCGTTGTGCAAATGGAACCCATCGGCACTGCAACTCCTGAGAGCTTTCCAATGAACCCGTAATGGGTACTATGCAGAGTGGCCATATTGGAAAGACATTGGGGCCCCTTCCTTCCCAGGTGTTGCCTCGGTTCCATTTAGTGTATCACAGTGGTTGTCACGTTTCTAAATTTAAAGGACCCCCCCCCCCCCCCATTTATCTGTGTACACATTGAACCAAATGGACACTTACAGGTCCATTTGGTTCCATTTGTACACTCTCAGAGTTACACACCTATAAGGCCGTTTTGGACCCATGTGGGCACTTTGGGGACTTTGAGACCCACTGGCGTAGCGGCGTTTTCCAGTGAGCCAGCATGACATATCAATATGATCAACATCCTGGCCCCGGTTGACCAGAGAAGGAACGGAGCCTTCGTTAGCGTCATCGGGTATAACGCATCATGTGACGGAAGTAAGGAAGAGGCCCAATGTCTTTTCAAAATGGCTGCTGTCTGCAGAGCCGATTTGCCGGGTTCATTCGGGTTCCATCAGAGTTAAATTGGCCCTCTGCATTTTTACTGTATACTATTGATATCATGTCAGACGGATATTTTATCAGATTACGTTTTCTGAAGCCTGCGGGTGTGTTCCAACACCAGGTGCTGTGTTTGCAAGCAGATTATGTTTAATATAAGACACTTCAGAACTGTCACAATTAAAGGCCGTAAGCCAGTGGTTCCCAAACCCCCCCCCCACACACACACACACACACTGGTTGAGAACCACTGACCTAAGTGGTCAAGTTTAAATGGCATATCCTAAAGATGAACGCCGGGTCAGCAATTCTTCATTGGGCTTCGTGACCGCTCACCTCACTAAATCGGTTCGCAAAACTCAAACAAAAGAGCTTAAATGAATGGGAATGTCGTCTCCTGCTTTTAGCCTCTTCAAGTCTAAAAACTGTTTTGTCTCTCACCCAGGGAACACATAATAACGATGATAATATACAGTAGAGTACAAGTTATTATATCAAGAGTACTGGAAAGGACTATAAGGAGAAATTAAACGTGCAAGTTTATCTCCTATTTATTTTAAAACTACACTACAGTGTTGGCTAGCTTGAACTTTTTTTATATTTGTATTTAATTTTAATTGAACTCTATAACACCCTGATTTTACAGATTTTTTTTAAAGATCTGACAAAAAAAAGAATCCAGTAAATGCAAAGCTCTACCTCATTTGAAATTCTGGAGTTTCCACCATTTTTGAGGCGACGGCTACTCTACTGTACTTTATATCCCTTGTCGGTACTGGGAAAGGTGTTGAATGGCCTTGTTGGATCCCTCCATGTCCATGTGTCCAAGTCTAATTCATGATCAAAGGTGTTGAATGCCCTTGTTGGATCCCTCCATGTCCATGTGTCCTGCTCAATAATGCACACACGTACGCTGCATTTCTTATTGCCCTGTATGGCGTTTTTTTTTTTTTTTAATATATGAATGATTCGATGTATGTTTATAGATCCATCACTGTCGGGTGGAAACGGGGAGTAGAACCTGTGTTCACACTGCATCCAATTAATTTTTTCCTTTTTAAATGGATTTTATTTGTTGCATCTTTGAGTCACAAGCCAAACCTAACAATTTTCAAAACGTTAAAAAAAAAAAAAAGATAATGAAAATAGCAGCTCTAGCTATCAATTTTAACTGCTTATGCGTGACGCTGTCGTACGACAAAGGCATAAAATGGGGCATTACTTTAGGAACAACGTAATATGGAGAAAGAAGGTTTCTGCCCGATTGCCTGTACATCAAGTTTTCTTTCCCGCGGAGGCTACATTGACGCCCTATACTTGATCACACTGCAGCACATTCTCTAATTGTCTAGACTTGTAAATCAATTAAGTAATGCAGATGTTTTAACCCATTCTGACCTGAGATCAGATTCATACGAGGTTTCCACTGGGGACACACTGGTCTGATGAACCCATTCTGACCTGAGATCAGATTCTAAAAATGTCACAGTCGTTCTTTGATTTTTCAAAAATAGCAGACCTACAAGCTCGTAGCGCGCCACTCGGTGGCGCGCTATGAGCTTGTAGATCTGCTATTTTTCAATAGCTAAAGCATAACATGATGCCAACACCAAAACGGGTTCCCGGTCAGAATGGGTTAAAAATAATTGAACTTTTAAGAGTGTAAACTGGTATTTTTATTTTTACACTCAAGAGTTGGAGGGTCTATAATGGTCCATTTTGGTTACCAACTCCATCATTTAGCTGTGGACCACCTGGAACCGCCTCAAGGACCACTGGTTGAAAACCACTGCACGTGCGAAGCGCCACACAAGCATCAAACGTAGAGCTTAAGTTGGATCTGCTACTTTTGAATTTGAATCCTGAAGAATGACAGTCTTGGACATAATGCGGTTTCCACCCGACAGAGACGATAACACTATATGAATCCGTGTGCACTACTGTCATACCTGGGACATACTGTAACTGTAACTAGGCTTTTTGTTTTCTCTAAGAGAGGGATTGTTATAGACGTGTGTGTGTGTGTTTTGTTTTGTTGACTTTATCGTCTTCCATTGGGTTAAAGGTATTCCTTTTTTGTGCAGTGTGAGCCGTTGGTAGCGTGTGACTAAATAGGAGAGACATTATTTTAACGTGTAACCACGTTGAAGAGGTGGAGAGACGTTCTTATAATTGGTGTGTTCCCGCAGTTTGAGCAGAGGGTTTTTTCTTTCAGAGAGGCTTTCTTTTTTCCATGTTGATACCATACACTGACGTTTTTGATTGAAACTTTGATAACTTTCTTTTGATTACTTTCTAACCTTTTTTTGTTTTGTTTCATCCTCCCATCATTGTCGTTTTGTTTGTTTTTCAATAACGCGTCGAACTTTCACAACATATCAGATTCCACCAAATATATGCCTTACTACTGTATTATAAAATGCTTTACTGTGTATCAATAAAGCACGCAGTTATGTTGAACCCAGCTGATTCTGTGATTCCTTTGTTGTTCCAGCTGCTGGGATGATTTTTGTTTAGTTGCATGCTAGAACGATCCGTTTTGTATATGTGAATGTTGAAATTGCGGAGTGTTGCGGAAAATTTGCGGAGTGTTTTTTCCTCAATTTCCGAAATTCCGCAATTTCCATTTCCGCAATTTTGAAAAAAAAAAGTTAGCCTCGATTCTCATTATTTTGGACTATGGCTATAGCCTATATCGTACGGCATACTATAGCACGCCATTTTTCACCTTTTTTTTAAATCCTCAACAATGATGAAGACTATAGCGCGCCGTATTTCATCATCGCCGCATGGAGACAGAACTCTGCACCATGCATCTCACATGCCTTTGTGGCATAAACATAAAGACAAGGATGTATAAACCGAATGTGGTAGGTTAAAAATGAGTCAATATAAAAACTGAAACAACAAATCACACTCTTCATTAGGAGTGAAATATTGGGTAAGACTAAGATAACAGTTGTAAAAAGCCCCTTGCTGGGCTTGAACCTAGAACCTTCTGTTTGCAAAGCCTGTGTCTTAACCGCTGCTACAACTTTGCTTATACATTAGAGACAGGTAGGCCTACAAAGGTACAACCTTGCAAAGATGCAAAATGAAAAAAATAACTGCTCTTTGTAATACACATACAAACTTGGAAAAACATCCTTGATGTAAGAGTGAGCTAAATATTGTATAAATGTCCGTACTAGTAGGCCTACTTGTGTGCAACAAGCAAGTAGGCACTCGATAGGGTGCAGTTCTAGTTTATTTTGCCATAACACCCACATTTTACTGTGTGGAAAAACCGGGGGGGAAAACCCCCCCCCAGCCCCACTGTACTGCATCCCAGTAGACCCAGGGTAACAGAGTACATCGATGAGTATTGGCTTCAGTGCCTTGGGTACAGCATGGTCCCCCAGGCTGGCCTTGAACCTGCTTTGGCCATGTACCTCGGTAACATGGTCGCCTAGGTAGCCACGCTAGAACTCGCTCACCTAGAGCACTTCCACCAATTACACTTGTTTCTTTAGGGCTTTTATGTCTAAAGTGTGCATTGTTTTTTAACCTAAAGAACCTCTATATTCTGAAAGGTGGGTTAAGTAATACGTTCTCAACTGCATCACTTATGCCTGTGTGGCTCATGAGTAAAATCCAGTGTTTGTACATGCCAGTGGACCCTTTGCATTCCACACTAACATCAACTAGCACAGAAAAGCTGTGTTGTAGTAACCCAGCAGGTAGCTCAGTGTGATGAGTGGCCGTGCTAGTGATCCAAAGGTCCATGGTTCAAATCCCACATTAGTCATGTGGCTCTGTGAAACTTTGCTTTGCACGCTGACTTTCATGACTTTCCCCATGTTAAATGTCTCAAAAATTCAAAAAACATGGGCTATAACCCATCGTCGCATGGAGACAGAACTCTGCACCATGCATCTCACATGCCTTTGTGGCATAAACATAAAGACAAGGATTTCTAAAACGGGTAGTCCCAATACTTCATTTTGATTGGCTGGTTACCGTCACGTGACCGGTGTAAATTTCACCGATAACCCACTCCTTCAATCACTTTGTATCAAACTGCAGCCTTGTAGCTGAACTGGGGAAGGGGAGCGCTTCATTGCCTTACAAACACATGCCGTGCGGGCGTCTAAGCACCGCCCGGCTCATATGACTGTGAATGTGTGGCTCCAGGCAGCCCCGTAAATACATCAAGCGCTATTCTCCCGTCACATATAGCTACTTGCTGAGCAAAACAAGGAAGTGTTGTGGCTCTGGCTTGCTCGCTCTGGTGGCGCAAAGCAGATACTTTTGTGAATGTAATAGTTTTATTAGGTTAATATTGCTATAATGTTTGTAACCGTTTTAGAGTTAGAAGCCCCCGTTTTAGAGTTAGAAGCCCCTCGGCTGCGCCTCGGGACTGCCTACGCCCCCTGCAGTGTAAAATACCCGGTAACCTGAGACCTCTCGTGGCTTATTGCTTAAGTATAAACCGAATGTTGTAGGTTAAAAAATGAGTCAATATAAAAACTGAAACAACAAATCACACTCTTCATTAGGAGTGAAATATTGGGTAAGACTAAGATAACAGTTGTAAAAAGTCCCTTGCTGGGCTTGAACCTAGAACCTTCTGTTTGCAAAGCCTGTGTCTTAACCGCTGCTACAACTTTGCTTATACATTAGAGACAGGTAGGCCTACAAAGGTACAACCTTGCAAAGATGCAAAATGAAAAAAGAATAACTGCTCTTTGTAATACACATACAAACTTGGAAAAACATCCTTGATGTAAGAGTGAGCTAAATATTGTATAAATGTCCGTACTAGTAGGCCTACTTGTGTGCAACAAGCAAGTAGGCACTCGATAGGGTGCAGTTCTAGTTTATTTTGCCATAACACCCACATTTTACTGTGTGGAAAAACCGGGGGGGAAAAACCCCCCCCAGCCCCACTGTACTGCATCCCAGTAGACCCAGGGTAACAGAGTACATCGATGAGTATTGGCTTCAGTGCCTTGGGTACAGCATGGTCCCCCAGGCTGGCCTTGAACCTGCTTTGGCCATGTACCTCGGTAACATGGTCGCCTAGGTAGCCACGCTAGAACTCGCTCACCTAGAGCACTTCCACCAATTACACTTGTTTCTTTAGGGCTTTTATGTCTAAAGTGTGCATTGTTTTTTAACCTAAAGAACCTCTATATTCTGAAAGGTGGGTTAAGTAATACGTTCTCAACTGCATCACTTATGCCTGTGTGGCTCATGAGTAAAATCCAGTGTTTGTACATGCCATCCCAATCCCCCCTGCTCCATTTCCCACTTGGTCCCTCCCGGAACTATAAGAGGGGTGCCTATACCCAGAGGGAACTCATTTGCCCGAACACCACCCTGAGAGGAGGATGAGAATAAACAGAGGTAAGTTTAGACAGAGATTTACATTCCTTCTTTACAAGTCTTCTCCTTATACTGGTCAATTAGAAAGTATGCTGTCCTATTTATTCCTAAACTAATGTGCCTTATCTCTGTTCATTTGTAGGTGTATGAGGAGATCCACCACTTCAGAGAATCACCGACAACTCAGTGTCCCCCCTTAACTTCAATAAATGCATTTGTTACAATTTGTGTCCTTATTTACATTATACATTATACATAGAATTGTGTTAGCCTCTGCATTAGGTATAGTGACGGCGTCCGCCGTCACAGGCTATAGCCCATATCGTACGGCATACTATAGCACGCCGTTTTTCATCATTTTTGAGGATTTGAAAAAAAATGAGAAAATGAAAAAACGATGGGTTATAGCCCATGTTTTTTTTTATTTTGAAAAAAAAGTTATCCTCGTTTCTCATCATTTTAGACCATGGGCTATAGCCCATATCGTACGGCGTACTATAGCATGCCATTTTTCATCATTTTTGAGGATTTGAAAAAAAATTAAAAATTAAAAAAAACGATGGGTTATAGCCTATGTTTTTTTTTAATTTTGAAAAAAAAAAAAGTTACCCTCGTTTCTCATCATTTTAGACCATGGGCTATAGCCCATATCGTACGGCGTACTATAGCACGCCATTTTTCATCATTTTTGAGGATTTGAAAAAAATTTAAAAATAAAAAAAACGATGGGTTATAGCCCATGTTTTTTTTTAATTTTGAAAAAAAAAAGTTATCCTCGTTTCTCATCATTTTGGACCATGGGCTATAGCCCATATCGTACAGCATACTATAGCACATAGTTTTTCATCATTTTTGAGGATTTGAAAAAAATTCTGATTGGCTGGTTACCGTCACGTGACCGGTGTAAATTTCACCGATAACATGAAAAAAGAATAACTAAAGTCCCTGCTCTTTGTAATAAATAAAATTCCGCAATTTCCGCAATTACCATTTCGGCAATTTCCGCATTTTCCGCAATTATCATTTCAGGAATTTCCGCAATTTCTACTACTACTACTACAACAACAACACTGCAGGGAGTTGAACCCCGTTCCGGTAAACCAGAAGTCCGACACCAGTGCCTTAGTTTTTGTGTTGTTCATTTACAGGTCCAGGTGTGCATATACATGTGCGCCTGTGCGTGTGTAGGTGCACGCTTCAATATAACCCATCGTTTTTTTCATTTTTTCAATATTGTCCAATTCTCCATGAGTAGCTGTCTGTCTGTCTGCCTGTCTATGAGTAGCTGTCTGCCTGCCTGCCAGCCAGCAAGTTGGTTAACAGAAAATAAATTGTTATGGCTGAGTAAAATAAAATACAATATCCATTTCCACCATTTCCACCCATTTCCGTAATTACCATTTCCACAATTTCCGCAATTTCCGCAATTTCCGGATAACTTTTTTTTTCAAAATTTAAAAAATTGCGGAAATTGCGGAATTTTGAATTTTGAAAAAAAAAAATATCCGGAAATTGCGGAAATTGCGGAAAATGAAAAAAACATGGGCTATAACCCATCCTTTTTTTTCTAACACTCCGCAATTTGCTAATGTTTCCCATCCTTTCCGGTAAATACAACACATTGAGCAGGGCACTGCAGGGAGTTGAACCCCGTTCCGGTAAACCAGAAGTCCGACACCAGTGCCTTAGTTTTTGTGTTGTTCATTTACAGGTCCAGGTGTGCATATACATGTGCGCCTGTGCGTGTGTAGGTGCACGCTTCAATATAACCCATCGTTTTTTTCATTTTTTCAATATTGTCCAATTCTCCATGAGTAGCTGTCTGTCTGTCTGCCTGTCTATGAGTAGCTGTCTGCCTGCCTGCCAGCCAGCAAGTTGGTTAACAGAAAATAAATTGTTATGGCTGAGTAAAATAAAATACAATATCCATTTCCACCATTTCCACCATTTCCGCAATTACCATTTCCACAATTTCCGCAATTTCCGCAATTTCCGGATAACTTTTTTTTTCAAAATTTCAAAAATTGCGGAAATTGCGGAATTTTGAATTTTGAAAAAAAAAGTTATCCGGAAATTGCGGAAATTGCGGAAAATGAAAAAAACATGGGCTATAACCCATCCTTTTTTTTCTAACACTCCGCAATTTGCTAATGTTTCCCATCCTTTCCGGTAAATACAACACATTGAGCAGGGCACTGCAGGGAGTTGAACCCCGTTCCGGTAAACCAGAAGTCCGACACCAGTGCCTTAGTTTTTGTGTTGTTCATTTACAGGTCCAGGTGTGCCTATACATGTGCGCCTGTGCGTGTGTAGGTGCACGCTTCAATATAACCCATCGTTTTTTTCATTTTTTCAATATTGTCCAATTCTCCATGAGTAGCTGTCTGTCTGTCTGCCTGTCTATGAGTAGCTGTCTGCCTGCCTGCCAGCCAGCAAGTTGGTTAACAGAAAATAAATTGTTATGGCTGAGTAAAATAAAATACAATATCCATTTCCACCATTTCCACCATTTCCGCAATTACCATTTCCACAATTTCCGCAATTTCCGCAATTTCCGGATAACTTTTTTTTTCAAAATTTCAAAAATTGCGGAAATTGCGGAAATTGCGGAATTTTGAATTTTGAAAAAAAAAGTTATCCGGAAATTGCGGAAATTGCGGAAAATGAAAAAAACATGGGCTATAACCCATCCTTTTTTTTCTAACACTCCGCAATTTGCTAATGTTTCCCATCCTTTCCGGTAAATACAACACATTGAGCAGGGCACTGCAGGGAGTTGAACCCCGTTCCGGTAAACCAGAAGTCCGACACCAGTGCCTTAGTTTTTGTGTTGTTCATTTACAGGTCCAGGTGTGCATATACATGTGCGCCTGTGCGTGTGTAGGTGCACGCTTCAATATAACCCATCGTTTTTTTCATTTTTTCAATATTGTCCAATTCTCCATGAGTAGCTGTCTGTCTGTCTGCCTGTCTATGAGTAGCTGTCTGCCTGCCTGCCAGCCAGCAAGTTGGTTAACAGAAAATAAATTGTTATGGCTGAGTAAAATAAAATACAATATCCATTTCCACCATTTCCACCATTTCCGCAATTACCATTTCCACAATTTCCGCAATTTCCGCAATTTCCGGATAACTTTTTTTTTCAAAATTTCAAAAATTGCGGAAATTGCGGAATTTTGAATTTTGAAAAAAAAAGTTATCCGGAAATTGCGGAAATTGCGGAAAATGAAAAAAACATGGGCTATAACCCATCCTTTTTTTTCTAACACTCCGCAATTTGCTAATGTTTCCCATCCTTTCCGGTAAATACAACACATTGAGCAGGGCACTGCAGGGAGTTGAACCCCGTTCCGGTAAACCAGAAGTCCGACACCAGTGCCTTAGTTTTTGTGTTGTTCATTTACAGGTCCAGGTGTGCCTATACATGTGCGCCTGTGCGTGTGTAGGTGCACGCTTCAATATAACCCATCGTTTTTTTCATTTTTTTATTTTTGTCAAATCATCAAAAATGATGAAAAACGGCGCGCTATAGTATGCCGTACGATATACGCTATAGCCCATGGTCCAAAATGATGAGAAACGAGGATAACTTTTTTTTCAAAATTTTGAAAAACATGGGCTATAACCCATCGTTTTATTTTATTTTTGTCAAATCATCAAAAATGATGAAAAACGGCGCGCTATAGTATGCCGTACGATATAGGCTATAGCCCATGGTCCAAAATGATGAGAAACGAGGCTAACCTTTTTTTTCAAAATTTCAAAAAACATGGGCTATAACCCATCGTTTTTTTAATTTTTTAATTTTTGTCAAATCATCAAAAATGATGAAAAACGGCGCGCTATAGTATGCCGTACGATATAGGCTATAGCCCATGGTCCAAAATGATGAGAAACGAGGATAACTTTTTTTTCAAAATTTCAAAAAACATCGTTTTTTTAATTTTTTAATTTTTGTCAAATCATCAAAAATGATGAAAAACGGCGCGCTATAGTATGCCGTACGATATACGCTATAGCCCATGGTCCAAAATGATGAGAAACGAGGATAACTTTTTTTTCAAAATTTCAAAAAACATGGGCTATAACCCATCGTTTTTTTTTTTTTTTTTTTTCAAATCATCAAAAATTATGAAAAACGGCGCGCTATAGTATGCCGTACGATATAGGCTATAGCCCATGGTCCAAAATGATGAGAAACGAGGCTAACTTTTTTTTTCAAAATTTCAAAAAACATGGGCTATAACCCATCGTTTTTTTAATTTTTTAATTTTTGTCAAATCATCAAAAATGATGAAAAACGGCGCGCTATAGTATGCCGTACGATATACGCTATAGCCCATGGTCCAAAATGATGAGAAACGAGGATAACTTTTTTTTCAAAATTTCAAAAAACATGGGCTATAACCCATCGTTTTTTTCATTTTTTCATTTTTGTCAAATCATCAAAAATGATGAAAAACGGCGCGCTATAGTATGCCGTACGATATAGGCTATAGCCCATGGTCCAAAATGATGAGAAACGAGGCTAATCTTTTTTTTCAAAATTTCAAAAAACATGGGCTATAACCCATCGTTTTTTTAATTTTTGTCAAATCATCAAAAATGATGAAAAACGGCGCGCTATAGTATGCCGTACGATATACGCTATAGCCCATGGTCCAAAATGATGAGAAACGAGGATAACCTTTTTTTCAAAATTTTGAAAAACATGGGCTATAACCCATCGTTTTATTTTATTTTTGTCAAATCATCAAAAATGATGAAAAACGGCGCGCTATAGTATGCCGTACGATATAGGCTATAGCCCATGGTCCAAAATGATGAGAAACGAGGCTAACCTTTTTTTTCAAAATTTCAAAAAACATGGGCTATAACCCATCGTTTTTTTAATTTTTTAATTTTTGTCAAATCATCAAAAATGATGAAAAACGTCCGCTATAGTATGCCGTACGATATACGCTATAGCCCATGGTCCAAAATGATGAGAAACGAGGATAACTTTTTTTTCAAAATTTCAAAAAACATGGGCTATAACCCATCGTTTTTTTCATTTTCTCATTTTTGTCAAATCATCAAAAATGATGAAAAACGGCGCGCTATAGTATGCCGTACGATATACGCTATAGCCCATGGTCCAAAATGATGAGAAACGAGGATATCTTTTTTTTCAAAATTTCAAAAAACATGGGCTATAACCCATCGTTTTTTTAATTTTTGTCAAATCATCAAAAATGATGAAAAACGGCGCGCTATAGTATGCCGTACGATATACGCTATAGCCCATGGTCCAAAATGATGAGAAACGAGGATAACCTTTTTTTCAAAATTTTGAAAAACATGGGCTATAACCCATCGTTTTATTTTATTTTTGTCAAATCATCAAAAATGATGAAAAACGGCGCGCTATAGTATGCCGTACGATATAGGCTATAGCCCATGGTCCAAAATGATGAGAAACGAGGCTAACCTTTTTTTTCAAAATTTCAAAAAACATGGGCTATAACCCATCGTTTTTTTAATTTTTAAATTTTTGTCAAATCATCAAAAATGATGAAAAACGTCCGCTATAGTATGCCGTACGATATACGCTATAGCCCATGGTCCAAAATGATGAGAAACGAGGATAACTTTTTTTTCAAAATTTCAAAAAACATGGGCTATAACCCATCGTTTTTTTAATTTTTTAATTTTTGTCAGATCATCAAAAATGATGAAAAACGGCGCGCTATAGTATGCCGTACGATATACGCTATAGCCCATGGTCCAAAATGATGAGAAACGAGGATAACTTTTTTTTCAAAATTTCAAAAAACATGGGCTATAACCCATCGTTTTTTTCATTTTTTCATTTTTGTCAAATCATCAAAAATGATGAAAAACGGCGCGCTATAGTATGCCGTACGATATAGGCTATAGCCCATGGTCCAAAATGATGAGAAACGAGGCTAACTTTTTTTTTCAAAATTTCAAAAAACATGGGCTATAACCCATCGTTTTTTTAATTTTTGTCAAATCATCAAAAATGATGAAAAACGGCGCGCTATAGTATGCCGTACGATATACGCTATAGCCCATGGTCCAAAATGATGAGAAACGAGGATAACTTTTTTTTCAAAATTTTGAAAAACATGGGCTATAACCCATCGTTTTATTTTATTTTTGTCAAATCATCAAAAATGATGAAAAACGTCCGCTATAGTATGCCGTAGGATATACGCTATAGCCCATGGTCCAAAATGATGAGAAACAAGGGATAACTTTTTTTTCAAAATTTCAAAAAACATGGGCTATAACCCATCGTTTTTTTCATTTTTTCATTTTTGTCAAATCATCAAAAATGATGAAAAACGGCGCGCTATAGTATACCGTACGATATACGCTATAGCCCATGGTCCAAAATGATGAGAAACGAGGATAACTTTTTTTTCAAAATTTCAAAAAACATGGGCTATAACCCATCGGTTTTTTTTATTTTTGTCAAATCATCAAAAATGATGAAAAACGGCGCGCTATAGTATGCCGTACGATATAGGCTATAGCCCATGGTCCAAAATGATGAGAAACGAGGCTAACTTTTTTTTCAAAATTTCAAAAAACATGGGCTATAACCCATCGTTTTTTTCATTTTTGTCAAATCATCAAAAATGATGAAAAACGGCGCGCTATAGTATGCCATACGATATGGGATATAGCCCATGGTCCAAAATGATGAGAAACAAAGGATAACTTTTTTTTTCAAAATTTCAAAAAACATGGGCTATAACCCATCGTTTTTGTCATTTCGTCATTTTTTTCAAATCCTCAAAAATGATGAAAAACGGCGCGCTATAGTATGCCGTACGATATGGGCTATAGCCCATGGTCCAAAATGATGAGAAACGAGGATAACTTTTTTTTTCAAAATTTCAAAAAACATGGGCTATAACCCATCGTTTTTGTCATTTCGTCATTTTTTTCAAATCCTCAAAAATGATGAAAAACGGCGCGCTATAGTATGCCGTACGATATGGGCTATAGCCCATGGTCCAAAATGATGAGAAACGAGGATAACTTTTTTTTTTCAAAATTTCAAAAAACATGGGCTATAACCCATCGTTTTTGTCATTTCGTCATTTTTTTCAAATCCTCAAAAATGATGAAAAACGGCGCGCTATAGTATGCCGTACGATATGGGCTATAAAATGATGAGAAACGAGGATAACTTTTTTTTTCAAAATTTCAAAAAACATGGGCTATAACCTTAGAGTATATATACAATAGAGAAGACACCCAAGTTCTCCTCCCGTCCACTTGCATTGAGTTGCTCAGAAGCGCATGAGGCGAATCCACTCCTCCTTCCGGTTTAGGAGCCCTGTGCATTCTGGATTTTTGCCCTCAAACACATGAACGCGCGAGCGACCGGCAGAGTGGACGGAGCCTAGTGCGCGTTCATGTGTTTGAGGGCAAAACCGTACCAAACTGCAATACCTTCTTCGGCCACTATGTCCATTGCGCTTCAGGATTTCCTCTGGGTGTCTTCTCTATTGTATAATAACTCTATGGCTATAACCCATCGTTTTTGTCATTTCGTCATTTTTTTCAAATCCTCAAAAATGATGAAAAACGGCGCGCTATAGTATGCCGTACGATATGGGCTATAGCCCATGGTCCAAAATGATGAGAAACGAGGATAACTTTTTTTTTTCAAAATTTCAAAAAACATGGGCTATAACCCATCGTTTTTGTCATTTCGTCATTTTTTTCAAATCCTCAAAAATGATGAAAAACGGCGCGCTATAGTATGCCGTACGATATGGGCTATAAAATGATGAGAAACGAGGATAACTTTTTTTTTCAAAATTTCAAAAAACATGGGCTATAACCTTAGAGTATATATACAATAGAGAAGACACCCAAGTTCTCCTCCCGTCCACTTGCATTGAGTTGCTCAGAAGCGCATGAGGCGAATCCACTCCTCCTTCCGGTTTAGGAGCCCTGTGCATTCTGGATTTTTGCCCTCAAACACATGAACGCGCGAGCGACCGGCAGAGTGGACGGAGCCTAGTGCGCGTTCATGTGTTTGAGGGCAAAACCGTACCAAACTGCAATACCTTCTTCGGCCACTATGTCCATTGCGCTTCAGGATTTCCTCTGGGTGTCTTCTCTATTGTATAATAACTCTATGGCTATAACCCATCGTTTTTGTCATTTCGTCATTTTTTTCAAATCCTCAAAAATGATGAAAAACGGCGCGCTATAGTATGCCGTACGATATGGGCTATAGCCCACGGTCCAAAATGATGAGAAACGAGGATAACTTTTTTTTTTCAAAATTTCAAAAAACATGGGCTATAACCCATCGTTTTTGTCATTTCGTCATTTTTTTCAAATCCTCAAAAAAGATGAAAAACGGCGTGCTATAGTATGCCGTACAATATGGGCTATAGCCCATGGTCCAAAATGATGAGAAACGAGGATAACTTTTTTTTTCAAAATTTCAAAAAACATGGGCTATAACCCATCGTAGTGCCACCTACCATCAGCTCCCAGTACTTCACCACACGACTTGACGTGGAACTCATATGCTGAGTTGGCGCTGCCCGGGATCGAACCCACGACCTTGTGATGCAGCGGTGAGAGCTCTACCCACTGAGCGACCCGTCCCGGACACACCTGGATGGGACGTGTATGATAACATTCTTATGTAGGTCACCATTAGCAGTACTAAACAATACATTTAAGTTAAGTTAAAATTAAGTTGTGATCTAGTGTTCTAGTGCATTTTCAGGAACATTTGTGAATACCTATTCCAATGCTCCAATTCTTATAGTGGTTTGTGTTGGTAGACTGGTCTGTGTATGCACTAGGCAGCCTAGAGCAACAATTTAGAAGTATGGGTTTAGTCTGTGGCAGATGAACCTGTATCCACAGTGCCTCAATATCATCCAACATCAGATCACTTCTCATGTTGACAGGAATATGAATCTGCACAGACACAACCACACCTCCACCATTATGTCTTTTTGATCCTTCCTAAATCATGTGTATATCCATGCATACTTAATTCTGAATCCTCAAAAGAGGAGTGAAGATGGGTTTCAGATATCACCATAATATGAATATGATTAGACTTCTTTATATACCTTACATTAATCTGGGATGTTATTTCTTAAGCTGCTGATGTTTAACCCTGCAAGACCGGGATATATTTCTACTTGCAAAAAAGAGATAAAGTCAAATAAAATATATTGCCTTTAGTTTAAGCAGTTAAACAGAATCCCAGTTCAGTTGATCATCAGTCATAATAAAGTAGCACTAACTCCCCAAAAAGTACAAAAAAGGGAATGTATTGCAATAACATGGAAGTCTGACTCACCCCTCCTCATTACGAGACGCACGCACGTGCCTCAACTTTGCACCCAGTATAAATAAAGGTTACGATGATGACTGGGCAGACCTATCTTTTTGATACTTGGAGGATTCACCTCTATATCAGCATGGAGAAGATAAGAGGTTTCACCCTCCTGCTTCTGTGTGTGGCTCTGCTCACTGTCTCTGCTAACCGTTCCCCTATGAGGAAATGTACTGTAAGAGGAAATAATAATAACAATAATAATAATAATAATAATAATAGTTATTATTTTAAATTATTTCCGTTGTCCTAGTTTTGCATATTTTTTCACTGTTCATTTCCAGAAGTACCAGTACCAGTGCCTTAGCTTTTGTGTATTCAACTATTTGGGTAACATGTGAGCTTTATCCTCTAATTCATGGGCCTGGATTTTTTTTCTCCAAAAATTCAAAAAACGATGGGCTATACGATGGGCTATAACCCCGTACGATATGGGCTATAGCCCATGGTCCAAAATGATGAGAAATGAGGATAACTTTTTTTTTCAAAATTTCAAAAAACATGGGCTATAACCCATCGTTTTTGTCATTTCGTCATTTTTTTCAAATCCTCAAAAATGATGAAAAACGGCGCGCTATAGTATGCCGTACGATATGGGCTATAGCCCATAGACCAAAATGATGATCAACGAGGATAACTTTTTTTTTCAAAATTTCAAAAAACATGGGCTATAACCCATCGTTTTTGTCATTTCGTCATTTTTTTCAAATCCTCAAAAATGATGAAAAACGGCGCGCTATAGTATGCCATACGATATGGGCTATAGCCCATGGTCCAAAATGATGAGAAACGAGGATAACTTTTTTTTCCAAAATTTCAAAAAACATGGGCTATAACCCATGTTTTTTGTCATTTCGTCATTTTTTTCAAATCCTCAAAAATGATGAAAAACGGCGCGCTATAGTATGCCGTACGATATGGGCTATAGCCCATGGTCCAAAATGATGAGAAACGAGGATAACTTTTTTTTCAAAATTTCAAAAAACATGGGCTATAACCCATCGTTTTTGTCATTTCGTCATTTTTTTCAAATCCTCAAAAATGATGAAAAACGGCGCGCTATAGTATGCCGTACGATATGGGCTATAGCCCATGGTCCAAAATGATGAGAAACGAGGATAACTTTTTTTTTCAAAATTTCAAAAAACATGGGCTATAACCCATCGTTTTTGTCATTTCGTCATTTTTTTAAATTTTTTTGTCATTTCGTCATTTTTTTCAAATCCTCAAAAATGATGAAAAACAGCGCGCTATAGTATGCCGTACGATATGGGCTATAGCCCATGGTCCAAAATGATGAGAAACGAGGATAACTTTTTTTTCCAAAATTTCAAAAAACATGGGCTATAACCCATCGTAGCGCCACCTACCATCAGCTCCCAGTACTTCACCACACGACTTGACGTGGAACTCATATGCTGAGTTGGCGCTGCCCGGGATCGAACCCACGACCTTGTGATGCAGCGGTGAGAGCTCTACCCACTGAGCGACCCGTCCCGGACACACCTGGATGGGACGTGTATGATAACATTCTTATGTAGGTCACCATTAGCAGTACTAAACAATACATTTAAGTTAAGTTAAAATTAAGTTGTGATCTAGTGTTCTAGTGCATTTTCAGGAACATTTGTGAATACCTATTCCAATTCTCCAATTCTTATAGTGGTTTGTGTTGGTAGACTGGTCTGTGTATGCACTAGGCAGCCTAGAGCAACAATTTAGAAGTATGGGTTTAGTCTGTGGCAGATGAACCTGTATCCACAGTGCCTCAATATCATCCAACATCAGATCAATTCTCATGTTGACAGGAATATGATTCTGCACAGACACAACCACACCTCCACCATTATGTATTTTTGATCCTTCCTAAATCATGTGTATATCCATGCATACTTCATTCTGAATCCTCAAAAGAGGAGTGAAGATGGGTTTCAGATATCACCATAATATGAATATGATTAGACTTCTTTATATACCTTACATTAATCTGGGATGTTATTTCTTAAGCTGCTGATGTTTAACCCTGCAAGACCGGGATATATTTCTACTTGCAAAAAAGAGATAAAGTCAAATAAAATATATTGCCTTTAGTTTAAGCAGTTAAACAGAATCCCAGTTCAGTTGATCATCAGTCATAATAAAGTAGCAATAACTCCCCAAAAAGTACAAAAAAGGGAATGTATTGCAATAACATGGAAGTCTGACTCACCCCTCCTCATTACGAGACGCACGCACGTGCCTCAACTTTGCACCCAGTATAAATAAAGGTTACGATGATGACTGGGCAGACCTATCTTTTTGATACTTGGAGGATTCACCTCTATATCAGCATGGAGAAGATAAGAGGTTTCACCCTCCTGCTTCTGTGTGTGGCTCTGCTCACTGTCTCTGCTAACCGTTCCCCTATGAGGAAATGTACTGTAAGAGGAAATAATAATAACAATAATAATAATAATAATAATAATAATAATAGTTATTTTAAATTATTTCCGTTGTCCTAGTTTTGCATATTTTTTCACTGTTCATTTCTGCACTGGAGTTTGTAGTTTGGGAGAAATAAAATCCACAAAAAGCATCGCTGAGCCTTGGCCCTCGGGCAACTTTACAACAACAATAATAATAATAATAATAATCACTGTGGTGTCCAAGGTCAGAGCTTTTCTTCAGGCTGACGAAGGGCCGAAAGGACCAGGGACATCCGCGAGCGTCAGAAGGGAGCCTGGAAGGGTAAGACATTTAAAATGCGTATAGGACAAAGGTTCTAGACAGTAGGACATACAGACATTAATAGGACAAAGGTTCTGAACAAAATTGTGCACCATGTTTGTAATTTGTTGGTGGTGGGTGGGTGTCAGGATTAACTGAAACATGTGAATGACAGCAATGTTTCTCTCTTTCTAGCTGGCGTCTGGCCTCGGTGAAGGGGTACATCGAGGCCCATTGTTGGACGAGTATGGGCGCGAATACTTCTCTGTAGTCTGTAATCGAAACCGAATACTGATCCCACCCCATTCGACTGTTATCTCTGTATTGGATAGGCGAAATCATCCGTTATCATCACCTTTGAATACGGCCAATACGGCCATACTGGTATACTCACTGTTTCAGTATGTCATTATGGCGGTGAGATGGGCTATAACCCATGTTCAAAAATGATGAAAAAAAGACGAAAATCACTCGAGTCCATTGTCTCGAGTGATTTCTGTCTTTTTTTTCCTCAAATCCTCAAAAATGATGAAAAACAGCATGCTATAGTATGCCTTCTGAGATGGGCTAAATCACGCTTTTTCGTCACGCTTTTCCGCCATGCTTTATCCACCGCAGTAGATATTTTGACATTCCGTTTTTTTTTGTTTTTGGAATGTTGCCACTACTGTTGGAGCAGCCATACACTACACAGGTTCATCCCGATGTTCTGGGAATCTCTGTAATTTAGTGTTAGTAAAAAGCAGGTAAAAGAGTAACGTTTGAGGCAGACTAACCTCAGTCACTTTTCCATTCACTGTAGTAGAAGGAGGTGCGGGGAAACCGCAGATATGTCGTCTCCGCCTACAGGACATACGTTGCCTGCGACCATGAGACCCGTTTCTGAATATGATGCCCATAGTAAAAAATGATGAAAAACGAGGATTTGAAAAAAAGTTAAATCGCTCCGAAACCATGGGCTATAGTCCATTGTCTCGAGTGACTTTGTCTTTTTTTTTAATCCTCAAAAATGATGAAAATTGGCGTGCTATAGTATGCCGTCTGAGATGGGCTATAGCCCATAGTCAAAAGTGATGAAAAACGAGGATTTGAAAAAAAAAGACGAAAATCACTCAGAGACCATGGGCTATAGTCCATTGTCTCGAGTGATTTCCGTCTTTTTTTCAAATCCTCAAAAATTATGAAAAACGGCATGCTATAGTATACCGTCTGAGATGGGCTATAGCCCATGGTCAAAATCATGCTTTTTCGTCACGCTTTTACGTCACGCTTTTTCGTCACAGCGGTAGATATTTTGACATTCCGTTTTTTTGGAATGTTGCCACTACTGTTGGAGCAGCCATAAACTACACAGGTTCATCCTGATGTTCTGGGCATCTTTGTAATGTTATTGTCAGTCACTTTTCCATTCACTGTAGTAGAAGGAGGTGCGGGGAAACCGCAGATATGTCGTCTCCGCCTACAGGACATACGTTGCCTGCGACCATGAGACCCCTTTCCGAGACCATGGGCTATAGTCCATCGTCTCGAGTGATTCCCGTCTTGCTATAGTTGGCATGCTATAGTATGCCGTCTGAGATGGGCTATGGTCAAAACCAAGCTTTTTCGTCACGCTTTTACGTCACGCTTTTTTCCAATTAGTACAGAACACTGCTGCCAGAATGCTCACTAACACCAACCGTAGAGCACACATAATAACCCCGGTATTAGCTGGACTGCACTGGTTACCCATCAAGGCCAGAGTACGGTGTTGTTTTGGCGGCACATTTAGATTTTAGTTTTAGTCAGTCTATTGAATAGCTTTCATTTAGTTTTCACTTTTTTTTAATATATTTTTTATCCCACGATTTTGTAACCTGTGTCAATCATCTAATGTGATCCTGGGCTCTACACACCCTCCATCAACCTAGTCCCCATATATGGGGGACAAGGGGAGAGCAACGGACTTGAACTCATGCTTCCTTCATGCCTGAGTGTCCAAGTTGCTCCTTTACACCTGACAGGGGGGAGTTTCCCTGGTTGGACGTAGCGCGTGGAAGGAACACGTTATTCCAACCAGTTCCTTTCCCCTCCATCAGGTGCCCCGGCTGGCCAGGGGGAGGCAGTTTAGAGACCAGGATTACTGCACTTTTAAGGCACTTCATGGACTGGCCCCACTTTATATCCTCGACCTTTTAACCCCTAAGGATAATGTGAGACCGGCGAGCAGGTTAAAGACAAAAGGTGATAGGGCCTTTGCAGTGGTTGCTCCTACCCTGTGGAACGCTCTGCCCTCCCACACTCCAAGTCAGTTGACATTTTTAAAAGCAGTTTAAAAACGTTTGTTTTAACCTGATTTTTATATTGCGTCACTGTTCAGCACTTTGTAACCTTGTTTCGAAAGGTGCTTTATAAATAAAATGTACTTACTACTTACTCCTCACCTCCCCTGTCCTCCCCTCTCCTCTCCTCTCCTCTCCTCTCCTCTCCTCGTACTCCTCTCCTCCTCTCCCCTCCTGTTCTCTCCTCTCCTCTCCTCTCCCCTCCTGTCCTCTCCTCTCCTGTCACATTGTGTCATGTCAGTGTTGAATGTTTCTACGGTCACATGACAACAAAGTCACACAGTAACGATAATATGAACTCCTGTTTGCCTTCAAACTAATAAACTATAATAATATATGATATAATAATATAACCTATAGGCTTATCATTATTTTAATATAGATAGATAGATAGATAGATAGATAGATAGATAGATAGATAGATAGATAGATAGATAGATAGATAGATAGATAGATAGATAGATAGATAGATCTTTATCTTCATTGCTTGCATGACACAACGAAATTCAGTTTAGAGCTTCACCACTGGCATCAAATAAATAACCATACGGTACAATAACCCAAGTGCAATAGTGCTGGTGCAATGTAATAGTGCAAAGTTCAGAGTATAACATTGTCATATTAATATGACATGTTATACTCACAGCAGCACATATTGAAGACAGTCTGTGACAGAGAGAAAGAGAGAGAGAGAGAGAGTGTGTGTGTCACAGAGAGAGAGTCACAGAGAGAGAGAGAGAGAGTGTCAGAGAGAGAGAGTGTCAGAGAGAGAGAGTGTGTCACACACAGAGAGAGAGAGAGAGAGAGAGAGAGAGAGAGTCACAGAGAGAGAGAGAGAGTGTGTCAGAGAGAGAGAGAGAGAGAGAGTGTCAGAGAGAGAGAGAGAGAGAGTGTGTCACAGAGAGAGAGAGAGAGAGAGAGAGAGAGAGAGTTAACATTAGACTGGTGTAGCAGAGGTTAGTTAGCAGCAGGTTAGTGATCCGACCAGATGGCTTCCAGAAGGATGAACACCAAACCCGTCATTGCCTGTTTTCAAACCTTACTGATCGTCTATTCACTGATCTTCTGGGTGAGTTATAAATCCATACTTCTAATGACAACACACATCTCTCTGTTTCTGGTGACTGATAGTGTCCTTCTAATGAATGTTAAGACTTGTTGATTTTAAAACACCCGTTTTAGGAAGGGGGAGTGTCTGATAAAAAATGACCTACAGCCCTATATCAAATATCCAATTGAATGAAGCAACTTAAAAAGTGTTTGGGGTGAAACACAAAAGCCTGATCGACACTCAATGTATTGTGATGCTCAGGCCAGATCTACCGTTGGGCTAGGGAGGGCTGCCACCCAGTTCTGTCTGTCTGTCTGTCTGTCTGATGTACCGTTGGGCTAGGGAGGGCTGCCACCCAGTTCTGTCTGTCTGTCTGTCTGATGTACCGTTGGGCTAGGGAGGGCTGCCACCCAGTTCTGTCTGTCTGTCTGTCTGATGTACCGTTGGGCTAGGGAGGGCTGCCACCCAGTTCTGTCTGTTTGTCTGTCTGTCTGTCTGTCTGTCTGATGTACCGTTCGCAAGGGCAAATGTAAAAGATGCAGTCTACCATTCATTGTCAATGGAAGCCAGAGACATGTATTGTTCCATCTGCCCGTGTGAACGCACCGTGTCTGTGTCTAAACCCAAATACCCCAATGTTTTTAGTTTAGTGTTTAGTTTTCAAATTGCTCGGCAGAGGGGGCCCTGAGATTTTGTCTAGCCCAGGGGCCCCTATACTACTGTAAATCCAGGCACTGGTGGTGATGCTGTGTTTTTGCACATTGTTTTGTATCTCTCCCTTAATTCCTTCTATCTGAGGCCCTGTTAATAGACGACAACCATCTCTAGAGAAAACGGCAGAAATAAAAGGCAACAGCGTTATCGGGGGTTGAAAATGCAACAAAGTTGGAAGCTCCTTTCAGAGTGGAAATCTTATGCTGCGTTCCCACTGGCAGATGCAAACGATATAAAAACGCACAAAGATACACAGCACACCTTTGTGGGCTTTGTATCCGTGCTGCTCCCATCACGTCGTTGACGTCATCAGGCGTGTCGAAGGTAGCCGAGTTCCACAAGCGTGACTGAGGTGCCAATAACCCATTCTGACCGGGAACCCATCTTGGTGTTGGCATCATGTTATGCTTTAGCTATTGAAAAATAGCAGATCTACAAGCTCATAGCGCGCCACCGAGTGGCGCGCTACGAGCTTGTAGGTCTGCTATTTTTGAAAAATCGAAGAGCGACTGACATTTTTAGAATCTGATCTCAGGTCAGAATGGGTTAATCAGACCAGTGTGTGTCCAGTGGAAACCTCGTATGAATCTGATCTCAGGTCAGAATGGGATAATCACGGTAAAGCACAGCCGCAAAACGTGTGACGTCATGGCTCACGGCAGCTCACGCCGCATGCGCCGTTACATCGACGTAAACAAACAGCTGTGATAGGACGTCTATCACGTCACACCGCCACCTAGCCACCTGATTGTTTGATTGATTGAATAGATTGAATTGAGTTTTATGAATGATCGATCAATAGATCGTTTAAACACTTGAGCATATTGATATGCACACCAAAGTGTTAATAAATAGTAGATCTACAAACTCATGTTGTTGTGAGCTTGCATCACATGGGAGAGGGGTGGGGCTGAGAAAGGCCCTTATTCCTGTAAGGGTCCATTCCATGTGTATTATTTAAAAAAATAAACATACATTAACCACTTCAGCCCTATATAAGCTGTAGACACTACTGCCATGGTGAGCTACTTGTAACTGTAGACACTACGCTTTCGAAGTAGCTAACCCAACACTGATAACAGGAGCTTGGCTTACATGCTGCTCAGTCATAAGGGCCTTTCAAATGTGAAGCGATATAACGCGCCTATGCGCACATCCATCACGCCGCCTTTCTGGATTCCTCCAAAGGAGAACATGTCGCCCCCTACTGCCACGGCTGCATGCTTGCATCTCCGTTCCTTTGCTTCCAGATGCTTCAATGAGTGAAACATTTCTCACGCCGACACCAGCTTGGATCTAAATGGTTCTGGTTGAGTCTTCCTGGTTCTTTCACAGATAACTTTGAATTGTGAAGTCTTACCATTTTATATTATATCTTGTGATGTCACGTGACCAATCCTCACTTCCAATGACGTTGACCATGTACTGTATGATAAAGTCCATACAGTATATGGAGTCCCAGATGTCTATGTCATTGTGACATAGACATATGGCACATAGACATGAGGAGTCCTGATAAATATTATTTATAGCGGAAACCTTAATAAATGAAGCAGTTCCGGGACAATGGCTCAAACTCTCAACTCCATCAATGTCCTTTTTTGGCAAAGAATTCCGCTTCGGACAGGACAGGAGAAGATTGTACTAGAAGGACCGGACAGGAGAAGATTGTACTAGAAGACAAAAATAAGGTGAAATGTTTCTCATTGGGGAACCTTTCTGATGGAACCTTTCTGATGCACCTGAAGTGATGAAGTATTACAACAACATGTCCGAATATAAAGGACAATGGCCCGTGAGCTGAATCGTAATGAAGACGTATTCCTAGAAGAGGTGAATATCGACAGGATCATCATCGCTCTAAGACGTGATTCCACAGGGGATAATAGAAGAATTATTGACGGCGCCTACATCACGCAACATGTGTTGTTCACGAAGGAATATGACCCAGCTCAAAGTTATCGCCTCGGGATAGGCAGGGGCTGAAATCCCGGATAAAAATAGTGAAAATAGCAAATCTACAAACCAACAAACGCGTCGAACTTCACTTCCAATATATATATTCGTAATTTTGGCCATTTGAAAAGGGCCGATCTACAAGCTCACAATGCGTCACAATGCGACGCATTGTGAGCTTGTAGATCGGCCCTTTTCAAAATATTTGTATACATTTGAAAACTTGAAATGGGACATTCTGCACAATGTGTCTATTTTCTCTTTTGGTACTTGAAGTACATTGTACTTTTACTCAAGTACATTTTGAATTTCCGGATTTTTACTATTGATACTGTTACCTAAGTAAGAAATGTGAAATTCCAAGAGATTCCACCACTGGCTATGAGGAACCTCAACATTTGAGAAGTACAAACGAGAAATCATGTGTAAAGACCTGGCACCACTGGTTACCAAAGTGGGGTCCGGGGACCCCTAGCGGTCCTTGAGAGAGTTCCCGGGGGTCCACGGCTAAACGAACCAAATGGACCCTTATGGGTCTGTAACTGTACAAATGTGTACACTGTGTACAAATGGAATCAAATGTACCCTAACGGGTCCATTTGGTTCCATTTGTACACTCTCAGAGTTAAATTAACATTGATTTTACAATATAAATTGGGGTCCCGGACCCAGAGACAGAAATGCCATTAAATGGGGGTCCGTAGACTAATGCATGTCAAACGGGGGGTCCATGAAATGAAACGGGTTGAGAATCACTGCTATCGCCGTAAAGATCTTCTCTCATGGTGGGTCCCTGGCACTATGTTTTCAAATGGGGGTTCGCAGGGCTCATTAGTGTCAATTTGGGGGTCCTTGATATGAAAAGGTTTGGGAACCAGTGCTGTAGCTCGATGGTTCCCAAACACTGGGTCGGAACCCATTCGTGGGTCGCAAATTCATGGGTCAATGTTTGAGGGCCTCCTACAGTATGTCCAGATTTTGGTGTACTGTATGTAACCCAATTTTTGTCCCAACAACACAAACATTAAATGCCACCGACGATGAATGGACAATTTTTAGTGTTTGTGTATAAATCACAAGCATTGTGTAACGCAAACATTGATGACGAAAGTTAAGGACGCAAATTATGATTGGCCGGAATGAGTCGATGTGTGATTACCGGTATGTATACGGTGATGAGAGTGCCCCTCACTTCCACACGGGTGTGATTTTTTTCTCTCCAGTATTTCCATGAAGAAATAGAAGAGAAATCAACGAAATTCCATGAATTAGAAAACAAATGTTTAAGTTTAACCCAATTTGGGTGGGTTTTAAGCATCCTGTTATACTTCAGCTATGGAAAAACAGCAGATCTACAAGCTCGTAGCGCGGCACTTAATCGTGAAAATGTATAGTGCAAATCTTTAAATGCCGGTATATATTCTTTCAGAGCGAACGTTTTTAACTCAAATCTTTGCTTCTGGCCTAAACGGGTTCAACCGTTGATTTCCCATGATCCACACCACGATGTGCCGGGAGGAATCTGCTTCCTTGATGTGAGCTGTGAGGAATGTGATTGACAGGACAGTGTGACCTATCGACACTGAGATGCTAATGAACGCAGAGACATAATTAGAATGACCCCCCTCCCTCTCTCTGTATCTCTCTCTGTCTCTCTCTCTCTCTCTGTATCTCTCTCTCCCGGTCACTCCAGCATGGCAGTGTTACGGTGAAATTGGTGACCTGCTGAAATATGTGACCATCTTGTGGACTTCACATAACTTACATGGAGGTCTTTAAATACGTGGCCTAAATACCACTATAGTTTGACCGCAATGACATCCACCTTCATGCTTTAATAGCCTATAAACGCTCACTAAAATATATTTGTTTCACATCAACACTAAAGGATGGACCTCATACAAGATTCTACAAATGAAAAATAAACTACATTGATCAGAGCACATTGTAACAAACGTTTGACCATTTCTAAAGTATAGTTTTGTTGATTACTTTAGACACAATGAAAAGAAAAGAAAAAAAAAACATTTAGAGGTATTGGCCTATTAAAAATAAAAGTCCATTGTAACTTTAGAAATGTGCAGATACTCTTTATATACTGTACTGTAATAAATACATATGCAGGGACTGATCCCATTGGCTCTCTCTCTCTCTCTCTCTCTCTCTCTCTCTCTCTCTAGATCAGTGGTTCCAAAAGTGGGGTCCGGGGACCCCCAGGGGTCCTTGAGGGAGTTCCAAGCTAAATGATAGTTTTGGAAGCAAATGGACCCTTATGGGTCTGGTTCCATTTGTACACTCTCAGAGTTAGATTAACATTGGTTTTACAATATAAATTGGGGGTCCCAGAGATAGAAATGCCATTAAATGGGGGTCTGTAGACTAATGCAGGTCAAACTGTCCGACATTAAATTGGTTGAGAATCACTGCTAGAGCCGTAAAAATCTTCTCTTATGGGGGTCCCTGTCCCTCTCTTCAAAAGGGGCTAATTAGTGTCATTTTGGGGGTCCTTGACATGAAAAAGTTTGGGGAAAAACTGCTCCAGATAACGTTACAGGAATAACCCTATTGGCTGTCTGTCTGTCTCTCTCTCTCTCTCTCTAGATAACAGGACTGATCCTATTGGCTGTGGGGTTATGGGGGAAGTTGATGCTGTCATACATCTCTCTGATCGCAGATAATTCAACCAACGCTCCCTACGTGCTCATAGGCACGGGGACGGCCATCATCGTGTTCGGACTCTTTGGCTGTTTCGCCACGTGTAGAGGAAGTCCATGGATGTTAAAAATGGTAAGCGTGCGCGCACAGTCGCACACACACACTTCAATTTAATTACGTGCCAAATCACAACATTGGTAGATAACCCATTCTGACCGGGCACCCATTTTGGTGTTGGCATCATGTTATGCTTTAGCTATTGAAAAATAGCAGATCTACAAGCTCATAGCGCGCCACCGAGTGGTGCGCTACGAGCTTGTAGGTCTGCTATTTTTGAAAAATTCGAAGAACGACTGACATTTTTAGAATCTGATCTCGGGTCAGAATGGGTTAATCAGACCAGTGTGTGTCCCGTGGAAAACCTCGTATGAATCTGATCTCAGGTCAGAATGGGTTAATTACGTGCCAAATCACAACATTGGTAGATAAACTGTTTGTGTGTGTGTTTACAGTATGCAGTGTTCCTGGTGGTCATCTTTCTGTGTGAGTTGGTTGCAGGAATCTCAGGTTTCCTCTTCAGACACGAGGTGAGTTCTATCGTATTCAACATGACATTAACTTTATAGTTCCAACTCCTCCCTTCATTACCGAGTTCAGATACGCTACTTATTCCCTTAAAGATAAGTTTTTCTTAATTTTGTTAGGTTTTCTGAGCTCAATTGCACCCAAAAGTAATCTGAAACTTTTAACATTCAGTACATTTTCTGTGATCTGTGAGTTTTCTGGCTCAAACAAGTGATTTTCCTGCTCTCTGTGATGTCACAGCCTGCACATCCCATAATTATGTCAATGGGTATGCCAGCAGACGTCACTGTTTTCACTGTATTTGCCCGTTTTCATTGCAGCCCAAAAGGCTTCCAACCCCCAGAGAAAACTCCAGACCACAGAAAATCCACTGAATGTTAAAAGTTGTAACTACAACCAAGCCGTTTGTACTTCAACACACAGGTTAAATAAATTACTCACATACGACATGGAAACGAAATGGCAACATAGGCAGTTAGGCACACAACACACATGCTAAATGAGAGAGAGAGAGAGAGAGAGAGAGAGAGAGAGAGAGAGAGAGAGAGAGAGAGAGAGAGAGAGAGAGAGAGAGAGAGAGAGAGAGAGAGAGAGAGAGAGAGAGAGAGAGAGAGAGAGAGAGAGAGTGAGAGTGAGAGCTGCTTCATGTGTGAAGAACATGCACAGTTACAGCCGGGAGTCCACATAATTTCGATTGGAATGGAAGGCAACACATTTCTATAGGACACTTGATAAAGATTGATAAAGTGAGAAAGGGGATCCAGCAGGAAAGCACGCACATCTCAAATAATTCTACAGGTGCTGAACACAAATATGTACAGAGAGGAGATGAGGGCATGTCTAGTGTCCGTGCGTTTTTGAAAAGGCCAATTTTGACATTGTCAACCAGTAAGTGTGCTACCCAATGGGACAACAACACGTGTGTGTGTGTGTGTGTGTGTGTGTGTGTGTGTGTGTGTGTATGTGTGTAGATTAAAGGGACATTCCGACAGTCGTACGCAGAAGCGGTTCAGAACTACAATTCCCAGGATGACAAGAGTCTGTCAGTTGACCATGTGCAACGCTCTGTGAGTTATGTAAATATATGTAAATATACATTATGCATAATACATGTAGGTTATTCATATACATAATATAAAGGATACATAATGAAATTAGGCCGTACATATTACACCTAGATATTAAATGTAATTCAATCTTTGTGGATGATATTGCAGGCAATAATGCATCTCTATTTTGGGTACTGCGTCATTATATGAAAAAGAATAGCAGATCTACAAATTTAAACTGTTTTAAATGGATGTCATGAATGATGATTTGACCTATAATCACTGTTGTATTGTGTGTGTGTGTGTGTGTGTGTGTGTGTGAGAGTAGTTGCGTTGCTGCGGAGTGTTGGACTACACCAGTTGGTTCAGCAGTGTGTATTTCACCAAACATGGAGTTCCTGCTTCCTGTTGTGTCAACTTCAACGACTGTGAGGAGCAAGACCTCCGAAATGCTACGCTAATACCTACCAAGGTCCATACGCAGGTAAATGCTACGCTAATACCTACCAAGGTCCATACACAGTTAAACGATTTTAAGATGAGCCCATGTTATTCTCCATAGAGAAATTACATCCGTGAACCGGGGGATGAGCGAGTGACGTCAGTACTTCTGCGCTCTATTACGACGGCATCAAGGCCCGCCAAAACACATTTTAGTCGACTAAAACAACTGTAGATTTAGTCGACTAAAACTAGACGAACAATAAGAAATTCAGGGTGACTAAAACAATATGAAAACTATTCAAAAGACTAAAACTGCACCACTGAGCGAGCTAAAGCGAACGAGTTGCCGTGTCGAACGTTGCGAAAACAAAGTCTGGTGTCCTATAGGCCTACCATATAGAACAAATACTGCCGTTTTCCGTTTATACCATAGAACAAATACACGAGCTGTAGATCCATTCACATTTATCTGCAAATAAGTCGTGAAAGTCCAGCAATATATGTCTGTCTGTCTGTCTGTAAATGGCGACCTCTATGTTTCAGGGTTGTTATCACATCGTCACGTCATTCATTGAGACCAACATGGGAATCATCGCTGGAGTTACATTTGGTATCGCTTTCTCACAGGTAAAGAAATACTACTGATAAAATACTATAGCTACTAAAATATTACTAGTAATAAATGTAGGCTTACTGTATTCACTACAAGTTTAAGACACATTTACCCTAGTAAAGAATTACATTTATACTTTTGTTCAAGCTAATGTTAGACATTTTACTCCACTACACAATTACTATAGCCTGCTGTACTGAATGTTGTATATAGTGAGGTAACCATCTGTCTGCTTGTCTAGTTGATAGGCATGCTGTTAGCTTGCTGTCTGTCTCGCTTCATCACTGCCAATCAGTATGAAATGGTGTAACAGGTAGGTCACACACACTTTAAAACTACAACCATTAGCTAGACGTCTTTAAAACTACAACTACCATCAGCTAGGAGTCCTTTAAACTACCACCAGCAAGGAGACTTTTAAAACTACAACCACCATTTAACTTCGGCGCTGTCCCTTCGCTGCCAACAGGATGCACGAGGCATTTTATTTTGAAAACCCAACGCACCCAAGGAGCCGCCCCGCGTCCGAAACGGTTGAGAAATGACAGAGTTACCGCGTGAAGGGTCCCTCTACTGTACCCTCTACTGTGCTGTGCTGTACCCTCACTGTACTGTACTGGCACAACTGAAAGCATCATATATACAGTTAATATGTGCGTGTGTTTGTGTGTGTTAGGTTGCGCACAGGTGGTGAAAAACAACCATGCTGTTTTCGTGCTCATACCTACCTACCTACCTACCTACCCACCCAGACAGGCAGGCAGGCACCCACACACATACTCACTTAAAGGGACACTTCACCCTTTTTGCAAAAAAATATATGTTAATGACGTTTAGAAGCTTTAGAACACTTTCCTGGGGGTCTTTATGTGTGTAATTTGTGGTTTTAGATATTTTAGATTGTAGCAGTGAGCCTGTTGTCTCTGATGTCATGGACACTGGGCTCACTTCCTTCCTGGACTACATGTTGTCTCAGTAAGACAGCTCTCCCCCCTATCCACAAGGAGGAGCAGTGCACCAAAGAATTATGGGAATTCTAGTCCAGGAAGGTAGTGAGACCAGTGTCCATGACATCAGAGACAACAGGCTCACTGCTACAATCTAAAATATCTAAAACCACATATTACACACATAAATACCCCCAGGAAAGTGATCTAAAGCTTCTAAACGTCATTAACATATATTGTTTTGCAAAAAGGGTGAAGTGTCCCTTTAAGGAAGTGGTTTGCACCAATTATAATAATTTTGTCCATTCTGAAAAATACATGTAAACAGGGTATCTGCACTGCAGACTTAGGGAAGTCAGATTGAACTTAAATACCTTTATATTTACTATTGTGAGCGTGTAGATCTGTTCAAGCTGTTACTTTGGGCTTGTTTATCAAGACAGGCCGATTAAATCGGACCGATTAATTAATCAGGCTGATTGATTAATCGAACCGATGCCGATTAATCCAAAAACAACTCAAATCGGCCGATAGCGATGTGTTTGCCCATTAATCTCCCATCACCATTTATAAGTATGTGAAACCCCCAAATTCACCCCAATGAACCGGCAGTAAAAATCGTCCAGTACTAATCCGCCGATCGATTCTTTCATGTTCAGAATGAATCGTTAATATTGTAACCACGACATAGCGCCGATTTACTACAACTACCATCAGCTAGAAACCATTTAAAACTACAAGTCCACTAGCACGTTTACTACAACTACCATCAGCTAGCACCCATTTAGAACTACAAGTCCACTAGCACGTTTACTACAACTACCATCAGCTAGCACCCATTTAAAACTACAAGTCCACTAGCACGTTTTTTAATATTAAATACAAACCGTAGTTATTTATATTACTTTTGAGTCATCTTTGTCCTGTCCTTTTTCTTTCCTTCTTTCTTTCAGAGAAAAAACGATTACAAATCACCGTGGAGACCTTATGCACGCACGCACGCGCACGCACACACGCACGCACGCACGCACACACACACGCACACACACACACACACACACACACACACACACACAGCGGCCGTAGGGCCTCTAGCTGCCACTACTAGAGCATAAAACAACATTTACAAACTTTTTACAATACTGATTATATTCATATATATGGACAGCATATATGGACAGCATCCTGACTCATATCTATAGTCAGTTAATGTCCCGATATGGACAGCATCCTGACTCATATCTATAGTCAGTTAATGTCCCGATATGGACAGCATGCTGACTCATATCTATAGTCAGTTAATGTCCCGATATGGACAGCATCCTGACTCATATCTATAGTCAGTTAATGTCCCGATATGGACAGCATGCTGACTCATATCTATAGTCAGTTAATGTCCCGATATGGACAGCATCCTGACTCATATCTATAGTCAGTTAATGTCCCGATATGGACAGCATCCTGACTCATATCTATAGTCAGTTAATGTCCCGATATGGACAGCATGCTGACTCATATCTATAGTCAGTTAATGTCCCGATATGGACAGCATCCTGACTCATATCTATAGTCAGTTAATGTCCCGATATGGACAGCATCCTGACTCATATCTATAGTCAGTTAATGTCCCGATATGGACAGCATCCTGACTCATATCTATAGTCATTTAATGTCCCGATATGGACAGCATCCTGACTCATATCTATAGTCAGTTAATGTCCCGATATGGACAGCATCCTGACTCATATCTAGTCAACATGTACCATTTTAGCCTCCCCTTCCACTCACCCGTTTGACTCCTTGGGAAGTCCGTCCCTGGAAGACACCCGTTTGACTCCTTGGGAAGTCCGTCCCTGGAAGACACCCGTTTGACTCCTTGGGAGTGAGAATGCGTTGTCAGAACTAGATTGTATATTTCCACTAGAGATGTCCCGATACTGTATCAGTATCGGAAAAGTATTGGATCGGCCCTTATTTGGTCATATCGGGTATATCGCTATCGGCAAATATGCCAGTCAAACCACCGATCCGACACAAGGGTATAAGCGGTTGACACTATGGGAGGTAAATACAATGTTGGGGCATGTGGAGTTTGCTTTCGAGTTGCAAGTGCACATTTGAGTGAGGAGTCTGCTATAAACACAACACGAGATATATAGCTAGATAGCTATAAACACTATTCCCAGTCGGTGGATTTCAAAATAAGATCTTCATTATTTTTCTATTATTATAAATATTATTCTCTGGTATAGACGAATCCAGGAACGGGTCTCATGGTAGCAGCTTACGTATTTTCTGTAGGCGGACTCGACGTAGCTGCGGGGTTTAAACCCTCACCAGGCGCACCTATTCTACTATAGTGAACGGCAGAGTGGCTGAGGTTAGTCTGCCTCAAACGTTACTCTTTTACCTGCTTTTTACTAACACTAACATTACAAAGATGCCCAGAACATCGGGATGAACCTGTGTAGTTTATGGCTGCTCCAACAGTAGTGGCAACATTCAAAATAAAATAAAAACGGAATGTCAAAATATCTACCGCGGTGGCTGAGAACAGAGCCATTGAGTAATGGTTGAGACGAAGCAGTGAAAGGTCCTGAAAGATACATAACGTCAGTCTTACCCAATACCCAATCTTTCTGTTTTATGAACACAAGGCTGCTGTACTTTATATTTTGACATTCCGTTTTTATTTTATTTTTTAATGTTACCACTACTGTTGGAGCAGCCATAAACAACACAGGTTCATCCCGATGTTCTGGGCATCTTTGTAATGTTAGTGTTAGTAAAAAGCAGGTAAAAGAGTAGCCTAACGTTTGAGGCAGACTAACATCAGTCACTCTGCCGTTCACTGTAGTGGAAGAGATGCGCCTGGTGAGGGTTTAAACCCTGCAGCTACGTCGAGTCCGCCTACAGGAAATACGTAAGAGACCCGTTCCTGGATTCGTCTATATCGTAAGAGACTCGTTCCTGGATTCGGTATCAGCTAACACAGACATTGTGCTATCGGGATCTGAAACGAAAAAAGTGAATGGGGACATCCCTAATCTCCAACATGTTTGGACGTGGAACTGATTATCTGAAATAATTTCGATCAAGGCTATGTGATAATGTTTCATTATGAATGTATTATATTATATAATAAATGTTTATCATTATGAATGTAATATATAATACATGTTTATAATTAGAAAAGGTCTACTAGAATAAATGTTTACCATTATAAATGTATTATAGAATAAATGTTGATTATAAATGTATTATAAAATAAATGTTTATAATTATAAATCAATAGTGACTTTTTTAAGTCACGTTGGTTTCATGTTGTGTCAACACGTCACTTGTTGACATGTCACTTGTCAATAAAAAACAAAACAATAAGTAAGTAAGTAACACTTTGTTCAAATAAGGGTTGAATGAATAAGCTGCTAGCTCTACCGTATATTGTGCCAGTTATAAATTATTATAGTTTGTCGGTTACTTTTGATGCAGACGATCTATTTTTGGTAGGTCTTAAAAAGGTCTTAAATGTCCTCACGGTTAATCTCGCGTAGCCAGACAACTATTCCTGGAACTACAGCTCCAACGGAAGCCGTCTCTGCTGCCTCAGACGGGAAAGATACTCCACCAATCACAGCGCGGTATGCTCACAGAACTGTAGTGCCACTGGAAACACAACAACAGAAACACAACAACAGAGATTCATGTTGTTTGTGCGTGGATAGTTTAAAATAAAATACCCAAGAACAAACTATCCATATTAGCTTCAACAATCAACACTGTTTTGCTTTGAGTATAGGACTTGTTTTTTGCCACTTCACATTCAACTGCATTAGACAAGTTTTCTCAAACTGAGAATGTTTAAATGAGACAAAACAAGAAATCATGTCATGAAACTCTTTAATTAACATTAAAGCAATAATTATAATGTTTTTAAAGTTTTTAATTAAAATATATATTTTTAATGGAGCAAAAAAGCTTATAGGAACATCACTGGTGGTGTCAGTTCCATGTGTAGGGACCTACACTCTCAGAGTTCCAGACCTGTGAGGTAAGGGTCCATTTGGTTCCAATTCTACACTCAAGAGTTACAGACCTGTAAGGGTCCATTTGGGGTCGGTTTTGCTGGGGACCTCCTGGCCCCTCCTCAAGGACCCGATTGGGAGCGTGGACCGCATGTAGAGAAACAGGGCTTTTCAAACGATTGTTCCCCCTTTTAATTTAATTAAAGCTCAACCTCACACTCATTTGCATAGACAAATCATAATAATAATAATAATTAACAAATTAGTGCAAAAATAGAATCCTGGATTGCAAAAAGTGCAAAACAACAGTAAACGACAAAATAAAATGAGAGAACAAAATAGAACATAACAGCGGTCACACGTTTCAACAAGGTAACAATATTCATTGTAACTCACTCTACTCAGTGACAGGGTTATAGCCTACACCGAAGTTTGTTCAAATGTTTCTGGTTGTTATTGGGTTACTTTACATAAAAATGACCCTAGAATATACATATATGACCTCAATCTTGACATTTTCGCTATTTGAAAAGATGTGGTGTTTTAAATTGAATGATGAATACATTTGTTTAGTAAATAATGTCAAATGCTCTGGTCCTAACACACACAAAAATCCTAAAATTATGTGTACTCTCTCTCAGAGAGGTGGCGTACACAATGTTGTTGTTGTGTTAATATAACTGTTAAATAGCTCTTTTAAAAAAGCTAACTTTTTAACAAACAAAACAACTTTAGTTTAACAAAAACACATCAGTCACTTAGCACCTTTAAATGACAGGATACCACTGTTCTGAAGAGAAGAGAACACGATTTATATAGTATAGTATTAAAGGACTAGTTTAGATTTTTGGACTTGGAAAGCTCCAAGGACAGCTGTAGGAAAATATTTGCCATTAATATAGTGGTTGCTAACATATTCATTGATTGTGCTGCTGGACACAAAAAATGTGTTCCATGTGTCAAAGTTGAACGAAAGTTGCGCTATATGGTAGAAACAGGTCAAGAATGCAAATCACGCTAGCTTCTGTGGCTGAATTTATTTTTAAGGGGTGGCCCCCGGTAACCCCACCAAATAACTGGAACTACTTAATATTCACAAAAACCAGAGCAGAACTCCCACCAAGGGACTCAGACAATAAATGAATACTTTTGCAACCACTATATTAAGTATTTCCTACAGCTTGAAGTCCAAAAATCTGAACTAACAATAAAAAAGGGTGCAACTTCTCACTCAACAGTAAACAAACCAACATACAGTATAAGTGTATACAGGGTATCTGCACATTTATAAAATGACAATTTAAGACCCTTTCAATAGCGCAAAAAAAAGACCATCACAGCATCAAAAGTAATCAATGGACAAACTATAGACAAATGGTCAAACATTGGCCCAAAAGAAAGAGGCAAATGTTGTGAAAATAGCTGATGCTTGTACATCTGCTATTTTCACATCATGTACTGTATCTGTGGAATCAAGTCAAACTTGCTTCGACTCCTACAATTGTAAGTGCTTGTCAGGGTGTGTGTGTGTGTGTGTGTGTGTGTGTGTGTGTTTGGGGGTCATGGCCTCTCAGATGTTTGAGAACCATTAGACTTTTAAGCTTTGGAGTATGATCCAGTGTGCAGACTTTATTTTACTTTATGGATTTGGAAATGGATTTATTGTTGACGTTACAAAACAATGTATTAACTCTTGACAGTGAATGAGTAAATGTTACAAAATCATTCCGTTCGCTACGTCGCAACGTCAACATTAGTGAAGATTTTACCATATTGTTTTTTGGAGGGATATTTTCTTTGTGTGTGACAAGTTAACAGCATATATGCACAGCAGTCATATTGGAAATGAATTGGGTCTATTCCTTGTGTTAAAAATTATACTAATGAAGGCTCTGTTCTAGGCATGTAACGATATATCGTATATCGATACGAATCCCGACGATATGAAACGATTTATTGAAATAAATAAATAAAATTAGGGGGGGCTAGTGCATTATGGTGTGTGATGTGAAATGTGAACTTTAGTCATAATTATTCAAGTGCTTTTGGAGAGAAATTAGTCACTTTCAGTAGTAGAGCACTGTAGAGGGGATGGTTGTTGATGCTCATCAAGGAAGGCAATTATGGTTCTGCACTGCCAAAAGTAATGCTACTTCTTTTGCAATGTGGGGGGAAAAATAAACTGTATTTTTTCTGGAAAATACTTAAAATATCGTGAACAATCGCATCGTGAACCTCATTATCAGCACCCTGACTCTGTTTGACCAGAATGGAACAGAGCCTTCATTAGTATCATTGGTAACACCTGTGAAGGAAGAGGAAGAGAGCCTGATGTCTTTCCAATATGGACGACTAGAACCTCGACCGGTCTCGCTCTAGCACCACAAAAATAAAAAATAAATCTCGCCTTCCAATCACACACCTGCGCTGTGCAGTCGCTGTGCAGTCTCTGTATGATGATGTTGCGTAGAGCAAACCAGCATCCTGCAAAAGAGGTGGCTGAAATGTGCCTGAATAATGCGTGTTATATATTATATTATTATTATATTATGCATTATGCTGTACAATAATTATGTGAAGACATTGAGGGCGGGATAATATGCTTAAAACCTTGGCAGAGTACTTATGAATAGTCTGTGGAGGCATGTAGAGTGCTGGTAAGCTCGGCCCTCGCAACCAAACACCACTTCAACCACATTCTGATATTGGTAGTGGGTGTGGTGGAGAAGGTTACAGTGTAGTTGAAAATGTTCGCGTTAGGGCTGAACCATATGGACCATACATAGTACATACTGTGGAAATAAGTAACTGTATTCAAATATTCAAAAGTAGAGAAAAGAGCTGAGCTACGTATGTACATGCTCACGTAGTGAGCTCGTCTGTCGGCTATTTGCGCTGTATTCAGATCTTTTATTTTTATTTTTACGTATAAAAAAATAAGGCTTTAAGTGATAAATAAAACCAGAAAAAAGACAATAACTAACGATAATTAGTCGCATTATTATAGTTATATATATATATATATATGATGATATATTACAATATGGACATACGGTCCAGCCCTCTGGCTAAAAAAAAAAAGAATAAAAATAAATCACGTTTTAGTTTTATCTTCTGGATCCACAGTCCCTGCGTGTTTCGGACTCCACAACGCTGTGATCGCTCGCGCGCAACACACGGCTAAGTTAATCAGTTCCCGCAGCCTCGTACTCCGATCTCCTGCTTGTAGCGGCTGGTCAGGCTGTCGGCCTTACGGGTCAGTTTGTTCAGCACGGCGTGCAGTCCACTCAGGTGGAAGTGGAACTGTTTCTGCAGGTCCTCTTCGTCCTCCTCGCCGCCTTCCTCTTCGTCCCATTCGCCGACATCCGCCACCGAAGGCGAAGGCGTCATCAGTGTCGTTTTGGAAATGTCCTGGCAGCAGTCCCGCACGAGCCCCCACTCCATGTCGTTACGGATGGACTTCAGCAGAATGTACGAGCTGTACATGTCGCCGTCTGGGAAATAGGCCCCCCCTCCTCCGCCTCCAACGTCGCCGTTGCTGGCGGCGCCCGCCGTGCAGGGCTGTGGTCACAATTACAACATGTAGGACGGCGATTCATTGCGTTTAGAGTTGAACATTGGAACATAAATTGTGTTGTTTAGTGTTGGACATGGGAAAAGTTAATTGTGTGTAGCGTTGGACATTACGAATAAATAAATTATTCATGGTCTAACCACCTTCCAGGCTCTTTTGAGAAACCTCATGTTCAGCTTTAAAAGCAGACTTGATGGGTTACTTAATAATGTGATTATGATGTTGACTAATCCCAGGTTTAGCACGGTTAGATACCGCTCCTTGATGTGGAAACATTGGTACGAGTGCCTCTTATAGATATTCTTCTTTTTTTTTTACGAGAGAGTTTTAGAGTTTTATGAACCAATGTATTTATTTGTATCTGTTTTGTATGTTTTTAATTGTTGTCTGTCATCTACTGGCTACGGGTGTCAATAAAGTTTCATTCATTCATGGTTTTAGGCTTTGTAATCAAAAGTTGCACATATAACAGAACTGAAATATACAGATAGATATTACTGACATAATTTTATATTATTTTATACAATTACTTTTTTTAAATAGCGGAAATAGCCGATCTACAAGCTTATGACATGCACATGGATTAAAGCAGAATAACATGAAAATGTATAATTAATCTGTCCGATTAATCGGTCTGTCTTTACAGATAAACAAGCCCAAAGTAACAGCTTGAACAGATCTACAAGCTCACAATATTAAATATAAAAAGGTATTAAAGTTAAATCTGACTTGACTAAGCCTCCAGTGCAGATACCCTGTTACATGTATTTTTCAGAATGGACAAAATTATTATATATTTTTTAAATACAGAATGAGATCATATCGACATCGGTATTATCGGTTATCGGCCATAACAGCAATTAATTATATCGGATATCGCCCAAAATGTCTCATCGGCACATCCCTAATCAACAAGTCCTAATGTACAGTATGAAAGGATCCCCCCACACCAGCGTTGTTTCCTAAACAACAATTTAACGCAATATGTATTTTTTTTACATTATATTGATCCTGTGGAAAACACAGATTTAGGCTTTACCCTTTGCTTTTATATGAAATTTCCCAGACACTATTAAGATTTAATGGAAGATATTTCTTAACATAACATTGCTAGAAAACCCCTAATAAGCTCTGAATGCGTCCCACAGCTGACTCCTATGGATTCTAAATGACTGAAATCAGTCGTGGCGACTGAGAAGTTTAATCCATGCACGTGTTGTAAGCTTGTAGATCTGCTATTTCAAAATGTTATGCATACATTTATGACAATTAGTGGACCAGAGCTAAAAGTAACAAAGTGTTAAAGGAGAACTACTATCTAACGCTATGGACCAGAGCTAGACACTAGGGCCTTACCGGCGTGGAGGTGGTGGTGCGGAGCGGCTTGGCCTCTCCGTTGTCTCCGTGTTCCAGAGGAACGCCGCGCAGCACGCTGGGCACCATGACGGTCTGGTCCATGTTGGTGACCGCTCTCATGAAGCGGTTCATGGCGTTGAACAGCGACCGCTTCTGGTTGTGTGAGTCACCGCCCTGCATCATCATAATCACTCCTCCAAACGCCTTTTATTTTTTGGTTTTTATATTTACGGATCAATTGTGCCTTTCAACTTGAACTTGGCACGAGTTTCTGCTACTGCATTTAAATATGAAATGAGGACTGAAATGTCATTGGTCCAGAGCAGCAGCCAGCAGCGCGGGGGTCAGTTATGAATGAATGAGCGGGGATAAACTTAGCTCCCGCTAATGCTCTTTGGAGGATTATGATTGGCCCGCTAAAAGGCTTTGAGCGTGTCACACACTCACACGCGCACGCTGGGGTGACAATGACAGTTATTCAGTGCGTTGCTGCAGCTCCTATTGTTGTGGTTCGGGGACAGAGTTGACGCGAGGTTGACGTGTTAAGTGTTGGCTTAGTTTAAATAAAGTCTAGAACACAGAGGGACGCTGGTTTAAATACAAATCTAGAACACAGTCAGCGACAAGAGGGATGTTGGTTAAAAAATAAAAACCTGGTTTAAAAGGGCGTTGCTCTTCTCCTCATCCTCAGAAAACCAATACCTGAAAATATAAAACAGGCCGTGTCAGCTTAAAACAGTGCCGGCAGAGGAATCAAACTCACAACCTCGACTTCATACTAAAGCTAGTGTTTATGCTTCATCTTCTATCAACTGACAGCCTGGGTCTCTGTCAGCTGGTTTACTACCACAGCTAATGCAGTCTGACAGTGAGTTACACCGATATGTGTGACCTGTAGAATACTGTGACCCCAGCGGTCGGGACCATTTAATGTTGTTTGAGCCTAGATGATGATGATTATTATTTAATATAGAAGTAGTATCCTGATGGCCTTATTACATTAAACGATGGCACTTAAACAATGAAATGCAGAAGTTAAATGTGAAGGAAATGGGCTACAAAGTACAATGTATCAGAGCGAAACGGGGTCACGCACTTCGATAGGTCACCAATGTCCGTGTGACAAGGAACAGGACATGGGAAAAGGGGAAGCCGGCAGAAAGCTGATACTTAAAACTATGAATATGCATTAAAACAAACACGAGTAATAAAACATTATATAACATGTAAAACAAATTAAACATCATTAACTAAATAAGGAAGATTAAAGTTGTATTTTTAACGGAAATACTTTCTCACCGTTCGTGTGAAGCTTCCACACAGCGCTGCACGGACCACAGGAGGATTACAAACTCAACCCATATCCCGGAGGGACGACGCGCGCCGTGATTGGCCCGCGGGGCGTCGTTTCTATGGCGTGAACAGACGATGGTCGACTCCGATTGGCCGAAAGAGGCCCGTCCTTCCAGGACATGGGATGATGTGAGGGTTTCTGGGCGTGATATACTCTATGGGCGTGATGAACGGGACAAGCCCATCTGACCGAACCTCCGCTCTGAGCTAATCACGAGCCGAGCTTGGCCGTGACGTAGGACAGCGGAGGTTCCCAAAATGGAAACTGTCGTTATGATAAACACAAATAAAATAAAAAAACAATACAAAACAGACAACACACAAATAGCACGAGCGCCAGACTATTTTAGCTCCATAAAGGCAAGCCTAAATTAATTATAAACATACAAACATTGCCTCCACTAACTATTCCATTGTTTGTACATTCTTCAGACAATGTTTACAAATTACACATTTTTACATTTTTAAATGTTTAATTGGGGGGTTGGGGGTGGAGGTGCCCACAATGTTTAGGTGGCCAGTCTTCCTATCTGGTCCATTATATCGAGCAACTATGGAACTATACTTACCCATGGCATGTTACTTTGACTCTACCACCACCTCATGGTATCAAAGTGTAACAGCTACATACCATACCAGGTAATGTGAAAGGTATGGCATACCTTTCACATTTGTTGCATTCATATTATTTGATAATCGTTCGGTTTACTTTTATAATAAATGCATGCTGTGATGAATGAAAACCAGGATGGCGTTTTTATACCATTAATGAATAATTTACCTGTTAGTCATTAGCAGAGAGGGAAGAACTGGATCATCATTCAAACATCCAGTTTGATTCAGAAAAGGGTCTTGCCATTGTAGGCTACTTAATATGATTTTTTTTCCCCCCCATGTAGTTTACGGTTGAAAGTTGTTAAAATGTTAATGACATGTCTGCAGTATTTTACCAGCTGTATATAAATAGCCAATCTACAAGCTTACAGTACGGCCCGCTGTATAGACCAAGTTTACAAACATTGGGAATGGGCGCTCGGGTGACTGTTTCATATAATCAATTCCCGACAGATCCAAACCTGTTGTTTTGGGGAGCGCTGGTTTCACTTATTCAACCTGTTGGCTAGTGAGACGCACCATAGGAGACATTTATACTTCAAAGCCCAACAGTATTACGCACAGAACAGCTGATATACAAGCTCACATCACATCGCGGATGCGACTAATGTGAGCGTAGAGGTCTGCGTGCGCGACACCATCGCGGGACGAAGCATAAATTATACTTGATGGGCAGCCGTGCACAAACAGGCTCTTCATGAGCGCACCTCCCGTTCTTATGACAGCGACTGGAGGTGTGGTTTTGAGGACAACTATTATTGTTGAATCACTACACAACAGAAACCAATGGATTATATATTTCAAGAGTGAGAATACAATAAAAATCCTAATGATTCTTTCTCCACACTGGGAGAAAAACAGCATCTGAAAGTTTGATGGGCCATGTTTTACACGCGAGTGCAGCTAGAACTTTTCCATTGCATCTTATGAGAGGCGGGTTCTTCTGCTGCCGGTATGCTCGCGCGTGCTGTTTCTTATCAGTGTGACGTCGTTGTTAAGGCGTCTATAAGCTTGCAGATCGGCAATTGTTCTATTACTCGTATGATAAAGACTTAGGTGGATAATCACAATCGTTCACATGAACATCATCAATCATCATTATGAACATGTGTCATACTTATTTATATCGGCCTCATGACGTCTTATGTTTTCTCTAAGTGCCCTAAACAAAAATGTAAGTCCATAGACTTGGCTGGCAAACGATTTACTATATGTCATAAAACTCATAACTCATAAGTGCTCTATACAAACATTAAAAAGTCCACAGACTAACATTCCTAGGGGCTAACATTCCTCAAAAACATGGACCAGACCACAGACCACTAATGGTAACACTCAGCAACAGATCACCATAGTACAACAGGATGCTGTTTGGTTTGAGCATAATGGTACATTCCTGTTTTAATATTCACAAATTGAATTAAGAAAAACATTACATCAAACACATGACAACCTGTCAATCATCGTCACAGACCAGCGTGACCAATCAATCAGCATGAGTCAACAAACAGATCTATTTCACAATACCGCGCAAGCACACACACACACACACACACACACACACACACCACTGTGAGAGAAAAAAGAGATTATTAAAAACATAAATGAATACATAGCCTACATAAATAAATACACGTATAAACAATTGATTAAATAAATAAATAAATAAATAGTTATAACCATGTGAACTCTGTTTGAGTCCTTCAGCAGCCTTACTGTATGTACGTGCTCTTGAGCAGGGCACAGGGTCTGAACCATCAACCCTTATTGACAGTAGAAGTACTTCTACTTTGACAGTAGAAGTACTAGGGTACATCTCTGTGTACAGCTTCTAAACATTGACGTCCAGACAGTAGGAGGTCACACGGGGAGGTCTACAGTGGTGGAAAAAGTACTTAAGTAAAATTATCAATACTGCAATGTCAAACTATACTGTTACAAGGAAAAGTCTGGAATTAAAAATGTACTTGAGTAAAAAGTACAAAAGTATCGGTATAAAAATGTACTTAAAAGTCCAGTAGAAAGTATTCTTCATGCAGAATCTCTCATTTCAAGTTTTCAGATGTATAAATAGTCTTTGTATAATAAATGTATATATAAATTCTTTACATTTTTTGAAAATAGCCAAACACACAATGTGTCGGGCAGCCCATTTTCAAATCATACATTTTAATGTATGTTTTGATTTGTATACAGTGAAGAAGTGGTCCGCACACAGGCTTTGCTCCAACAGTGTTTATTGTGTTAAAACACCATTATAAATTAAGACACAATTACACACTTCTTCACTGTATGTATCTACCTTTGTCCAGCACAAGCCAGGAACTGGATGTGCACAAGCCACCTGCTTTTAAAAGTTGTTTTGTATAATCAATATCTACAAAGTAAATAGTAGTTTAGAATAGAAGTTTTCAAATAAAGGTACAATATTTGGATCCCAGATGTAGTGGAGTAGAAGTAAAAGTATTGGAAAAAATACTCAAGTAAAGTATAAACACCTTCAGACAGAGATCTCCAGGTCTTCAGACAGGGAGGTTTAGGTCTTCATACATGGAGGTCCAGGTCTTCAGACAGGGAGGTCCAGGTCTTCATACAGGGAGGTCCAGGTCTTCATACAGGGAGGTCCAGGTCACCTCCATCGGGGCAGAAGGCGGTGCATCTCAGAAGGTCCAGACAGTGCACCATCACCAGGCTTCCGGTCAGGTGTCTCCAGCGCCTGGTCGGAGGGTTCCTCATGCGGTCCAGGCCCACATGGAGCTCCTGCAGGACGTCCCGGTGACTGTCCCCCACGTTGGACGCCCAGGTGAGCAGGAAGTCATAGGCTGGCTTCCACATGGCCTGGTTATTAATGATAAACATATTCAATAATATAGGCTGGCTTCCACATGGCCTGGTTATTAATGATAAACATATTCAATATTATAGGCTGGCTTCCACATGGCCTGGTTATTAATGATAAACATATTCAATATTATAGTTATAGGCTGGCTTCCACATGGCCTGTGTATTAATAAACATTAACTTTGACTGCCACCGTGTGGCCACAAGCGATATCGCTGGGTGCCAGGTGGATGCAGGGAGCTATGGAACTATGACGCAATTACGTTTTTTCGCTAGATAAAAAGCATGTGTTAGCTCGCGATAGTTATCTTTCTCCAGAAACGTCAATATTGTAATCTGTAAAAACAGAAATGAGCCCTGAATCTCGCAGATCTGATCATCACCACGGACAGTGCCCTAGTTTCAGAGAAGAAAATGCATTTAAAGTCGTCCATTAAAACAGAAGTAAATGCTGCGCTCAGGGCTAAAGGTTTTTATTTTTTTAGCAAGACCGTTTCAAATCGATATCAAGCGATATAAAACATGTATTTACGACTATGGCACACAAGCGTGGGATTTGATAGAACGTAAATACACAGGAAGGCATTGGCTGGCTTCCACATGGCCTATAAAACGAGACCTGTACGTGCCCGTCGCAGTCGGCCACCGGCCTACTTGGGAACCCAATGATATACGTTGTCATAGCACCCCTTTTAACTCAGCCGGTGTCCCACATGGAGATCTGTGTATGTGCCTGTGTGTGTGTGAAGACTGCAAACTGAAAAGTGTACTTTGAGCTTCAATTGGCTGAGGCAGGGGCTGGAAATTGCACAGGTGAAAGGAGTTGGCCTCATTAGGCCCACTGGCAGAGCCTGACCAGAGCCTTTTGTGGTGGTTCTGGAGAACCGTGGGTCCGACCGACTCGATACCTGGCACTGCACTCCCTGTGGGGGTGTGGAACGCGTGTGTCGAATGTGAAGTCGGTGGGTCAAACATACTAAATATCATAGTTAACTACACAGGAAGTCATAGGCTCTCTGACCTCTGTGTCCAGTGTTCCTGCGTGGTCTCTGTGAGGGGCCTCATACGCCTCCATCTGCTGGATGGACATTCTGACCAGCTTCTCTGCTAGCTCCCTCCATCTGGAAGACACCTCCACCGCTGTGGTCAGCAACACACAGTCACACAGCAGCCTGCTGACCAGGCCCTGGCAGTCCATCTTTAATAAAGCCTAGAGGAGAGAGAGGGAGAGAGAGAGAGAGAGAGAGAGAGAGAGAGAGAGAGAGAGAGAGAGAGAGGGGTCAACAGCCTGCTGACCAGGCCCTGGCAGTCCATCTTTAATAAAGCCTAGAGGAGAGAGAGAGAGAGAGAGAGAGAGAGAGAGAGAGAGAACCTGCAACCTCCGGTCAAACAAATGTATTATTTATTATAATTTATTTACGTTTAAATCTCTCAACGGCTATATGTTATTATAGTTGTTGTTATATGGCTGAACTCATACAGAGCTATAACCCTCCCAGAGCTCTGAGTCACTGCTGACTGTGACAACAACCCGAACCCTCAGAACAAGACATGGCGGCCCCAGAGCTATGGAATAATCTTCCCTCCCACATTAGAGCTGCCCAATCCATTGAGATGTTAAAACACTACTTAAAACACATCTTTTCTCTCTGGCATTTTAATATTATACGATTATAATGGTTATGTAGTCTTGTTGGCTATACCAGGGGTTCCCAAACTTTTTTGGACCAGGTACCCCTTTTGGGGTAGATATTTTTCCAGGTACCCTCTCATCCTCGCAACACGGATAACAATATATTTACAACCACAAGCAGTGTTTCCTGCAGGAAAAAGCTTTGGCATGGTGGTGGGCACAGGCCGCAATTTTGATTAATTAATTAATTAATTAGATTAATTAATTAATAAGATGAATACATTAAGATTAATTTGTATTATTGCTCTTGTATTGCTATTGGAGACACTGGGGGGACACTGGGGGACACTGGGCAGGCACTCGGGAGGCACTCAGGGGCACACTGGGGAGGCACTGGGAAGGCACTCGGGAGGCACACTGGGGAGGCACTCAGGGGGACTACAAATGTAGAGGTCTAAATGTAGACGTCTAAATCAGGGGTTCCCAAACTTTTTTGGACCAGGTACCCCTTTTGGGGTAGATATTTTTCCAGGTACCCTCTCATCCTCGCAACACGGATAACAATATATTTACAACCACAAGCAGTGTTTCCTGCAGGAAAAAGCTTTGGCATGGTGCTGACATTTAGACATCTAAATGTGTACGTCTAAATGTGTACGTCTAAATGTAGACGTCTAAATGTAGACGTCTTCTCTTATGGGGGTCCCTGGCATATCTTTTCAAATGGGGGTCCACGGGCTAAGTAGTGTCAATTTGGGGGTCCTTGACATGAAAAAGTTTGGGAACCACTGCTTTAAACACTTTAGCACTTTATGAACATGAACAAAATAGATGGGTCCCCCCTGGAACTCCCTCAGGTACCCCTGGGGGTCCCCGGACCCCACTTTGGGAACCACTGGGCTATACGTGTACTGTTGTTATACATGCTATGTTTCCTTGTTTTCTTTGACATGTAATTGAATGTAATGCTTGATATTGTTGTTTTATTTGTTCCTGTGAAGCACGTCAATTTCTTCAATTTCGGTTGTGTGAAATGTGCTATAGGCCTATAAATAAAGGTTGATTTGATTTGATTTGATTCTTTCAATTTTGACCCCTCTGTTTGCTCCTGGCTACAGACTGACCATCATGAGTTCTCTCTGGAAGCTCCGCCTCTCCTTGAACTCCAGATTGGAGGTGCATTCCTCCTTCAACTTCTCCAGGACAGAGGCCACTCTCTCTGGCTCGCTGTCTACCTCCACCCTGCAGAAGAAGTGCAGAGGAACGTCTCTGTAGCCCAGAGCCTCCGCAAACACCCTCCAACTGGACACGTTCTCCATTAGCAAGGTTCTCACCTGAGAGAGGAGAGGAGAGGAGAGGAGAGGAGAGGAGAGGAGAGGAGAGGAGAGGAGAGGAGATTACGAGGGCAATCTTCACCAACCTATGCTATGAATGATGCTACCATGTTGGTGGAAAGAAGACAGACTCGTCTGAGTGACTGCTAGGGGGTGAGTATAGAGCACCGAAGTCTGACGTTAATATAGTTTACTTTTTTATTTGTATTATAAACCCTATGGCATCTTAGATCGCCTCATATAAGAACTGTGTTTGAAAAATCACACCTGTGTGAAGTGAGGGGCACTCTTATCATAAATCATCTCATTCAGGCCAATCACAATTTGCATTCTCACCTTTTCTGTCCTCAGTTTTTATCCTCAATACGTACATTGCTCAGCCAATGAAACCATCGCTATGGGGTACACACAAACACACAAAGCTGGGCATAGGAGGGGCTAGCACCCCTCAAAAATAAACAAATCATCCCGGCGGTTTATGGATATGAAGAATCAACTGACTGCGAGAAAACGCTAATGTTATGCTAATGTAATGCTAATGTTACCGCTGCCGAATTTTGAGACTGTATCAAAAATATGAGTGACTGACTGTCGTAAACGATACAGACACCTCCCCGACAATATTGCAGAGGCAGTTTGTTTATTTTTGGACCACACTTCTTATATGAGACGATTTTAAGATGACCCAATGTTATTCTCCTTAGAGAAAACTGTCCGCGAACCAGGGCTCTATATGTGCAGGTTCTTACCGAGGCGTAGATGTATGTGAGGAACTTGCAGGGTCTGAGGATCTGCTCCAGTAGGATGGAGCTGGTCAGGTCTGGTCCACTCCAGAAGACTGGTTTCACTTTACCCAGAACCACCACGTTCTTCACATGAACCAACCCCACCTTACCCTGATAATATCCGACATACCTGCAGAGGAGAAGTAATAATAATGAATAGCATTTTTATAGCGATTCATTCATACATTGGGAGGTGAATCGGCGAACAGTCGACGCCAGCGTCCTCACTTCCCACATTCACACACCAATGGTGTCAAGCTCACACCGACCAACTCATTGGAGGCTATGTAGGGTTCAGTGTCTTGCCCAAGGACACTTCGATGTGGACAGGAGGAGGCGGGATTCGAACCGCCGACCCAGGGATCATTGGACGACCTGCTCTACCTACTGAGACAACATACCATACCGGTAATAGTGAACTCCTCGGAGCACGGGTCTCCTGCCAGGTCAGGTAGGTTAATGTTGACAGATCCATATTGATGACATCACTATTATAATGTGTACCGATTTGCATGAGGTTTGGACAATTGTTTTTTAATCACACTTGTGTGAAGTGAGTAATGAGCGCTCTTATCATCATACATCATCTCATTCCCTGCTCAGCCAATCAAATCATCACAATCCGTTCTAGAAACACACACACACACACACACACACACAAACACAAAGCTGAGCACATATAGCGCCCCTCAAAAGTGGGATTTTGCTCCCGGTGGGGCTATGATAGGCAATGTTAAAAGGGTGACATTTGTTCCTCAACGCAGTGTGAATGTGCGTGCATTTTCTCCGATCATAGACAGACACACGAACAGACAGGTTGAAAAACTGTCCCTTCAGTCTGGCCTGGCGGAGACAATGTACAATAAATAACAGTGTTTTAATTACAGTAGATTCCTTTATTAAGAATAAGAAACACTAATTAATAATAATAGTATATTATTTTACCATTCTTTAGTCCACAGTTGTCCTTTCAGGGTGATCTTATCCTCACTGAGCAGAGCCATGACATCACCTGTAAAATACCATATGACATCATCATGACACCATGACATCACTATGATATCACCATAACATCAGATGATCTAGTGGTGCTGAGCTCCATATGCAATGTGGCCCTCTGGAGTGAGCGTGGAAATATAGTGACCCTATAGCAATAGTGTATTGACTCCCTCCCTCTGTCTCCCTATTGGTTGACCCAGCTTCATGTGATGTCACACAGCCCAGCAAGAAATCGGACCGGGGAATAAATACGTTAACAACCATAGTGGACTCGCTACTCTGGCCCACGATGTTTAGGTTAAGGTTGATTTATTTAGCACATAGTATAAAAATTAGACAATACATATCAAAGAACAAAAATACAATGCAAGGAAAGGAAGAAGCCAGCTGGCTTATTTGGAATCCTTTCCTGTATGGAAGAGGTCATTGATTAAGCAGATTAAAAGTTCGTTAAGAACAATACAAAAGACTACAAGTTGGCAAAGGGGGGCAGCTGTGCTCTCTCTCTTGTGTTTATACCTTTCTTGTACTCCAACAGGTATGTGGGGCTCTTGTGTTGACGTTTGACCGTTTTGATCAACCTGCAGAACTTCAGGTTGGTCACATGACGATCCTGGAAGTACAGGAGCAACGTTATTTAATAATTATATAAAAAAAGAATATAATGCATTTACTCCATTATTAACCGGAACTTAAGCAAATATGGAAATCAAAACAATACAGCACAAAAACAAAACTCCGGATTTACCAAAGCTGCGTACTCTCAACACTACTATACGGTGCAAAATGCTGGAAAACAACAGAAGACGACATCCATAAACTATCCACCGTGACCTTCCACACATCATGCCTGCGAAAGATCCTGCACATATTCTGGCCCAAAACCATCTCAAACAATAACCTCCTCAACATCACCCAACAAGACAACATGCACAGTATAATCAAAAATGCAGGTGGCCATGTGCTCAGAATGGACATCAACGCAATACCAAGAGTCGCATTACACTGGACCCCAGAACGAAAGAGAAAGAAAGGCAGGACCAAAATGACATGGCGTAGGACGATGGAGAAGGAGCTCCAGCAACAACATCAGAGCTGGGGGACCATAGAGAAGATGGCCAAAGACAGATGCAAGTGGAGGAACTTGGTTGCTGCCCTATGCACCAGCCGGCGTAATGGGGATAAGTAAGCAAGTAATCAACTTGGTCACACCATTATTTCTGATACGACAAATATTCTGATACGACAAAACATCACCAGTATTACAGCTAGACGGTTGAATTGATTGAATACTTTCTTAGCCAGAAATGTAAACAGCAACAGAGTCACAGTCAAACACTTGGTCTGAAAGGAATAGCATCAAACAAAGTCCTTGTGGTCTTGTTTCCATTCGGGCCCTATGTATTCAATTCATGAACATGACATGGAAAAAAAAGAAAGAGAAAACACAATTCGATATCACAAAATATAAAACACTATACTGTATGTACAGAGTGGTTATACGTATGTACATGTATTCGACAATAAATGTATTCCAATTGCATTGGGCATTTTGTCCTTTTGTATTTTCGCATTTATCATATTCCACGCGCACATCATTTCTTTGTGGACTTTTTAAACTGTTGCTGGCCTTCAAAAACACGACTAATACCCTGTGTTTGAATATTATTTTCTATGTATTACTTGGCTATGGCCTAGCCAAGTAATACGTATAGAAAATAATATTCAAACATAAACATTCTTCTTCTTTTATTCCTCTTTTTTTAATCCCACATTTTTTGTAACCCATTTTTCCACCTTCCCATAGGGGACACGGGGAGAACATGCAAACTCCACACAGGTATGGATGCTCATGACGTCCCCGGTGGGAATCGATCCCGGGACCTGATTATTATATTAAGTGTAGTACCTGGTAGTGAAGGTACTTGCAGCTGGCGGCCACAGGGGACAGCGTGATCTTGTCCTTCACCTCGGCCTTCCTCAGGAACCTCCTCTGGTGGCTGCAGCTCCTCATCTGGCCACCAGGGGGCGGCGGGGGGGTCTGCACACAGAACTGAGCCAGGATGCAGCCGAGGGCGTCTTTCACCTGAACTCTGAGAGTGAAGTCTGACAAGATGTCCGACTGGCACGCGATGGAGAACACATGGCGAATGACCTGAAACATTAACATATTTAGACCTGAGGATGATTCTACAAATGTCTCTTGACCCCATGTTTCTATGTCAGTCATTCTCAAACATTTTCATGTGAAGGACCCCCACATATATATGTGATTGGCCGCCGGCCGCCATCTGAGGGACCTCCTAGAAGCAAAGATTTGAGTTAAAATCGTTGGCTCTGAAAGAGTAGGCCTATATATTCAAAGATTCGTGCCCCATTTTCACGATTTCTCAAAAATAGCCGATCTACCAGCTCGTAGCGTGGCACTCGGTGCCGCGCTATGAGCTTGTATAGATCTGCTAGTTTTCAATAGCTAAAGTATAACGTGATGCTTAAAACACCAAAAGGGGTTCCCGTCCTGAATGGCTTAACTTATTATCATTCTGATAACTTGATGTCCGACTGGCACGCGATGATAATTAATTTACACTCTTTGAAGACACTCTTGATGAAGACGCAGAGAGACCGAAACGTCTCGTCAATATATGATACTGTTAATATGAATACAACCGATACCGTTTGGACCAGTGGTTTTCAACCCTTTTCATATCAAGGCCCATTTTATTTATTGGGCATTTGAGCCACGGACAGGACCACCATCTGATGAGATTTAGCCTCTCAGATCCAAAACTAACAAATATTGTGTTGTCGTTAGACAAGATTTTGTCCACAATTCCATTCTGTATTGATGTTGGTGCCATTAGGGGAGATAACATTGTGTAGACTTCTTGTAAATGCAGATGTGTATCTCTTGAGAGCATAACATGAAACCAAATGAACCGGTAAGGGTCATTTTACGCTCTCAAGAGTTAAAGATCTATAAAGGCCCATTTGGTTAGAAACTCTCCATCATTTAGCTGCATGGGGACCACCTGGAACCTCCTCAAGGCCCACTGGTGGTCCCCGGGACCACTGGACTGAAACATCTTCATGAATACAAGTGAAACTGCTGAATGTCTGTTTGTTCACGATTGTTTTGCTCATGAATGTTTCATGTGTCACCGTCTAAAACACAGTCTAAAGAAAACACCTGCAGATCTGAACCATGTGTGAATATGTTCTTTGCAAAGAGTGCCCACACTTTATGAAATATGAATACAAATCTAACTGAGACTCACTCACCTTCCCCAGTTTAAGCTGGAACCCCCTGATCAGCCTGGAACGCCCCTCCCCAGGACCCCCGTCACTGGGACCTGCGTGGCCGGGACCCCCGTCGCCTGCCTGCACCTCATACTGGGACATGTTGGAGTACAAGCCCACCTGCAGTGGGGGAAAAAGTACTCAGATGTTTTACTTATAAGTAAAAGTATCAATACTGCAATGTAGACCTATACTCCGTTACAAGTTAGAGCCCGGAATTCAAAATGTACTTGAGTAAAAGAAAAGTACAAAAAGGTATTGGCATAAAAAGTACAAAAAGTAGAAAGTACTCAGTATGCAGAATGTCCCATTTCAAGTTTCCAAACGTGTATTAAAAATGTTTAGAAAATAGCAGATATGACACGCTGTGAGCTTGTAGATCGTCTATTTTCAAATGGCCGGAAAGAATATAGCCAGGGCTCAAGTGCTTTCATGTATGTTTTGTAATAATAATCAAAGTAGAAGTAAAAGTATTGGGAGTTAGAAATACTCAAGTAAAGGACAAATACCTCAAACTTTGACTTAAGTACAGTACTTAACAGTTTTAATCAAATATCCTACGCTGCCGAGATTGTTGTATTACCTTTAGAGCATACGCTGAATTATTTGGGCTTTTGATCCGTGAATATCCGGCGGAAAAAGGTTCCTTCGTTTGTTATGAACCAATCGCACCAACCCGCCATCTTGGCGGGTCGTGCGATCGCAGCACAAGACCCTCCTCCATGAGGAGTTGTAGTCCGTTCATTAAGACCCTCCTCCATGAGGAGTTGTAGTCCGTTCATTAAGACCCTCCTCCATGAGGAGTTGTAGTCCGTTCATTTGCATTGGCCTCAATTTCCCAGAAGCCCTGATTTCCAGTTTCGTCATCAAAACGAAACCTAGTCTCTAGCTCCGCGGGCAAAGACAGAGTGTCTTTTATATTTATTACAAAACGGCGGATTAAACACATAAAACAAAAAGGCGGGAATGTCGTAAAAAGCACGCATCGTACCCTGGATTAAACAATTCACGGCAGTTCAAACTGTTAAGTAAATGTACATAGTTCCTTTACAGCACTGCCCACCTGCAGGTCTTGGGGGGATGCCAGCACAAACTGGTGCTTCCCCCACAGGTGAAGGACCACCGGAGGGGCGGAGCCAGCCTGACCTGCTCCTCCCACCTGAAGAATCACACACAAAATCACACAATCAAAGACTCACAGACTCAGTGAATTGGAATCAATAATAAACCAGTGGTTTTCAACCCTTTTCATATCACAAAATCAAGGCCCATTGTGTATTTGAGCCACGGACCACCATTTTGTTGAGATTTAGCCTCTCAGACCCAAGACTTATACACAATTCCATGGTGTATTGGTGGTGGTACCATAGGAGAGATAACCTGGCAAACGTTGATAAAAAAATAACAATTCTGCATTCTCTAATACTGTATGTGTAGACATATTGTAATTAAGTAATGCAGATGTTTAACCCATTTTGACCTGAGATCAGATTCTAAAAAAATGTCAGTTTGAAAATGACAGTTTTCTGAAAAAGTTCTCTGATCGTGTTTCTATGTCAGTCGTTCTTCGATTTTTCTAAAATAGCAGACCTACAAGCTCGCTATGAGCTTGTAGATCTGCTATTTTTCAATAGCTAAAGCATAACATAATGCTAACACCAAAAGGGGTTACCGCCCCAAAAAGGGTTAACAATAATTTAACTCTTCTTGAGAGTGTAAAATGAAACCAAATGGACCCACAAGGCTTCATTTTACGCTGTCCTTTAAAGATCTACAGTAATCCAAGTCGGGGGACCACCTGGAACCCCCCCCCCCCCCCAAGGACCACTGGTGGTCCTCAGACCACTGGTTAAGAACCACTGTAATAAACTACAAGCTAACCATTACTTTTTCCCCCCGACCTGGTAGAATGTCATACTGGTGATAACTAGTAAGACGCGCAAACGCGTGAAGCGAACGCAGCTCGTGTGTGTGCATGTCTGTCTGTCTGTCTGTCTGTCTGTCTGTGTGTCTGTCCCGCTGTTACTGGACCTGGCCCCTTTTGTGCCCATATATGGAGCTGAGTGATTCACAAATCACTCAGCTCCATATATGGGCACAAAGGGGGGACACACACAGACACACAGACAGACAGACATGATCTGCTAGGTCTTATAGTAAGTGCTCACTGCTTTCGCAATTATGCAGCACATAATACAGTACATATACCTCGTTGACCAGAAGGGTTTTGGGGGCGCAGTCGTGTGCGAACATGGCCGCCACGGCCTTGAAGGAGGGGTGTATGTGCTTGGGGCCGTAGAGCCCCAGGGTGACCGTCTTCTGGATGTGGTCCCACACCGAGTCGTAGCGCTGCTGGGCCCGGCCCGCTGCGGGGACCAGCCGGACCACCAGCGCCACGTAGGTGCAGGGCTCCGGCCCGTCCAGACGGGCCTGGACCGTGTCCTTGTAGACGTACGCGTCGGGGATGGGAGCGTACGGACCCTCTCTGCTGTTACTGCGCACACACATCACCTGGAGGATAGTCATGATGATGATAATTATGATTATGATTATTAGTGTGGTTGCCTATGGACCAGTTGATTTCGTCGACTAAAACTAAGACGAAAAGTGTTCGTCGACTACCTTTTTTCACTGATGAAAACTTAAATGGAAACTAAATGAAAACTAAGCTACGGCGACTAAAACTAAGACAAAATATACTGACAATTTCATCAACAAATAAAAAATGTACTAAAATGTTAGGAACGTACTAGTGGACAAGAGTTCCAGTATAAGTAATTCTACACTTAGTTGCTTGCTGAAAATAGCAGATAAACAAACTCAATCTGCCATTTTCAGCAAATGTAAAAACAGTCATTACGGCATCAAGGCCCGCCAAAATACAATTTAGTCGACTAAATCACCTGTAGATTTAGTTGACTAAATTCTTATGATATTTAGTCGACTAACACTAGATTAGTAACGCCAAACATTCCAGGTGACTAAAATGTAACTAAATGAAAACTATTCAAAAGACTATGACTAAAACAACACTGCTGTCCTCTCGCCTCAGCGCTGCAGCCGCCGTCGGGTGCGTCCCTCTTCAGGGTGACGTTGACCTTCATCTCCAGAGTGATGAAGGTGTTGGTGTCCATGTTGGACAGCTTGATCTCCAGAACGGGACTGACGGAGGAGACCAGGTCGGTGTTGAGCTCCACCGGAGGCTCCAACAGGGCCTGAGACGGAGGACATGAGAGGAGTCGAGGACATGAGAGGACATGGGAGGACATGAGAGGACATGGGAGGACATGGGAGGACATGGGAGGACATGGGAGGACATGAGAGGACATGGGAGGACATGGGAGGACATGGGAGGACATGAGAGGACATGGGAGTACATGGGAGGACATGAGAGGACATGAGAGGACATGGGAGGACATGAGAGGACATGGGAGGACATGGGAGGACATGAGAGGACATGAGAGGACATGAGAGGACATGAGGACATGGACGAGAGTAAGATGCGCCGACACGGGAAGCGAACGCAGCTCGTAAAGTGCAATAACAACAATTAGAATAAATTACGTACTTTTTTAAGGGTTTTCTTTTTAAAGTTTTTTTAAAGTTTTTTTTTTAAGTTACGTTTTTTTTTAATTTTTTTTAGTGTGTGTGTCTATATGTGTGCATGCGTTTAAAAAAATGTTTTTTCTTTTAAAGTTTTTTTTAGTGTGTGTGTCTATATGTGTGCATGCGTTTAAAAAAAAGTTTTTTCTTTAAAAGTTTTTTTTTCAATAACACTGACCTTCAGTGCTATGTGTTGGTGGTCGCCGTGCGCCACGTGCCCCGCGGGCACGTGCACGCTGACGTGCGTGTCGGGCAGCTGGACCACGCCTCCGTTGGCGTCCAGGCGGCAGACGGTGTGGGTCTCGACGGGCTGCGTCTGCCCCCAGCCCGGGTTCTGGCCCAGGGAGCAGAGGTCGTGACAGGAGCGCGCCAGCTTGCGATGGTTCAGCCACGCCGTGCGGTACTGGGCCCTGGAGCCGAACTGGTCCGGAGCCGGAGCGCTAAGGCCCGTGAAGAACCCGGAGGAGGGCAACACCGGATTGGACTGGGCCTGGAGGACGGAGAGCTCCGATAGGCTGAAGGAGCGTTTGTTCCTCAGGGAGGAGGGGCTGTCCCTGCGGAGACAGATGCAATGATTAGACAGACACACGCACACACGGACGGGACGGACGGACGGACGGACAGGGGCGAAAACATAGTCTCGGTCACGCCTGCAACCTGGCAGAGACAATTATAGAATCTATAATCTAGATAATAGATTACAGATAATAGAAAATAAACCTCTCTGGAAGTAAATAGACGGACCGCACATCAAACAATTAACAGCAGTTGCGGTCAGCCGCAGAATGAAGGACATTTTTTTACCCCCTTTTTTCGCCCCAATTTAGTCGTTATGACAATTAATTCCTCGCCACACATTTCTGTGTTGTCACTGCTGTTGTTTCCTTAATTGTGATCACAGAGCCAGTGAGGAGCCCCCACCGGGACGGGAGGACGTAGAGCTTTCGTCCTACTCCATTATAGACCCCTTTCAGAACGACGAGGGACCCAGAAGAGAATTCCCCATGCATTTTTCCCATAGACGTTTCAAAAAGTATTTATTTAAAGAACCTCAGACAAAGCCAACTCGGATTGTGACAACTCATGACAACAAACACAATTTTTTGGGGGGCTGAATAAATAATTAGAAAGAAAAAAAAATGGCAGGAATACAACACTCTTTTGTTTGTTTTCTTTTTTCTAATTATTTGTTCGGACCAAAAAAATGTCATGATTTGGCTGAGGCTTACAGTTCTTTAATCAGACCAGTGTGTGTCCAGTGGAAACCTCGTATGAATCTGATCTCGGGTCAGAATGGGTTAAACGTCTCGGGGGAAAAAATGCATGGGGGATTATTTCCTGGGACTGTCGTCGTCATTGCTCTATAGCAGGGGTGCCCACACTGTTTTGACTTGAGAGCTACTTTCAAAGTGATTGTCTCAACAAGATCTCCTGGTGAGAGCAGGAGTGGACCTGGTGAGACGTAGGAGGGGCCCGGACAGGTGTCAACCCACAGAGCCTAATCCTTCCATGTGCCAGAAGGTACCTCCCAGTCCCGGCAGAGTAGTTCAGGAGGAACGGATTGTGTGGCCCTGGTTTTTCCCTAATGGGACTTATCGAGGGTAGCTACTGGGACGTAAGTCGGGACTTGATCACCCCGGCTGGGTCACCTGAGTGAGGGGTATAATGTTGCGAGACCCGAAACCCCGATGACCTTGGGATACATCACTGAGGATACGTCCCAGGTGCATCCATTTATGTATGCATTTTGTTATATTATACCTACCGAAAAAATTATATTAAACCATTGCTGAAACTAGTTTAAATATGGAATAGCGGCGCTGGTGTTACATATAAGTCAAATGCACTTGGAATGGAGAAATGGAATCGGTAGCTGTTTTTTTGTATTTCATCTGCAATGCCTCTGACATTTGTGCACAGCAACACTCTTGAAAACAAAATATTGCATTGTGGGTTTGAGCTGACAGGCTCTTTTTGATCAATGAATCAAGTCACCTTAATTCAAGTGGCAGATGCCAAAAATATATTTTTGTATTTTTAGGGGCATGTCATGTGATCAACCTGCCCAGCCCTTGTGATGTACTGGTAGATCACCCCTGCTCTTTAGCTTCCACCCAACACTCCCTGCCCCCCCAGCCCATAGGCGTACATACAGTGACAATTCTCACCCTCCTCTCACCCTCCTCCCCAGCCAAATTAATAGTGATATTTAAATGCTGTACCTGTGAACAGGCTGTGTGTTGTTCTGCATGGGGCCACAGGAGGGCGCTGTTGGACCGCTGCTCACGCCTGCATTAGAGTCACAGTTACCATCAGAGCAGGGGAGGGGCAGGGGGTCAAAGGTGATCAGATCCGAGGATTTCCTCCCTACCCTGACCCTCTCGTCCAACGAGATGCCTCGGTTCACAACACCCTGGTCCAATGAGCTGCCTCCGTTCACGCAGCTCTGGTCCAATGAGATGCCTCCGTTCACAAAGGGGTTCATCTCAAAGGGGTTCCCGTTTGGCGAGGGAGGCGCGTCCTTAAAGGAAAGCCCCACCCACTCCCCAAGCAGCCAATCATCACTGTCCGCACTGTCACAGATCATACCGCTGTCACTGAGGTGGGAGGAGCCGGCGAGGCCCCCCAGTGGCGCAGCAGTGTCACTGCGGGGAGAGGAGGACTCGGTGAGGACGCCCCCCCCTAGTAGCCTAACAGCGTCGCTGCGGTGAGAGGACTCGGCGGCGCCCTCCAGTGGGCTAACATAGGCGGCCGGGATGTATCCCATCTCTTGGTTGTTGTGCGCGAACCACCAGTCTTCTCCGGACGCGTCCAGGACGTACAGGTGCTCTCCTCGGTTGAAGCGCAGCGTGGTGAAGCTGCCGGGGTGGTAGTCCCTGATGGCCACCACCTCCTGCTCGCCTCCCATCACTTCCCGCCGTTTGCCTCCGACCACTGCCTGGTGTTTGCCTCCGACCACTTCCCGCTTGCTCCCCGCGGAGGAGGGAGTGTCCGACATCAAGCCTCCGGGAGGAGGAAGAACTGGAACTGAAATGAAACACAACCACAATCATGTTAACCCATTTAGGCCTGACGTCGAAACTTCAAATCTTCTAAATCCTGTCAGTTTTCTGAAATACCTCATGTTTATGTATCAGTGGTGCTCAATATTTCATGTCAAGGACCCCAAAAATGATAAGATTTGAGTTAAAATGTTCACTCTGTAATTGCGAAAGCAGTGAGCACTTACTATGAGACCTAGCAGATCATGTCCGTCTGTGTGTCCGTGTGTCCCCCCTTTGTGCCCATATATGGAGCTGAGTGATTTGTTTGTGATTGATGCAACACACTCCATATTTGGACGTATAGCTGCTTTGGGGACTCCTTATATGGTTATGGCTAAGGTAAAAACTTAACTTAAAAATAACTTAACTTAAAAAAATAACTTAAAAATAAATCTTAAAAAAACCCAAATATGTACGAGCTGCGTTCGCTTCCCGCGTTTGCACGTCTTACTGGTAATATATAGAGAAGGACCTGGATTTTCGTTTTTTCATGTCATGTGAAAGCAGGGAATCATAGCTTCAAATTGACATATTGGTGGTTTAGTTTGACCCACCAGTTATATGGCTTATAGAGTAATGTCTTACAGAAAACAGCGAGTTGAGAAAACGGGCTTGAAAGGTTCACTTCTGTGGTCTCCAACATTACACTATAGAGCGCCGCAGTCCCTCCCCCTTTCAGAAAAACGAGTGGCCCAGGAAATCAAAACCCAATGCATTCTCCCATAGGCACTTAGGCATTTAATTTATTTAAAGACGGTTACGCCGCGGACAAAGCCAACTCGGATCGTGACAAATCATGACAATGAACACCATGTTTTGGGCCGATCAAATAATTTATAAGACGAAAAACCAAACAAATAGTGTTGTCTCCTGACTTTCTTTTCTTCTTTCTAATGATTTGATCGGCCCAAAACATTGTGTTCATTGTCATGATTTGTCACAATCCGAGTTGGCTTTGTCCGCGGCGTAACCGTCTTTAAATAAATTAAATGCCTAAGTGTCTATGGGAGAATGCATTGGGTTTCCATTTCCTGGGCCACTCGTTTTTCTGAAAGGGGGAGGGACTGCGGCGCTCTATAGCTACGCCTAGCATTTATTTCATATTTACATGTCTTCTGTGGTCTCTAACATTACACCTAGCTACATGTTTAAGCATTTATTTCATATTTACATGTCTTCTGTGGTCTCTAACATTACACCTATACATGTTTAAGCATTTATTTCATATTTACATGTCCATTTCAGCTCTGACACTTATTTCAGACATGCTCTAGTATGTGAAGAGTCTGCCTGTGCTGTTAACTAATTTTTGAAAAGCTGGATTTTACGCGATGGCAGGCTCTCAGTCAAATGTGGTCACATATGCCCTGCAGGGACAGATAAGGTGTGTTTATTATCAATGAAGAGGTCGAACGTTTACCTGTTGGTTTGACCTCTGACTGACCTTTGACCTTTGGCTGGAGGTCGACGAGCGTGCCCTCCGACCTGCAGCGGGGGAGGAGCTGCTGCTGCCGCTGCAGCTGATTGGATCTGATGATGCGATGAGCGGCCATTCTGATTGGCTGTTCACCATCACGTCAGTGTTCTGTCTTCTGATTGGTTCTCTCCATCAGGTCTGTAAAGAAAGGAAAGAAGAAAAAAAGAAAAAACAAAACAAAACGTTAACGTTATTTATTATTTAATGACATTTTTATTTTGACACATTCATGTTATTGAGGTGAATATAACAAAAGAATACCGATTTGCTCGTCTACAAATTCTCCATTCATTGTCAAGGCCATTTAATGTTTGTGTTAGGACAAAAATCTAAACTATAGATAAATATAGGAGAACTTTTGCATACAAAACTTTTGTGTGACAGAATGACAAAATACAGAGATAAAAGGTTTCTGCCCGACACGCAATGTGGCCCTCTCGAATGACCGGGTATTAGTGGCCCTCTGGAGTGAGTATGGAAGTATTAGTGGCCCTCTGGAATGACCGGGTATTAGTGGCCCTCTGGAGTGAGTATGGAAGTATTAGTGGCCCTCTGGAGTGAGTATGGAAGTATTAGTGGCCCTCTGGAATGACCGGGTATTAGTGGCCCTCTGGAGTGAGTATGGAAGTATTAGTGGCCCTCTGGAGTGAGTATGGAAGTATTAGTGGCCCTCTGGAATGACCGGGTATTAGTGGCCCTCTGGAGTGAGTATGGAAGTATTAGTGGCCCTCTGGAATGAGTATGGAAGTATTAGTGGCCCTCTGGAATGACCGGGTATTAGTGGCCCTCTGGAGTGAGTATGGAAGTATTAGTGGCCCTCTGGAATGACCGGGTATTAGTGGCCCTCTGGAGTGAGTATGGAAGTATTAGTGGCCCTCTGGAATGACCGGGTATTAGTGGCCCTCTGGAGTGAGTATGGAAGTATTAGTGGCCCTCTGGAGTGAGTATGGAAGTATTAGTGGCCCTCTGGAGTGACCGGGTATTAGTGGCCCTCTGGAGTGAGTATGGAAGTATTAGTGGCCCTCTGGAGTGAGTATGGAAGTATTAGTGGCCCTCTGGAATGACCGGGTATTAGTGGCCCTCTGGAGTGAGTATGGAAGTATTAGTGGCCCTCTGGAATGACCGGGTATTAGTGGCCCTCTGGAGTGAGTATGGAAGTATTAGTGGCCCTCTGGAGTGAGTATGGAAGTATTAGTGGCCCTCTGGAGTGAGTATGGAAGTATTAGTGGCCCTCTGGAGTGAGTATGGAAGTATTAGTGGCCCTCTGGAGTGAGTATGGAAGTATTAGTGGCCCTCTGGAGTGAGTATGGAAATAGACCGGGTATTAGTGGCCCTCTGGAGTGAGTATGGAAATAATCGTCATGGGGGCTCCCCCGCTTATATAAAAGTTTGGGTCGCACAATGTATTGGCAGGTGCCTTTCGATAGGTGCTGGGTAATTAATCACACCACCTGCCAATTGTGTGACCCAAACTTTTGTGTTTCCCTGGTCAATTGGTGATGACGTCTGCATGCGGTAAACAGGACGTATTCGTAAAATCAGTCCATCGATCATTCGCCCTCTCGCCCGGAGAGAAAGACGTCTATGTGCATCTCTTGAAAAAAATGGAGATAATTGACTAAATAAACGTTTTGTGCCAGAACTTTCACATGGATAGAAAACTAGAGGACCATATTTCACTCCACGTCGTTGGAATTATTTAATGGGCGAGTACAAACGGAGCATTTTTCACATTTAGGCCGCCCATTTTACATCCGACCAGAAATGAAGCAGGACCGTTCTATGCCTCTGATACATGAACATTTACGAAGTTAATTTGCTTGGTCATGACTGCCTGATGCCTGTCATCATGTGCTTGTTTCTAGAATGCGGCAGATCTGTTTTTCTTCACACCAGAAACTTGCGTCTTTGTTTATGATTAAATATTAATGAGAAGCCTCTCTGAGAGTATCCTAAATGTTAGCCTCACAATGTCAAACGTCTATTTCAAAGTTTATGTCAAGAAAGGAAGTCAGCAGTCCCTAGAGGAGTCAGCCTACTGTAGGCCTACAACAGTTGTATCCTGAGGACTTCAGCTTTACTGGGCAACTCCACAACAGCGTCCGCCCCTGATTATGGATTACTACATGTTTGAAGCCATCAAAGGTACATAATTGAATTGTAATTTTTGCTGTATGGATTTCCATTGATTGTGCCCGTTGTCTGCTGCTATGCTATTGGGTGCTGGACTGTTGGTGCTATCTTGCTCATTTGTAATTTGGAAGTGAGTTGAAAGAAACTAGCTGTTGTTACACTCTGCAGTCTATACTCAACACTACACTTCAGGGAGAGAGTGCATATTGTCTATGTCCAGCTGAGGGTTTGTGTAAACACAAACACAAACGAAGGTGTGATTTTTAGTTTACATTAATGTGATGGTATGAAGTGTCTTGTAGCAGCCTGACATTAAGCCTACACCTTTCAATCTCTAAGACATCTCTAAGATACCTGAAAATGGGTATTAATTAATTAATGCCATTTTTTTGCGCAGTGTGCCCAGGCATATTTTCCCAGGCCAAGGTAATAGGCTAATTAATTCCTGCATAAACCACTGCCTAGCTCTCTATAAACAAAGTTGCCCACCCCTATAGCTGGCATAGGGTACCCGAACTGTCAGCAGAAGTTTCCCAAGGGAGTTGGGTTGGAAGTTCAGAGGTGATCAGACAAATATGAACACATTTGGGAAGAAAGCTATAGGCTATTGGTAAGCATTTCTTTTCCAGATTGGTCCAAAAGTCGGCTAATTTAATTTCCAGATCGAGATAGATACAGACAGACAGACAGACAGACAGACAGACAGACAGACATAAACGTTGCCAGGGCAACCTGAACGCCGCCACGGGTGATAGATAGGCTACCCCTAGATCAGTCTCTGTATTGAGTTTGTGCTTGAAATGTACTGTAATTCTACAAACTGTTAATAAATATTTCAATCAATCAATCAATCAATCCGTATGTTACCTGGATGGATCAAAATAAATCTCGCGTCACCTGACCTGACGAGATGTCCTGGCTGCAGGGAGTGAGCTGTGTGATCGGGTCTCCTCCTGTCCTGTCCTGTGTTGTCCGCTTTGTGGAGCTCTGTGGTCGGGTCTCCTCGATCCTGTCCTGTGGTCTCACTGGTCTGCTGCCCGCGGCACGGAGCTCTGTGTGGGGTTGGCCCTCCCTCCTCCTGGGCCTGGCTGTGTTCTGCTGTCCACGCTGGTCTGTCTGGAATGAAGACTGAAGAGTTTTGTCCGCTCCACGGAGCTCTATATCCACGGCTACACAGACACACAGATCATCGCTTGATGGAATTCTTCTGTGTTGTAGGCTATAATCTTCCACATCGCCGCCATCATTTCCCCAAAATGTCCCACTCCCATCTCAGAATATATAACTGTGTGTATAAATAAAGCTTTATAATTATTATAACTCTCCACCGGTGCTCACATTGAAGAGAGACAGCCGCCGGGGACAGGTCGGTTAATCTCAACACAGATCCAAGCAGCATAGCGGCAGGGGGTAGTTCCTTTTACCATGGATTATTCCTGTCAGGCACAGCTGGTCGTCACTATAGTACCAGTTAGTATTAGTTAGTATAGTACCAGTAGGCCCTACCTACACGTGTGTGTGTGTGTGTGTGTGTGTGTGTGTGTGTGTGTGTGTGTGTGTGTGTGTGTGTGTGTACTGTGAATGCCACCTGACTGGTATAAAAACAAAAATCAATGACTGTTGTACTGACCAGTACAACCACAGCCTGAGTCTGATACTGTTGTACTGACCAGTACAACCACAGTCTGAGATACTGACCAGTACAACCACAGTCTGAGATACTGTTGTACCGACCACTAGAACCACAGTCTGAGTCTGATACTGTTGTAGGCTACTGACCAGTAAAGGTCTCATGTATGTAATCTTTACTGCGGTGAATGTGAACTGTTCAGGTGTACAAGAATGTTTGCAGAGTACTGCATAGCAGAGGATAGAAATTGTTCATTGGGATTTACACAGATATTTTATATCAATTATTTATGCCTGGAACCAAGCCATGGAGGCTCCTGGTGGTTCATGACCATTATAACATTTAATTCTGTGTAAAAAAAAAAGCATCTCTCTCTCTCTCTCTCTCTCTCTCTCTCTCTAAGGGGTGGGGTGCAGGCTAGGCTATATATTGCAAATGGTTTGAGTCTGAAAAAGAAGTTGTTCTCTTAAATGTGATGTATAGCCTACTGTATATAGGCTGACAATTTTATAACAGCAACATACATTCTAAACAGACTATTTTATATGTGGGGCAAAGGTCTCAATGTGCCTTTTTGTTATTTCCAGGGCAATACAGTACCCCATGCAGGAGAGGAGAGGTATGATTAATTAATCAGATTGTAATGAAGATGTGTAAACTGATCACATATCCTATGCTTCACTTTCCTCTGCTATCCTACAGTGGTTAATGTTCAAACTTATTATGAAACACAACAGATACCTGATAATGTAATCAAATAATAGATTAATAACCAATCCTTATGTTGGGCGCATGTCATTGCAGGCAAAAAGTTGAAAATAGCACATCTACAAGTATACGCAGTACGCAGTACATAACATGACACACGTGTCACAAGAAAACGTGCTGTGAGCTTTGTAGTCATATAGATCTGCAATGTGTTGTACTGGGAGCCCACAGTCTAACACTGACCAGTACAACCACAGTCTGAGATACTGTTGTACTGACCAGTACAACCACAGCCATGTTACTATACTGAGATACTGACCAGTACAACCACAGTCTGAGATACTGTTGTACTGACCAGTACAACCACAGCCATGTTACTATACTGAGATACTGACCAGTACAACCACAGTCTGAGATACTGTTGTACTGACCAGTACAACCACAGCCATGTTACTATACTGAGATACTGACCAGTACAACCACAGTCTGAGATACTGTTGTACTGACCAGTACAACCACAGCCATGTTACTATACTGAGATACTGACCAGTACAACCACAGTCTGAGATACTGTTGTACTGACCAGTACAACCACAGCCATGTTATTATACTGAGATACTGACCAGTACAACCACAGTCTGAGATACTGTTGTACTGACCAGTACAACCACAGCCATCTTACTATACTGAGATACTGACCAGTACAACCACAGTCTGAGATACTGTTGTACTGACCAGTACAACCAAAGTCTGATCGAGTCTGATACTGTTGTACTGACCAGAACGACCACAGTCTGAGTCTGATACTGTTGTACTGACCAGTAAAACCATAGCCTGAGATACTGTTGTACTGACCAGTACAACCATAGTAAAGATGTATAGAGTTACAGGTTACTGTGCAGAAGAGAAATGTAAGTAGACAATACTTATCCAATTGCTTGTCCAGATATGTTCCAAATTGTACCTTGAGGTAATGTACTTGACCTCCTCATTGTGCCAAAAATGGATTCTAGCAAACATGGAGAAACGGCTTTATTGCTTTCATGGCCAACGGCCTGGAACAAAATATCCAATTCCATTTAACCCATTTTGGGCGGGAACCCCTTCTGGTGATAGCATTATGTTACGCTTTAGTTATTGAAAAATAGCAGATCTACAAGCTCAAAGCGCGCCACCGAGCTTGTAGGTCTGCTATTTTTGAAAAATCGAAGAACGACTGACATAGAAACACGATCAGAGAACGACTTGGTTTTTACCATGGACTTCAGTCATGGGGGTGTGCCAGTTCGACAAACCCTGCTTTCCTCTCTCCTCAGCTGTAATTAGTTTAATGTCTGTAATATGTATGTTAGTTTAATGTATGCATGTTAGTTTAATGTATGCATGTTAGTTAAATGTATGTATGTTAGTTTAATGTTCACTGCCAGTGTTGAGACGAATACAGGCCAGTTCATTCAGTTGATCAGTGTCGAGATGAATAAAGGTCTCGTCATGCATGTAGTCTTTACTGCGGTGAATGTGAACTGTTCAGGTTTTACGACAATGTTTGCAGAGTACTGCATAGCAGAGGATAGAACGTGTTCATTGAGATTTACACAGATATTTTATATCAATTATTTTATGCCTGGAACCAAGCCATCCAGGCTCCTGGTGATTCATGACCATTATAACATTTAATTCTGTGTCAAAAAAAGTCTCTCTCTGTTTCTCTCTCTCTCTCTCAGCTTATCCTCCCCGGCCCATATGTTGTTTTGGTCACCGTGTGTGTGTGTGTGTGTGTGTGTGTGTGTGTGTGTGTGTGGACCTAGAGGGCTCGAACCAGACACTAGCCATTGGATATGGGGGCGGCTAGTGTTAGCAAAGGATTATGGAATTACAGAGGAGTGACAGCTACTGACACACACACACACACACACACACACACACACACACACCATCTTCACGCATATTTCTGGTTAGTTATTCCACATTTTAATACATTCTTTCAAGTTTTTGAAAAATGTTTCAAGCTGTTACAATTAAGCTCACGAGTCTTTTTATCAGCCATTTCTGAATATCCAATAGTGTTCAAATATGCTTATTGTGAACTACGGTACTGCTTTGTTGTCATATACGGGAATAAAACTTTATTTCAGGTGTCCAACATTATTTAATAATATTAATGCATGATTTAAATTCAATAATGATAATAAGGTAGATATTTCATTTGAAGCAGAACAGCATTATAAGGGCAAAGTAAAATGTACCTTTCTCACACAGACAGTTTAGACAGTTTTGACTGTCTGTTTGTCTGACCAAGTGACCAGTGATGTCCTCTTTTTAAAGCTCAATTTACAGTAGACTATAGGCAAAATCTAGGCTTTGCTGCCACCATGTGGTTATAACGGCACATTGGCACTAGTGTAAATGTATACTATGAATCTAAACTGGCGTTTCGATCTGCATTTTTTGCTATAACATCATTTTTGCTATAGGCTATAATTTTTCATTTTCACAACTTTACACAGACTGTCGTGCAAGCACAACCTCAGACAAAGTTACACAAAGGTTTGTTCACTGCAAAGTTCTATTATAAAACGTTCTCTGTCCGTTCACTTTCACTCTGCCGTTTGTCTCCGTCTCTGGTGTGTCATACATATACACACCATGTAATCCTGAACTACAATTCCCATAATGCTTTGGTACACTGCTCCTTGTGGATAGAGGGGGAGGGATGTCTTACTGAGAAAACATGTAGTCCAGGAAGGATATGGTGCAATTATAGATTTATATATAAAGTATTCAAATAATTATTCCACTTAGCATTGTGAATAAAATCAGCAAATACATTTTGCTTAATTACTTTTTGTTTATTTCAACTTTTGAACAAGTTTGTTTTTTCTTGAACATAATTCTTTCACATCACTTCACATTAAAATGCAGCACCAAGTGCTTTACAAAACAAAAAAGAATGAAATGCCATTACAATACAAGCTAAAATCAGGACTAGTGTAAAACATTAAAAAGAAAACATTACAAATTGAGAGGAGACAGAAGACAAAACAGGCCTGCCCGTCTAAACTGCTGTGGGAGTTTATTCCAGGCGGTTGGCCTGTAGAAGCAGAAAGCTGCTTCGTCACTTTTAGGCACCTCGAACAGTCCAGCAGTGGCAGAACTGTCACCCTATCATCCTAACTGTCATCCAATTCAGTAAAAGGGATACACCTGTGGAATGCCCGACCAACTGAAATAAAACGACAAACTGATCTAATTTTTAAACTCTGGTTGAAATCGGCCCGGGTTGGGAACACTAATACGTTAGGCACATTTAAAAAATGTTATTGCTTGTACTTAACTTATTATTGTTTTAGGTAGATGTGTAGTTGTAAAAGATTGTTTTAGGTAGATGTTTAGCTGTATAGAAAGGCCTAACCAGTGACTGGGGTTGCAAATTAGCCTCTGCTACAAACCCCATATACATTGCAACGGTTTCATGTTTTTACAACTTGATATATTGTTTTTTGTATTGCCCCCGTTAAATAAACATATATAAAAAAATTAAAAACCTCAGGGGGCGACCTGGGAAATATTTTGGCAGGCAGTCATGGAGGTAGGAGGGTGCCATTTAGGGCTTCATAAACAAGGAAAATAACTTTAAAATCAAATCCTAAAAACAACCAGGAAGCCAGTGCAGATAGGCTATAAAAGAGTGCCATGTTATCTTATCTTAGTTTTGGTTAAAACTCTGGCTGCTGCATTCTGAAAAAGTTGTAGCCTGTATTAGTCAGAACTCAGAAGCTTTCGTTGGACTTGGGAGGCCAGAAAACAGTGCATTACAATAATCAAGTCGAGAGAAAACTTAAGCATGGATCAGCGTTTTTGCATCGACAGGTAGGTTCTGATTTGTGCAATGTTTTCAAGAGGTTTCTAAGATGGAAAAAAGCAGTCTTGGTGGCACGTTTAATATGTGCATTACAATTCAATTCCGAATCAATGATAACCCCCAGGTTTTATTTTATTTTTACAATGTACCCCCTATAGTCTATTAATTGATTCTTTCTGTTCACTAGAACCAATTATGAGAACCTCCGACTCATTTAGTTTGAGAAGTTCTCACTCATCCAGCATTTGATGCTGGATACTGGATAGACAGTTCAACAGAAAAATATTAAAAAAAAAACCATAAAAATAAGACTTGACAAAGGACAACGTCTCCTTTCGTTTAACAGAATGCATGTACGGTGCTTATAACATCTGAAGAGTATTGCGTATTGAAACGACTTCCATTGTCTACAGCCTATCGCATAATATCACACGTTGCACTCAGAGGAGTGACAGACCTAGGGGTGGGACGTATGGATACCTCACGATATGATATATATCTCGATATTAGGCCCTCGATAACGATAATATCACAATATTCGATATATTTGTATATTTTATGAAATTTCATCAACGATATATCACGATCCGCTACTTAAGTTGGAACTGAAAAAAACACTATGTTCATGCTTGGACACAGGGAGGGACACACACATAGCTGTCTATAGGAGTGGTTGCACCACTCAAACACTTAATTAATACTCAACCAACGGAGGAGATCTACTGCTGGGGGTTCAAGTGGTTGATAAAAGTGTAATTTTATATTGTATTGCTTGTCATGATTTTTCGCTTTGCTTTTTTTCTCCACAATAATCATGTACTTTTCCTTGTAGATGGCCATGTCACAGCAGCACAGACCTCCGCACTAATTATTTTATCCATCTTGTTTTCATTGATCTGTCCAATAAGGTTCCCATGCAGCTGACCAACAGAACATTGATAAAACTAATTTAAGGCACGAACATGCCACACCTGACAAATAAAGCCTTCCATTTGAGGTTGAGTAAATCAAAACAATGGCAGAGTTCTAATCCAGTTTCTCAGAGGAGGGCTGTGAACAGTTCAGAAATCTGCTCACCGATGTCATTTCAACCTTTATTTTAAAGCCTAGTATTCTTTTAGGGCCACTAGCCCCTCCTATGCCCAGCTTGTGTGTTTGTGCCACGGAATGTGATTGGATTGGAGTAGCGTGTGGAAGGAACACGTTATTCCAACCAGTTCCTTTCCCCTCCATCAGGCTGGCCAGGGGGAGGCAGTTTAGAGACCAGGATTACTGCATGTTTTTTGTGAGGGTACCTACCCTAGGGGTGTTTTGGGGTTTATGATGGTTAACACATTATAAAACCTGAGGGTACTCAAAATCTAAATGCCAGGCTTCATATTCTTTTGTGCAAAACTAATGCTTGGAATGGATTCAGCATCATGAAAACCCCCTAGTTTGACACGTCACATGCTACTTAAAGCATGATGAAATATTTGAATGTTTTGTCATAATAGGTTGTTAATGGTATGGTCACATATTATGCCAATTATGAAAATTGCTCAACATTATGCAAGTTAGCATCCGGCTGTTTCTAGATGCTGGGTACCCATATACTCAACAATTCTAACATAAAACGTTAGGGTACTCAAAATGCCAGGGTTCATATTCTGGCAAGAGGACTAATGGGCTTTCTTGGGTTTAAAATCCTCTTAGCAGACCTTGTATCGAACTATACTTTCCTGTGCTAATAAAATATTCAATCAATCAAAACTTTTCTCTTCTACCCCAGATTCGAACCATGGTGTCCTCCTGTGCAAGAGCTGACTTTTGTTTTTGTACCATTGAACTAATATAGAGCCTACCTGCTTGCTCAGAGGATAAATCTAACCTTGTGTCAGATTCTGACATCCTACAGGTAGGTGAGACATGACCTCTTTGACACAAGCTAAATGAGGCCTTACAGCTGTGATCAAAGGTGTGGTAAAGGTTTTCGTCATACGGGAGATTTAAAGTGCCATCAGCGCATCCATACTGGAGAGAGGCCTTACGCCTGTGATCAGTGTGGTAAAGGTTTTGCGGCCAGTAGTACATTAAAGACTCATCTGCTACTCCATGCTGGAGAGAGGCCTTACAGCTGTGATCAGTGTGGTAAAGGTTTTTGTCAACTGGGACATTTAAAGATCCATCAGCGCATCCATACTGGAGAGAGGCCTTACAGCTGTGATCAGTGTGGTAAAGGTTTTGCGGCCAATAGTACATTAAAGACTCATCTGCTACTCCATGCTGGAGAGAAGCCTTACGTCTGTGATCAGTGCGGCAGTAGTTTCCGTACTTCAGGTGCATTATTGCTTCATAAGCGCATCCATACCGGAGAGAAGCCTTACGCTTGTGGCCAGTGTGAGAAAAGATTCACCAATAGGACTCGTCTTGAGAGTCACCAGATAGTACACACTGCAGTGAAGCTTTACCCCTGTGAGACTGTGGCAAGGGCTTGCGTTCTGCACAGGGATTAAAATATCATCTGCTCATCCATACTGGAGAAAAGCCCCACTGCTGTGGACGATGTGGGAAGAGCTTCCATGATGCACAGAAATTAAAGAGACATATGCTCATCCATATTGGAGAGAAGCGTTACTGCTGTGGACAATGTGGGAAGAGTTATACGTGCTCACAGTATTTAAAGAGACATATGCTCATCCATACTGGAGAGAAGCCTTACTCGTGTGTTTTGTGTGGGAAAAGCTTCGCAAGGGCATCTACCCTCAAAAGACATCAGATAGTTCATACTGCAGAGAGGCCTTAGCATGTGACCAGTGTGAGAAAAGCTTCAAAATGTCTGACTTCAAATCACACCAGAGAGTCATACTACAGAGAAGACTTACTTCTGTAAACGATGTAGGAAGAGTTATAAGTGCTCAAACTATTTAAAGAGACATATGCGCATCCATACTTGAGAGTGAGACAAATGTTACTGCTGTGACCAATGTGGCAATAATATGGAATGATTCAGGAACATTATTGGAGAGAAGCCTTACGGCTGTGGCAGTCTGGGGAAAATTACCCTTTTTTTCCCCTGTGGCCAATGCTTCCTCCAGACGCTCCTCCATGAAATGATCCACGCGCTACTGTTTGTGACCCAGAACAACCGGGACAGAGACGGAAACGGACCGGAGTTCTGTAAACACATGAACAGAATCAACACGGACACGGGGACCAAAATATCTGTAAGTCATTTTCACGCTCTATACCTCAAACCAATAGCAGAAACACAAAGCCATTTAGATTCAATGGACTTAATCCCCTCAAAGGTAATCACACTTTAATCATTGACCTCCAGACACCTCACCTCAGAGGTGACTAGATTAAGCCAGACTAAATCTAAATATAAGGTTGAGAAACTTTTAGTACTTCTAGTGTAACTAAATCGTAATAGCCCACGTAGCCCACGAACACTATGACCAACGACGTGTCGGTGTTAACCTACTACCTGACTAGTACCTGTCTCATACACCTTTCATTATATGCAACGAAACACGCTCTTCTGCTTACTCGTTTCTCCATGATGTGAATGTCTCTATACGTTTCTCCACTCCCTTCCGTGACTCCATATTCTCATCACACAGCAAGTCCCGACGACGGGCAATTAACAACCAAAAAACAACTTTCTTTTACAGCCCTATCGCTACTGGTATGACGATTACCACCGACTAACGGTGGCCTGCGTCGGGTCTGATTTGAATAATTTGACTGTCTCACCCATGTCTCATCATATCTCCACTTTACTCACCTGCTAGCTGCTTTCCCCCCCCCCCCCCTCCCCCCTCTCTGTCTGTCTGTCTCCTCTGTATAGCCAGCTCTCTCCTCCTCCCTCTCCTGCAAACGATGGACAACCGCAGTCCAGCTAACCCCCGTAGGAGGCTCTATTCCCAACCCCAGGGAGCCCCTCATTACCACCCCTCCCCTCCTCCCTCCCTCCCCCCCGGTGTGCCTCCCGTGACCTCCAGGAACGTTGTGGACCGTCGATACACCCCCTATCCCTTTTCCCTTAGCCGAGACGTGACCCCGATTAAGAACCCCAGCTTCTTCGTATCCATACCAGAGCTCTACGATCCGGGAGCTTTACCCCCTTCTCCCCCCCCCCCCCCCGTCAGACCCACATCTAACACTACGGACCCAAGCGTCCGTCCACCCCATCGCCCCCTCTCCGAAATAGAGTATGAGACTAGCGACCACACCGAGGCTAGATTATCTCCGGGCCCATGTATGTCCCCGCAAGCTCCGAGTACCTCGTTCACCCGTGACTACCCCCCCCGCACACGCCCACACCCTCCCCCCCGAACCCAAGCTGAACAAGTCCTACCCTACGTCATAATTAGACTAACTTCCCTCCTAAAAGCAAGCCACCGCATGCTAGAGTTGTCGCGTTTCAAATGTCAACAGATCCCACCTAGCGACTATTCGACCAGAAAAGAGAGAGCGGCGCGGTCTGTGACACCTAACAGCGCTAGCGAACATACGGTCGCACGACTTCAGGAGGCTTCCCGCGCGTGGTTACATACCTGTTATCCGATTTTGGAATCGCATTACCGGGACAAAATTAATACGTTGATAATGATGCTCCGTTACCAGCCCTGCCCCAATCCCGAGGAACATTGGAACGCTGCCTGCGTCCTCGCGCAACGCGAACTCAACTACACCCTGCTGTCCAGCACGGTTCGGATAACCAAAGCCCACGTCCCCCATGCATTCTGGACCCCTCCTCCTCCCCCACCACACCCAGGACCGTCTTCCCTCCCCCTCCCCCCATCCCTTCAGTCGCCATCCACATCATCACGCCGTCCACAGCCACCTGAACCTCCCCACAGATCATCTCAGATCCAACCAGGATGTTCATATAACTGAAATTCCACTGTCCCTGGTTTTTTCCCCCCCTCCCATACGTTACTTTTGTTTTCCTTTCCCCCCCCCCCCCCCCCCAAACTCTCTTTGTATATCACCCTCCATCCCTCTCTTTTTCCACTATTATAATTGACAGGAGTCCTCACTACAATAAGGCCAACAAGACTACCACTGCCTGCCTGCTTCAAACGTAAGACATCCACCTCACATAACCAAACTGAGGCGGCTTTCTCATTCACTCTCTCCCCCACCGATTACATTGGGTTCAATTCACTCTATTCAGTTTACTCTATTTAAAATTAAAAAAAAGGGAAAAAAAAGCCCCCCCTCTGCAAACATAATGAAGCAACTCAAAGTATTCTCACAACAAGGACTTTTCACTTTGGCCCCCTTGTGGCGGGTCACCAATGCCTCTCCCTTCCCTCCGTCCTGATATTCCCCATGGAATCAAATTCAACAAATGGATTATATTTAGATTAACTTTCTGATGTAACCACAGATATTAGACTTCAACATTAAGATAGATCTTTATTTGTCATTGCAACGTGTACAACGAAATTAAAAAAGGGACACAGAGGCCATTGGGTGGTCGTGTCTCTTTTCCTCTTTTACTATTTAGTTTTTGTGGGTTTGTTCCTCTCGCAAGTGGAATTCCTATACACTGCCCTGTCAGACCATCTCGCTCTTATAGAAAGAAAGGAAAGCGGACCGACTCTTACAGAATTGCATTTAATTCGACCCATTCTGTCTAACACTCATAGATTGACTGTTCTTGCTCTTGGTTTGACTCAATTCACTCTATTTAAGTTACTCGATTTAAATTAAAGGAAAAGGCACAGGATCAACAGTTGCCTGGAATAGTATCCACACATTCCTCTCCTACCAGCGGGAGACCTACTGACCCAGTGTTACAAAATCCACTGGTAGAACACGACCGGGAAAAATACTGGCAATTCCTCTCCCTCTGTCCTGTAATTCCCCTTGGATTGAACCAAACAAATGTGTTATACTTAGACATTAATTTTCTCACTGCCCTGTCGGACCGTTTCGATCTCATAGAAAGAAAGGAGAGCTGACCTACCCTCGTTGTATTTCATTCATTTAATTTGACTCACCTCTCAATTCACTCATTTCACTCTATTCAAGGCACCCGGTTTAAATTAAATTAATCTGAAAAAGAAAAGGACTCGCAGACCGGCCTTCTTGCTCTCGAACTGGACCCGGGACTCCCACTGAACTGAGTGGGATGAGACTAGGTGTCGCTACGCGACACCTCAGATTATATAAAACTGCCCTGTCGGACCGTTTCGATCTCATAGAAAAGAAAGGAGAGCTGACCTACCCTCGTTGTATTTCATTCATTTAATTTGACTCACCTCTCAATTCACTCATTTCACTCTATTCAAGGCACCCGGTTTAAATTAATCTGAAAAAGAAAAGGACTCGCAGACCGAAACACCTCTCAATTCACTCATTTCACTCTATTCAAGGCACCCGGTTTAAATTAAATTAATCTGAAAAATAAAAGGACTCGCAGACCGGCCTTCTTGCTCTCGAACTGGACCCGGGACTCCCACTGAACTGAGTGGGATGAGACTCTTCTTCAACAAAGATGGCTAAAGCAAACATTCTTTGTTCTGTACTCATACAATAGTACGGTACAAAACACTGAAGTCCTTAAACCAGAAACATAACCCAGAAGACTGCTTTCACACACCCCGCCAGCTGCTCACTCAACATGGAGTATCAGTAGGCCTTTATTACAATAAGTATAATAAACCTCCTTTAGGTGGGGATAGTTTCTCTATTTGGACATAATAGCCTGCATGTGAGACTATATGTCTATGTTCACAAAACCATATTTATTGGGGATTATCAAATTGGAAAATGTATACAATATGCTTTATACTTTTAGGTATCATAAAATAAAGAAGAACAAGGACAAGAAGACGACACCAGTGACCGCAGAC